>NC_046319.1:35434258-35757258 GCF_009819535.1 Lacerta agilis
GTGGCTTGTTTCTGTATCATATATTTTTATCAGACATTTTGCTTGTTTTCTATATTTATCCTTTATCTCCTCTGTTTGGCACAGAAAGATTGGCCTCAGTCTTGCCCCAGTAATGCTCCTATGAAGATTTGAAATTTTAATTAAAACCTGAAAACTTGGGTTGTGGCCAATGTTACCCCTTACTTTGGTTAGGTGAAAAATTCCTGACATCCGCAAAGCTGCTGAGCTTTTTTCAGGAAGAGTGATTTTTGCCAAAAATTCCACCCTGGTGCCATTTTTACACCAAGAAGCCATTTTGGGAATTTTCCTGACGTTCGGCAAGCCTAAAGACTTGGGTCCATGTGAACACTGTATACTTAAAGCACTATGACAATGTGAATAGTCATGGCTTCACCCAAAGAATTCTAGGAGTTGTAGTTTCTTAAGAGTACTGAGAGTTGTTGGGGACCCATATTCCCCTCATAGAGCAACAATTCCCACAGTGGCTTAACAATTAATCGTTCTGCACACTGAACTCTGGGAATTGCAGTTTTGTGAGAGGAATAAGGGCTTCCTAACAACTCTGAACACCATTAACAAACTACAGCTCCCAGAATTCTTTGGGGGAAGCAATGATTGTTTAAAGTGATATCATAGTGCTTTAAATGTATGGTGTGAATGTGGCCATAGTTGGATGCAGCCCTTAATTAGTGGCTGTTAATGAGTCAATGCATGCTATGTTGAACTTTGGCTTCTTCAGTTTAATACATGTTGGGAGAAATGGCCAACTGCTATCAATAAGAGTGAATCAGCTGGCGAGAGGTTGTTTAACGGTTAATAGAGGAATCTGCACTAGACAGTTCATGCTCCGCAGGTGATCTTTTGTAAGATGCTGCCTTCCTCCTATCTTTTCCAACAAGGCAACCTTGAGACAAGTCATCCCTCTAATCAGACTGTGCAAATATTACTGGGCAGGAGGAACCAAATGTTCTTGTCCAGAGTGGTGTATTTATAGGCCACAAGGGCTCAAGATTTCCCCTGTTCTGTTATAGAAATTGAGGCATCTGTTCCTAGTACTGACAACAGCCTTACTCTGGTTGTAGAACTGATCGACGCTGATTAAGTTCCATGCATAGAAAGCCACCATAAGTCAACACAGGAGTTCAGAACATAATGAGAGCCCTGCCGGAGCAGTCCAAGGGTCCATCTTGTCTAGCATCCTCTTTCCCATGGTGTCACTAAATGTCTCTGGGAAGTCCACAAGCATGACACAAGCACAATCATCCTCTCCTGCTGATGTCACCCCAAAACTGGTGTTCAGAGGTCTTTGATCCTGGAAGTAATATAGAGCCATCAAGACTAGTAACCATATGTTGATCTATCCTCTATGAATTTGTCCAGCCTCTCTTTAAAGCCACCTAAGCTGGTTGCCATTGCCACATCCTATGGCAATGAGTTCCACTGTTTAACTATGAGCATACTTAAGCTTCAGGCAAGCAGGTAAGGCAGAGTGCTTGATTGCAAACAGCAGGGGCTACCACACAAAAGACCCCGGTCTTAGTAGACATAAGATCGACCTTGGGAGACTGTGGCACTACTAAGAGCGTATCTCCCAAGAATCAAAGGCAGGGATATGCATGGTAAGGTGTTCCCAGAGGAAACTGGGTTCCAAGTTGTTCAGAGATTTAAATCTCAACAGCAAGACCTTAAACTCGACCCTTAAAGCAAATTTCCCCTCTCAAACAATTCTGGGCACTGTAGTTTGCGAAGGATTGCTGGGAATAGCAACTAGGGGTAAACTGCAAGGCCCAGAATTCTTGGGGTGGGGATGGGTGTGTGTTTCAAATGTGCTTCAAAGATATAATGTGTACGCAGCTTCTCTCTTCATAGAGGCTTGTTCAAGTGATCAACCAAGGAGAGATTAAAGCAGTTCTAAACATGGAGGCCAGGGGGCAATATAACAAATAATACCATGCCCAGTTGGGGCGGAGGAGTGTTGGCTTTTCTGACTTCTAAGTGCCGGCAGAAAACAATCCTATCATCCAGAGTTTTTAATAGATTATGTATTTATTACTCATTTGCCATCTTAATTTTATTGCTATGCTGTGGGTTGGCTTTTACTGCTTTTTCTGCTTCTCTCCCGTTCCTTCTTGTCACCTCTGATCTCAGTGCACTTTGTCTCATCATCTTACTGATTGGATGGTTTGCATTTTTGGCCTGGCCAGGACTGAATTGCCGGTAAGACCTTTAGAAGAGGCCCTAAGCACTGAAAAGAGTGTGGGTCCCCCCCCATAAGTAATTCAAAATAAAAATAATATTGAACCAGAAAATATTTTTATGTTTTGATTTTTTTGAATGTTTTAAATAGTTTTTTTGTTAAGAGCATATGAAGAGCCTGCAGGATAAGGACAATGACCCATCTAGTCCAGCATCTTGTTCTCACAGTGGCTAACCAAATGTTTGTGGGAAACCCACAACCTTCAAGCTCAAGCCCTCCCCCTTCCTGTGGTTTCAAGCAACTGTTATTATCTGTCCTGAATCTTCCAAAATTCAGCTACAATGGACGGCTATGAGTTCAATGTTATAAGAGAGGAGAAAAACTTTTCTCTATACATTTTCTCCATGCCATGCAGAATTGTATAAATTTCTACCGTGCCACCATCATTTCCTTAAAAATCCCTCCCCACTATTTCTTTAATCTCTAATGTATTTGTTCTGCAACCCAGGATTAGCTTGCTGTCTAGGATTCATTTCTGAGGTTTCGGAGTCCTTAAGAACATATCATCGGCAAGACAAACTACAATTGCCGGTTGGCCTCTCTCCCCACCCTCTTAAACCTACACAGTTCCAGCCAAATATTGGCCCCAGTTCTGAAAATAAATCAACAGAATAATGCAAATGGTTAGCAGCCAATTTATGACATACTCTGAAGAAAGGGCTTGCTAAGATTTATGCATTTTATGACACTGTGTCGTAAGACACACATCTCAACCCAATAGAGGCTAGCTAATTATTAAACATGGAATATCTATCAATGATCTGTGGAATGGGATGGGCAAGTACAGGGGTTTTCTCAAAGCTATGGTATCCCTTCTTACAATTTGCTAAGGTCTAACTTTTGCTAAGGTTGAGTCTCCATCCCAGTGTTGATTTGTACACACACACACACATTATAATCAGTGCTCTATGTTTTCTGTGGGGCTGCAGAACTCAGCCTTAGAATTAATTCAGGTGAACTGATGTATCTTGAACAACATATGTGAGGTAGGAGCCAAATGACTGAATGTTCCATCACTGTCACAGTCAGGCTGCAAGTAGTGGTCTGAGATCCTTCGAAAGCCAGAGAAGAAAGCCAGCAGCCAGGACTAAAGAGCACGTCAGGATTGAAGGGGAAATCAGGAACAACAGGTCAGGAAACAAGACCAAAGAATAGCAAAGGACACAGAAACACTCGAGGGTTCAGGAAGACCATGTGATTTAAGCAAGGCTCAGTTGAAAGAGGAAATCTTCTTATACTCTCCCCTGTCCAGGAGGAGCCAATGGCCAGGCTGGGTGAGCAGAGTCATTCCAGGACCTGATGGTATTTCAGGTACACACACAGTTTCCTTGCCAATGGAAAACAAGCATCTTGGAAGGAAGGTTAGCTGACAACCCTTGCCTGGATGTTCTGTAGCCTGAGGGCTGCCATTGCCTCCTAAGCAATCTTCCAGGGGCCGTTTGCTGGTGGTAGGTGTGGGCAAAAGTAAAAGTGGGTGCAGTAATGAATGGAAGTGTTTGCACAGTGCGCAGCATTTGAGTGTTGCAAAAGCCATACACCTCTCCATCCTCCATTCAGGCAGGCAAGAGACATTATCAGCAAAAGCACTGATGCAGAGCAGAGGCAGTGGGGACAATAGCCCAGGAGGGGAGTCTCAAGGGCCAGATGGAGAAGCCTGGAGGTGCCACATCTTGTGCCTAGACCTGAGCTTCCCCAATCCTGAATGTGCAGAGATACTGTTTTTAAGGAAGAATTGCTGTGGCACCCTCATCCAAAGCTTGCTCTCCTTATTTATTTATAAGCCTTTGGGGACAGAATATTGTATGGGGGGGGGAGATAAATCCTGGATTGGTTGAGAAATAGTTGCCTTCGATGAGTCAATCTCAGGAACAGCAAAGGAGAGCTGGTGTACCCAAGATACATATGTTTTCCATTGATGAGATAAATCTCCACACACACGTCTTGGCTCCCAGAAACTGTTGATCCTCCACATTGCATAATATTATTTTGTGGCTGATTTAATTCTCCTGCTTTCCACCCTGACACCCACCTTACAGAGAAAGCCAGCACAGCAATTGAAATAAGACTAAGACGTCTGTGATTTCTCAGAAATGACTTTCAGCAGAACTATCTATAACCTACGGAGGGGAAAAATATGCTACAAAGTTCTAAACAGTGCCACAACCCTATGTAGCAACCTATCTAACACGTTCAACACCAGTATTTTCCCAGCCATAACTCAGAATGTTCCACTGAATCAAATTGCTGTGGTTCAGCTACAAATATTGTATCTAGTCACATGAAGAAAGGCAGGTGCAACCAGGTAAACTAAGCCAAGGGGAATCATTAGGTACTTAACAGACTTAGCAGACTGGCCTATGGCACAACTTTGCATAAATTTTGCACATGCTGATTTATGCATAAAAAAATTGCCAGTGTGGTATAGTGGTTAGAATGCTAAACTGGGACCTGGGAGACCAGGGTTCAGATTCCCACTTGGGCATGAAGCTCTCCTTGGGCCATTGGGCCAGCCACAGCCTCTCAGCCTAACCTACCTCACAAGGCTGTTGTGGAGATTAATTGAAGAGGCGGAGAACCATGTATGCTACCTTGAGCTCCTTGGAGGAAAATCAATAAATAAACAAATACGCAGATCTTGCATACATTTACATGTACTGAATTATATGTATACATGGAAATTTAGGCTGACTTTCAGCACTTGCTGTCAGGCCTTATTCTGAACTATGAGTTCATAGGTTTGGGAACCTAGTGCACTGTATGTGGGTTAGGCAGGTCCCAAGGAGCTCAAAGTGACAGACACATGGTTCTTCCCCTCCCAATTTTATCCCCACAACAACCCTGTGAAGCAGCGTAGGCTGAGAGCTTCCTGGCCAAGTGGGAACTTGAACCTTGATCTCCCAGTTCATAGCCTGATACTTTAACCACTACACTCCTTCTCTCGCTTTGGCTTTCTCTGTTAGCATTGATGAAGAAATAGCACTTTCTGAGCACCTGTTTACATATGAGCTCTTACAGGGGTTGACATTCTATCCCTTTTTGATTATGTCTCCCATATTACGGTGTTTGTTATTGAGCAAACACAAGTGTTCTGGGGAAATATATTCAGGGAAGTCCTTGGTTGAGTAGACTGAGGTCACATCCACACCATACATTTAAAGACCACGATCCCCACCTCATCCCAAAATTACTTCTTGTTGAATTGCAATTCCCAGCATCCTTAACAAACTACAGCGCCAAGAAATATTTGGGGGAAGCCATGAGCTTTAAATATGTATTGAGTATGCCTTCAATGTATGGTGCAGCTTTGACCTGGAGCTATAGCAGACTTTCTATTTTCTTTTGGCCCGTAAACTAATGTTTGACAAATGGGGTGTAGGTTTCTAGCAAGCAGAGTCAGAGGAAGCTCACCGGCAGACGCAGCCCCCATGGAAAACTTCCGTCAACTGTGTCTGATTCAGTGTCTGTGTCTCCCTGGCTTCCAGTTGTGTTTTTCACTACTGTATCTTCTGGAAATTCCTCTTAGGCAGAAGTGTTACAGAAATTGCCAAAATCAGGCCAAGAAAAGAGAGCAGACTTTCTCCAAATCTCATGTTTTCTTTGAATTTCTTTGGACTCTTTGAAGAAGAGTTCCTCTAGCTCAGTTTTGTCTACAGTACACTGAGTGGCGGCAGCTCAGTATAACAGACACACTCTCTCAACCCTACCTGCAGGTGCTGGAAATTGAACCTGGGAACTTCTGCACCCAAGGCAGTTGCTCTATTGCTGAGCTATATAGCCCTTCCCCAAAGGCAAACTGTACCTGCTTCAATATTGGAATTAATATTTTTCAAAATTCTTTTATTTAAAATGGAAATTGGAAGGGGTAGAAAGAAGAGCGGAGCAAACCAATGGAACAATGAATTCACAGGAAGAAGGAATTTTTCTCAGCATTGTGTACATACACACACGCATGCAGGAACCATAGACTCGGCACACACTTTTACAATCCAGATCATGACTTGAGTTTAACGACAGCTTTGCTAGCGATGGGGGAGACCTAACTAACAACAGCAAGAGATTACTGGCTGCTAAACAACATTCCAGGATGCAATACAATGCAGGACGTTCAAAATGATACTACTGAGACAAGGCAACTGATTACCCAGCCATCTGGTTTGGGTAAATGTGTTACGGCTGCGGTTATAAGATTAGACTCTAATGATTTGATCTCACACCACTGATTATCACAGGCAGCACACTGTTTCTAATTATATGCCCCCCCCAGACATCCATTGGCTTCTGTATTTCAGTTATTGAGTTTATCCAGAGAAGATCTATTAGATTATTGAACTTGCCAATATTCTCTTCTCAGCCATCATCTGTAGTAAGGACGGGGAATCTGCAGCTCAACAAGTGTTGTTGCAGTCCATCTCCCATCAGTCCCAGTCAACATGGTCAATGGGCAGGAGTAATGGGAATAGTTGCCCAGCAACATCTGGGGGTCAGAGGTTCCCCATTCCTGATCTGCAGTAAGGATGGATGAATAGGGAGTTGGGAGCTTGGAGAAGAGAAGACTGGTCAGTGATATGATAGCCACCTTCAAATAGCAGAAGGTCTGTCAAATGGCAGATGGAATGAGCTTGTTTTCTGCTGCTCCAAAGGGCAGGATCCAAACCAATGGATTCAAGTTACATCTTCCGTGCATGCACAGGAGGTGGCATTGCGGGCATTCACAACCCGATCACACGCACAGGGGCTGAGAGCTCAGCCCCAGTGCGATTGGAAGGATTCCTGTTGCATCGCCCAAAGGCTGACCAACCCGGTCGGATGGGGGGGGCGTGTCCTGCTTCCCTTTAAGCGGGAAACGGCGGGAATCCTCTCTCTTTCGCTCCGGAACCCAGCTGCATAGGTTCTCCCACCCACCCGCCCTTTAGGTCAGCTCTTGAGCTTGCTATGGACTTTGGTTGGTTGCCTCGGTTGGCCGAGGGGCCTGGTAGGGTTTTTTCCACTTGAACTAGCCAAGGCGGTTTTTTCGCCTACCTCGTAGCAACTTGTCACAACTTTGGTTTGGCGGTTAGGCATTGGAAAACATCAATAGAGGTGAGAAGCGGAGGTAGCACCATCACCTGCCCCTCATTTGAAGGGTATTCCGTTAAAGGATTCTGGGGGCCCTGTCCAAAGCCTAGGGAGGTTAGAGCCTAAGGCACGCCCCTAACAGTGATCACAGGGGAGTTCCAGTAGATATGCATCACTGGGCTCCTTCCTGGTGGTTAACCCTTCCCGGACTTCCAACACACGGGTTGGGGTCGGATATAGTCGGTTAGGGTCCAATGCCTAAGCCAATACCACTCAACATCCGTAACCAATAAAGTTATGGCCTTTCTGCCAATAATAATAATAATAATAATAATAATAATTTATTTATACCCCACCCATCTGGCCGGGTCTCCCCAGCCACTCTGGGCGGCCTCCAACAAATACCAAAATACAATACAAAGTCACAAATTAAAAACTTCCCTAAACAGGGCTGCCTTCAGGTATTTAAACCCATATTACGTCTCACGTGTCATTATTTCCCATGGGGAGGGAGGGACATTGCCACGCAAGACAGGAGATTACGACTAAACGTTAAGAAGACTTCCTGACAGGAAAAGCTGTTCAACAGAGACATGGATTACCTCAGAGGGTGGTGGGTTCTCTTTCATTGGTGGTTTTTAAATGGAAGTTGATTGACCAACTGTCAAGGATTCCTTATCTATGAATCCTGCATTGCAGGGGGTTGGACAAGGTGACCCGTGGAGTCCCTTCCAACTCTACAGTTCTGTGATTCTATGAATAAGTCAATAAATTGGATTTTTTTTTTTCTTTTGAGGAGGATGGGAGGGTCCTTTCCCCCATTTCTCCCCTTCAGGTTTTCATTTTTTAAAACTTCCATTTGCAATATTTCCATGTTAGTTTATGAAGTTGTTTTTGGGTTTTTTTTAAGTCCTGGCAGAAAGAATTTCAGCATTTTAGTGGGCAAAATATGTACATTTTGTATGCAATTTCTCCCAATATAGACATTTTTTGCAAGCAATTTCCCCAAATATTTTGCCTTTTGTTTATTTTCATGGATACATACGCACTGTCCCTCAATATATGCATGTTATTGGTTGGAAAACAGCATCATAAAATGCAAATTCAAAATGCTTGAATTTTGGTTGTGTATTGTTTCAGGAAGCATGAATTAGTTAGGTTCACATTAAAATGCAAACAGGGGGGAATTTCTTCCCCATGCCTATGGGGAAGAATATGAAGGTTTTTTGTGAAGGTGAATGAGTTCACCATTTTCTTAATGAATGAATGAATGAATGAATGAATGGGGGGAGAAGGAAGGAAAGAGTGGTTAGGCTTATTTACAACCCTGGAATTTCCACGAGGTGGCATCCACCCAAAACAGAGACTTCCAGGAATTTTCAGTTCCCCAAGGAATGGATGGTACCCACAAAAGCTGTGATCTTATTTTTATAAGATATCCAGTAAGTAAAAAAAAAAAGTCAAAGTTCTGTAGAATGACTGCAAACAGATCACATTGGGTGGTGAACTTTCTGAAATAGCTACTGGATGTAGTCTTTTCCATGTGGTTAATTTCAATGATTTTGGCTCAAGACTTAAGAGGAATGCTTAGAGGATAGAGACTGGGAAAGTTTTTTTTTCAGCAACATTTCTTTGTGGGCCACCATCTGGGCCTGCAGGATAGCCGTGGGCAGGAACAGAGGAAAAGCTGGAGAGATCACTGGAAGTTTGTGCAATAGGGTAGATTCCACTCATGCAAAAGCTGTGGGTTTTCAGTCCCACATCTCTTTGTATCCTCCAGGCAGGCAGGCAGGCAGGCAGGCAGGCAGGCAGGCAGGCAGGCAGGCAAGAGGCATGGTCAGTGCTCAGGGACACAGTCCAGCCAGGCAAACAAGGGTATGAAACAGAGCTAATGAGGGATGTGACCTGAAGAGAAGTGTGACCTGGTGAGAGTCCCAGATGCAAAAGTCTAGAAGGTTGTATTCTGTCTCTAGGGTTGAAGTTCCCCATCCCTTAGAGAATATACCCATCAAAAAGCTAGGTAATAGCGTTGTTGTCTCTTGCCACCAAGAACAGAATAGTAAGAGGAAACTCCTGACTCCCTCCAAATACAGCTAAGTCCTGTGTCAACACAGTATATTAGTGTGATACCACATCAAAAGTTCTTAGAAAGATGTGGGTTGGTGGTGCTCTCAGGTTTCCCTGGGCTTTGTTGACAGTGGAAAGAAGAAGAAGAGAGCTGATATAAAGTATGAAAAGATAATGTTGGGGTAGGCACCTCTCTTTAAAGATCCTGTGTCCCTACTCCAAAATGGGTTTACTATTCATAGTTATAGGATGCATTTGGTACCCATTTATCATGCTGCCACTCCAAGAAAGGAGACATAATGTCTGTCTTTAATAGGCCAGCCTCCAATATTCTTCATGTTTTAGAGCTAGGAATGTTTGACTTTTGCAATGTTTGTGTTTGGCATTGACTGAAAGAAAACTCAAATGTCACCACCAGCCATCTTCAGGAAGCTGTTTCTGCTCGTGGGAAGTGGGAATGTTTTGATTCTGCACACTCTTAGTTGGCACCAACCTGGTGTCCTCCATATGCTGTTGGACTACAACTTCCATAAGCCCCAGAGAGCATGGCCAATGAACTTATGTGAATTATAACACAAGAACATATGGAGTGCCCCAGGGTGTGGAAAGCTGATCTTGTAGTCAACTCTAAAAGGGCATAAAGAAAAATGGGTTAGCAGGTCTTCCATAATACTGTGCAGAATCCATGTTGGACAGGCAAAGCAGGAAGTGCTAGTAAATCCAACTTCTTGTGTAATGTATCAATGGGAATCTAGGCATCTTCCTTATCGTTACATTAGTGAGTTGTCCATTTGTCTGAAAAATACCCATTTCCTGGTTGGTTGGTTGGTTGCTTTGCTGTGTCATAACTCACCAAGACCCACGATGAGAGTCACAAACAAAATCAGAACTACTAATTAACGCCTAATTGAGCTGATGCTGGCATTTCTGGAAGCCTTGGTACATAGTCCAAGGATAAAAAACATAAAACTCTTATCTTTCCAAGGAGTCTGTGCCGTGCTTATTCTTTGAAACAAAGAGGGAATTGATTGCACAACTTAATTATTTTATATCTTGCACATGATAATAAACGTTCTTGCTTGAAGATAGATTTTAGGGGTGGTCTTTGTTTCAGTTTTCACACTGGCTGATGGCAGACCAGACAGATCCAATATTATGTTTTCACAGGTCACAGGTCGCAAGTCAGAGACAACGATCAGAGGTTGAGCCTGGTGACCTCCAGCAAAAGGTTAGCCAGTCTGAGAACTGAATTGAGGTCACAAGTATGAAAAAGAGAGAAAGACAGAAGATGTTGAGCTGTTCAAAGACTGGCTTTGGCTCGTCCCATTATTTGTGTTATTTGTTTTATTAAAGGATTTATTAGGTTAAACTGGGCCTCCCTACTAATGGAGTTGAATCTGAGTTCAGGAAATTTGGCAGACAAAGCAGTTGACAATTCTTTGGCCCAAAGCTTTCCTTCTGGAAACTGCATCCTGCCCCCATCTCTTTCTCTTGAAACATGACTGCATATCAGAGTAGGTTTGCCTTGAGTTGAAATAACAATCCAATCATTCAATTTTCCATGGGTGTAATTTTAGTGAGGCACACACAAATTCTTTGAAGGTCTTCCTTCTCACTATCTTGGGTTGTGGGCCTCACTTTAAGTTTCTTGTTCAAAGCTCCAAATCTGCCACCCACACAGTTTCAAAGTATGCCACTGGATTTCATTCCCCATAACTGATGCTGCTCCCACTTCTGTTTTGTGGTGCTATTTTGTGTGTATGTGTGTTCATATGCCAATGTACATATTTCAATTTGGTGGCCATTTTTTTCCACATGCACCAGTGAAACAGAATGGTGGTGGCCAGGAGCGCAATCCAAATATGGCAGCCATTTTTAAATGTGCAAATGCATGCACACAAGAACAATGGGGACAATAGTTTGAATCAAATGGAATTATTTGGATGGAACAACTTCTGCTTTTGCAATGGAACTTCCCTTCCCCTCCCTCTACTAACCCCCTGCCCCCGTGCCACTCCCAGATCTGCTCCAGAGGGTTGGGGGATAACATGGAGCAGATTTGGGGGAGGTCACATGGGGGGAGGGAGAGGAAGATTCGCTGCACAAACAGAAGCCTTTCTGCTTGTGCAATGACTTTATTGGATACAATCCAGAGACTCAAAGTCCCCATATGAGCAGTCCTAACTGTGGGTACTAGTACCAGATACCAGTTTATACCAAAGTATAAACAAATACTGTATTAGCCCACTGTAATGGATCAAAGCGGAGCCAACAATGGAATGACTGAAACAATTACCCTTCTCTGCACCAATGTGGTGGGTGATACTATGGCTGCCATGAAAGGTGGCACTGTGTCCTGGATCTTAGGCAAGTCAATCGAAAAATTGCATTTTTTGTTTAAAAAAGCTCAACAATTATGGGGTGTCTTGGTTTTTGCTTTTGAAATATGGCAACCCTAGGTGATACAGTAATGCATTGTATCTGGCATTAAAGTCTGGGCATTTGAGGACTTTGAGTTGTTGTCTCCATCATCCTTGTGGTCTAAGTTAATGTGCTTGCATGCACATATGTACAAAGGATTGGTGTCTTTGGCACCCATATTTGACACCTGCCACTCCTTTTACGTTTCAACTTTCCAATAGTTGTTTAGACATCAGAATTTCCAGTGGGATATACACAATGGGTACACAGTACCAGCACCCCTCTCTCTCTTGGTTAAAAAGAGTGGCACTTACTGTAACAACTTCACCTATTTTTCTAGGGGGGACGGGACACTGGATATACATTATATTTCCCAAGTAGAAATACATTGAGGGATTTGTTTGTTTGGTCTAAGAGCCAACAGTTGCCTTCATAGCACCTGGATAACTTTCTCTGTGGCTTCACATGCTTCCTATGAGTGTGTGGCTTTCATGTAGTTTCCTCCACATAGCCCAAAACTTCCTTTTCTTTCACAAAATGGTGGCACTTTCCTTCCAGCATCCTTTCTGACAAATATTGATACTTAAAACCCTATAACAAAACCTAGAACGAAAAAGTGCATGATAGCCTCCAACGCTTCGTGTCCTGCAGAAAGAGTATGTTAGATCATCTGTCGTTCCCTGCGCTTTTCAAAATGTTTGCTTAAGGATTGCCATAAACCACACACTATTGAACGGAGGATGCAATTTAAGTTGATTTAGACCAGGTCTTATCTGCCACCATATAATCATGATTCAGGGCATAGACTCATAGGGCACAAGGCAGAGAGAGAGAGAGAGAGAGAGAGAGAGCATGCAATAAAGACTAGGTCATTTCTACCTTCCAACCTTCTGATAGTGGTGGGGGAGGGAACAGTGGGAAAGTTAGGTAATGATTTGTCATCCTCAAGCCTGCCATAGTTGTCAACCCTACCGTGCTGGAGATCCTCGCTGTGATTGACAGCAGGGTCGTGGGGGCCTCACTTGTCTCTGTTGACAGTAATAATGCGGATTTGTCAAAGCCTAATGGACATGGAGATGCCAGATTACGCTGAGTCTCTCGACTCCTCATACACCATGTTGGAGTTCGAAAACCTGAGGGTGCTGCCTACAAACTCATCAGGTGAGTGAGGAGATACCTTCCGTTGCCTCTCCAAACGGCCTCTGCTACCTTTGTTCAAATGTTGTCCTCTTCGGTGGACAAGAAGAAATGGGGTCGAAGGGTGGAGGGTGTCGCATTTGTGTGGGTGAACTCTTGGACTTCTGCATTGGGACAGGTGTTATGCTGTAGCCTTGAATTATATTGCCGATAAGGGACTTAGATTGAAAAGCTTGTACTGTGATTGAGAAAATGGATTTCTAATCAATGGAAATCTCTTGGAAAAGGTGTATTCCACACCTCACACACCTTGTTATGACATCACAATGCTGCAAAATACTTAGCCAACAGCAAAGACTATTGTTTATTAAGCCTGGGAAAATCTCCTTTCTGAATATTATGCCGATGATGTATTTATCAAATAAATGGCATTTTATACCACTTCCCACTTTGTTTGGCAAGATGTACCATTGATAAATGAGATAGTGGGGAGAGATTACATTTATAAATAGATATGAAATAGTTTGGCCTTCTTCTTCTACCTCTCCTCCTCCTCCTCCTCCTCCTCCTCTTCTTCCTCCTCCTTCCAAATCACTCTTGTCCGAAGCTGATTTCTGGGGCACAGGGAGAGAGGTCATCAGAGTTTTGTTGGGCATGTTCATTGTGAATGTTCACTGAACTTGCATATATTTAGAATCTCATGTCTTCTTGGTTCTGATTGTAGCTCTTGGATTTCATGACCATTCGGACCCACTTTTTACACACGTTTTCCCCATCTACCAGCTGAGGAGAACATAATATTTTACATATCTGATGAAGTACAACATTTCATTTTCCAGAGGGGGAGTTGTGGATGTTTGTATGTGATGCCAATAAAAGGTTTGATGATGATGAATACATGAGTTCATCTTTAAGGGGAGACATGGCATTTCAAGCATCTGATGAAATGGGCTTGAGTCTTGTGCTACAAGATTTCTCTTAGTCTTTAAGGTGAAACACAGATGCCTCCCTGTTTTTCTTAAACAATATGGTGACACCTTTCTGCGACTTTGAAACAGAAGGCTTGTGGGTAGCCAGAAAACTTGAGCTGATGTTTTATTCAAATATGTTTTTTTCCCCTTACAACCTGTGGCTCAAGTGTCACTAACTGGACAGGACATCATTCCTAGGAGTACTTCTTGTGGTTCCCCATGCCCCCGAATTTCGGGCAGCCTCTGCTATGGACCAAGCCTTTAGTGTGGTAGGCCCTGCCCTGTGGAACTCCTTGCCAGTAGAAGTTCGGCAAGAACTGTCCCTCCCTGCCTTCAGACATCTTTTGAAAACTGTTTAATTTAGAAAGGGCTTTGCAACCTGATTTTCCTTCTAACTGATCAAAATCTATTGTTATTTATTGATGTTGTATTAATGTTTTTAATGGTGTGTTATAGATCTTTGGTTGATTTCATCTCTATAGCTCCACCTTGCTATATATTTAGAAAAGTTAGGATTCATAAATAAATTATATCTATACAATAGTGAAGAAACAACACGCTAGCTTTTCTGAAAGGTGAAGGCTGTTTCAAGTTGGCATTGTGGTATTTGCCTACTTGTTAATAAGTAAACCAACATAGTCAGGAACTTGCTGTTTTGAAATGAGCATGTTTGTCTTGGGTAAGCATCCCCATCAAAAATTTGTCCAAACAGCTTAAAAAAGAAAACATCCCCCCCCTACAACCTAGCCAAAACCTTGAGACCTCGACATATCCCATTAGCAAAGTGACCCAAATGTAAGAAGTCTATCCAAGAGCTTTCACAAAACTCTTACAATAGACAAACAGCCATCTTTTTAATGGTGTTTAGGTGAAGCGTTTGCTCAAATTACGGAATTAGCAACTGGTTTAGAAGAAAGGAAAGTTTGTGTCTTGTATTGTGTTCTCAGTCTCATTCTTATCCTGGGCTTTGGAGCTTTCACTAGTGTTCACTAGACAAAAAGGAACTTTGATAAAGTGATACTTCTCTGTTGCAATGGGGAAGGGGAAATATATTGATCCCTGAAAGGAAGTTCACATTGACACAAAATTAAAGCCCTCAAAATGGCGGTACAACACTGAAGGGGAGGAGATAGTTTTGCTGGCACTGCTCCTGCTTGTTCTCTAAAGGGTGGTATGCCAGGAAAATGTGGAGGCTGGCTTTAGAGATGCAGAATAAAATTAAATTGAAATGTCTTTTAAAGCGTACAGAGATGGTGTTGACATGAGGTGGTGGTGGTAAGCTGCATTGCTTATCACCAGAGATATCACGAGCACTCTCTTGAGTAAAGTGTTCATGACATTGACGCAAGCACACCTTATAGGACTCTGCAAGTTTACTGGCTGAAAAACTGAGCTTCCCTCCCCGCCACCGATTGCAATTTATTGCAGCTTGAGCACCAGGGAAATGGGGTATCCTTTAAGCAAAAACACTTTGTAGAAGGAAAACTTGGAGGATTTCATCTTGCATGATAAACAAGCAACATCTCTGCACTTGTTTCTTGAAAAGCTAATCACTGGGTAGGGTTTCAGATTTGCCCCATTGAATCATCTTAAGAGTCGAAAGAATTTAAGAATTGAAACCCAGTGATGAAACCTTGTGACTATCTTAATTTTGTAGTGATTTCCCGTAACCTCCAATAACCCCACTGGATTGCAGTGGCCTTTCTGTAGCCTTCCCAGTTGTTAAGATGATTCACTTCTGACGTGAAATTGAGGAAGAGCTCCATGGTAGAGCATCAGCCTTGCATGCAGATGGTCCCAGGTAACATCCTAGCATCTCCAGGCACGCCTGGGGAAAGCTCCTGCCTGAAACCCTGGAAAGCCATCGTCAGTCAGTGTAGCCCAGGGTTTCCCAAACATGGGTCTCCAGCTGTTTTGGACTACAATTCCCATCATCTCTGACCACTGGTGCTGCTAGCTAGGGATGATGGGAATTGTAGTCCAAAAGCAGCTGGATACCGAAGTTTAGGAAACCCTGGTGTAGACAATACTGAGCTAGATGGGCCAATACTCACTTGGTATAAGACAACTTCCTATGTTCCCACGTGAAGCCAGCATAAATTGACCTTACAAAGAACACCCATGTGGTTGCTTGGCCCCATTGCTACTCACTTCCAGGTGGACAACAAACACAGTTTCATTTCAGTGGCATTTTTTTGAAGACTGCCTTGGGAAGGGGATTTATGCTGACACTGTCTTTGTAATAATTTAGTATGCATTGATTTTTTATTTTGATTTTTTAAAAAGAAAATCCATCTTGAATACTTAGTGGGAAAGTGGGATATAAATTGTGGCAATAAAATAAAGAAATATACATCTCTTTTCAGTAGATTTTAGAATTTTGAAGATTCACCAGAAGTGGATTGAACCAGAACAAGATGTATGGTTGTAATCTAGAATACCTTATGATCCTGTTTCTCACCCCTCCCTCCCTCTCTCCCTCCCTCCCACTTTTCTTTCCTTTTCAAACCAACTCTTACAAACTTGAGAAATATTCCCCATCAGTTTACATCTGATTATTTTTCTCTTAGGTACCATTTTAGCTGTCCTAGTCTTCTTAACCTACATTGTTTATGCTGGACTAGCACCTGCCCCATGATACAATTCCTCATATTGTTGTTTCAATATTTGGCTGATGTATCTTATTCATTGGAATTGCTTTCACAACTGGCTTGGAAAAGGAACTTCTCTTATGAAAATGTTTTGTTGTTTGCCCTAATACTTCCCCCCATCCTAAAAGTTCAGCACGACCCTTTTCAAAAATGTCACAGCTGCAATCTGGTCCATGGGTGGTGGCCAGGATGACCACATCAAACAAAGGAAGCTTATTCTAGAGTAACATACCAAGAAGGCAATAGACTATATATCTGGATTCATGGAGAAGTGCACAGGGCATTGGGAGTAAAAATGGCTCTACTCTTGAGGTGTGGCAGAACAGGCCAGATAACGTCAACCTGTGCAACGTCTCAATGCCGGTTCAATGAGCCTCACCCCACTCGTTGGCAAGAAAATACCCATAATAAAATACATTGTGACATTGAGTAAGTTGCTATCACATTATCAAGTGCCACATAACGTTCGTTCTACACTTGTAAGGAATCATAAGAACATTAGAAGAGCTTTCTGGATCAGATAAAAACTCCATCTAGTCCAGCAATCTGTTCTCACAGTGGCCAACCAGATGCCCTGTTGGGAAGCCTGTAAGCTGAACTTGCACTCTCTCCATCTGTGATTGCCAGCAATGGGCAACAGCACCTACTCTTTGGAACTCCCTGCCCATTGATATTAGGCAGGTTGCCTTTACTGTATTGTTCCAAACTGCTTTTGTTTCACCAAGCTTGCAAAGGCATGCCATTTTAACATGTAATTTTTAGCAGGTAGTATGGCTGATTTTATTTGCATTTTGAGAATTTGTGTGTGTCAGCTTGATTTTAATGCTTGCTTTTATCAATATTTTAAATGAATACTTGTTATTGTTCTTTGTAAACCCCTTGAAGGTTATTCTGTCCAGTTAGCAGGATATACATTTTGTTCCAAAAAAAGTACAGAAGAGGAAAGCAGGGAGAAACTTGACACACAAGCTGCAATTCCACTGCTAGCTCTGTGGCATTAAAATAATAATTGAGATTCCAAGATGAAAACTAGGACTGATCTTTTGTTATACAGAGAAGCTCTAGGCTGCTCTGAGCAGAAATCCACAGGGAAAGCTATTTCCCAAGTATACCTCTGGGCCAAAATCAGCTTTGCCTGTTTAGTCCTGTTGCTTCAGTTGCTTCCTTTTAAATAGTGAGGGCCACTACAAAACCTATATACGGTAGGCAGCGATTATTTATTTATTTATTTATTTGCCACTTATTTGCCAAGGTGACTTGTTGTTGTTTGAGTTTCTTCATTGCTTACTCCAAAAATGTCTGAAAGTGACTTACAATTATAAAAGCATACACGATACAAAATTTAAAAGACATCAGATGGATGAAATAGCATCCATTGACTATTGACTAATCCTGGAACAACAAAAAGGGCAAAATCTTACCCCACACTACTGAAAGAACACCAATACAACCTCGGGTATTGTCATTCCCAAGTGACCCCAATTAGCAGGCATATAGTTGACTGAAGAGTAACATCTTTGCTTGCCCTTAAAAGTTGAGAATGGTGGCTCCAGGCACATCTCTCTACGCACACACATAATGAAAATACACAATAAAATAATTTCACCAGAACATTAAAATAAATTAAAGTGTACAATAAAACAAGCCCATTAAAACAACAACAATTTTAATAGCTCCCCCCTCCCAATTAGAGCAGGAATTTCAATTTAGCAGATCAGGGGAATGCTTGTCTAAACAAGTTTGTCTTCAAGAGCCGGAGGAATGCCAGTACTGATGGGGCATCTCAGATTTCAGCAGTGAGATTATTCTACCACATTGGTTTCACCAGTGAAAAAGCCTGCCTTCGTGTTATCTCAAGCTGATAGCCATCAGACCATGGTGACATTAACCAGGTTCCATTTATTGAGCGTAATACCCTTACTGGCTAATAGAGTGAAATAAAGTAGAGGTTTTTTTTAGGGCTTTATAAGTAAGAACATGGCCCAGAGTTGTTTAGGGATTTATAAGTAAGAAGGAGTAACAAAGAAATAATTAAGTCTATCTTGTTGAGCAGGCTTCCTCAAACTCGGCCCTCCAGATGTTTTTGCCCTACAACTCCCATGATCCCTAGCTAGCAGGACCAGTGGTTTGGGATGATGGGAATTGTAGTCTCAAAACATCTGGAGGTCAGAGTTTGAGGGAGTCTGTTGTTGAGTGATAACCATAAACTGTACATTTTCAGGTTTAAACGTCAGCCCTTCGTTCTGCATGCACTGTATATATTGAAGATCAACAATGTGCTACGCACTTCCTCCACACATGATGCGGTTGTGAGGATACATTTTCTACCCCAAGACATTGCCATAAATTCCCAAACTGCACACAGTGCATCCATCACAGCCAGAATGTTTGTGGAACTTGGACGGAGGAGATTATTTTTCTGCCAGAGAATTCTCACCACAAATATATCTCACAGCCACTCCCAGGAGTTATTTTCCTGCCCCAGAACAAGGCCATTTATTGTATTTAAATTGGGGTATGTTTAGAGGAGATCTAGAAACCAAAGTCCATTAAGAAAAATTTAAAGAATTATTTTTAGCCTGGAGAAGATTATGGAGAGACATCATAGTGGTCTTCAAATCTCTGAGTACTGTCGCACAGAAGATGGACAATACCTGGGCCACATCCGCACATACATTTAAAGCACTATTATACCACTTTAAAAGTCCTGGCTAGAGTTCTCTATGAAGAGTGATTGATTGTTAAACCACTCTGGAAACTGTAGCTCTGGGAGGCGAAATGAGGGGGTCTCCTAACAATTCTCAGCACCTTTAACAAATGACAGCTCCCACAATTCTTTGGGGGAAGCCACAACTGTTTAAAGTGGTATCATATTGCTTTAAATGTATGGTATGAATGTGGCCTTATATTGCCTGCTTTCTTCCCACCCACCACCTGCTTTTAAAAAGCACTTCATCCCCCCTCCTTTTGACATCATCATAGCACCACTAGTATTATTTCACTCACTAAAAGGATCAGCCAGCCTTTTTGTTCTCAAGCAGAAGCATTGAGGAGTATTTATGGCCAAATAAAATGTCATCATCATATATCCCAAGCTAACATTTACTTAGCTGAGTTAAACTAAATGACAGGTGGCAAGCATCAACAAAGGATCCAATTTTTTTTATTAAAGTTTTCAGAAGGCAGAATTGGAGAGATGGCCCTGTCACACAAAATATTAATGCCAATGATGCTTACCTTGGTCAGGCACCTTTGTGGGATGGCACCAGGATCCAGCAAGCAATCTGGTGGCAAGGGGTTTTCCTGAGCCTGAGTGAACTCACAGGAGGGGAGAGTGCTGTTGTGTTCAGGTCTTGCTTGCAGCTTTCCCAGGGGCATCTGGTTGGCCGCTGTGAGAACAGGATGCTGGACTAAATGCATCATTGGCCTGGTCCAGCAGGACTCTTCTTATGCTATCTTCCCAAACACCTGAATGGCTAAACAAGGGAGGGACTTTTCAGTGCTCACACCTGAATTGTGGAATTAGCTTCCAGAGATACCCACCCAACTCCATCACTGTTGAGCTTTAGGCATCTGATTCAGAGAGCAGAGGAGTCAGTAGATGACCAGCCTGTTCATTGCTGGATGGCTTGGCTGCTTTACTGATGCTGTGGTCTCTTATAATGGTATGTTGTGTTCTAATTCTGTTGGTTTTATGGCTGCAAGCCACCTTGGTGATTGTGAATATGAGAATGTCGGGTATAACTTATGGCTGTGCACAGCTCATCCCCCCCCTCCACCCAGCCTGTGGTCTCAATTGGGGTGGGCAATCAGGCTACCTCTCCCACCCCACCCCAGCCACCTACCCCAGATCCAGTCCCAAATTAGTTTAGGGGTGGGACTAATGTTTATTTCCCCCCTTTGAAACCTAATTAAACATACAGCTGGGAGAATATTGCAACTCCCCCCTGACTGATAATAGGAAGGCTGAACCTGGAGGGGGCGCTGTTTCCCAAGAGGCTTTCCAGCATGCAAGCCACTTGAGAAGGAACACCCTGCATCAGCTGTTGCACAGAGACACCAATCATGTGAGGTGCTGCTTCAGAGACGGCGCATCAGGCAGGAAGGAGAATCAGGCGGCATTGGGCTCCTACCTTCTCTTGGGAGGATGCAGCTGATGGTCAGATAGACCGTGGCCTCTTAGTGGAGGTTTCCTGTCCACCACCTGCCTCTCATTCCTGCCTGATGCCAAGTTGGTTGCATGTTTTTTTAATGTGAAATGGCAGCTGCCTGGATTGAGAAAGCAGCATTGGTAAAATAAAGTGGTCTGGGAGGGCAGTTGCTGGAAGATCCCTGTGCAAGACAAGAAAATAGAAGTCTGTTGGGATACTTCCATGTGTGCACAGTCTTGTTGCACCATCTTTTGCACGTGGCCTTGCACAACATTTCAGGATACTTGTTCACAGAAGATGCATTGCACATCATCACACAATGTTTTTTCTGGTGGCTCTTGCACAACAGTTAAATTGAACAGCACCGCTGCCAGAAATTTGTCCTCTACTGCATCTTTGGATACAACTCTAAATAAATAATGCTCCCCCTCCCCCCCAAAAAAGATTGTCAACTGATCCTGCGTCGGCTGCTTTATTTCTCTGCTCTCTTGTGTGGTGTAGCTTGGATTAGAAGCATGAACCACCTGAATCAATAGCTTTTTAATGATCAAGAATCTGTTTTGTTTTCCATTTCATGACCTATAAGGCAGTGTTTTTCAACCTTTTTTGGGCAAAGGCACACTTGTTTCATGAAAAAAATCACGAGGCACACCACCATTAGAAAATGTTAAAAAATTTAACTCTGTGCCTATATTGACTATATATAAAGTAATTCTCTTGAATTTTTCAATTTTTCCCATGGCACACCAGGCAACATCTCGCGGCACACTAGTGTGCCGCGGAACAGTGGTTGAAAAACACTGCTATAAGGCACCATCTCTTGCACTAGCACTGGTCTTGGCTTGTAGCATCATATCCCGGGACTGCATAGACCAGGCATAGGCAAACTCGGCCCTACAGATGTTTTGGGACTACAACTCCCAACATCCCTGACCACTGGTCTTGTTAGCTAGGGATGGTGGGAGTCATAGTCCCAAAAAAATCTGTAGGGCTGAGTTTGCCTATGCCTGGCATAATAGACTAATTTTCAGGATCATGATTGGACTAGCTTAGGAGTGGGCAGATCTTGCTTCCATGGCCAATTTCTGGTGGACCACCTAGTGTCAGCTGGTGGCTTTGCTAATTTAGACCACATTCATATCATAGACTTAAAGCACTGTGATAACACTTTAAATAGCCATGGCTTTCCCCCAAGAATTCTGGGAGCTGTAGTTTGTGAAGGGTGCTGAGAAATGTTAGGATACTTCTCTGTTCCCTTTACCAACCAATGATGTCCATAGTTCCTTCTCCCAGAATTCTTTTTTTTGGGGGGAACCATGACTTGTTAAAGTGGAATCATAGTGCTTTAAATGTATGCTGTGAATGTTGACTCATTTAACACACAGTAGTGGGCCATGTGAATTTTGATTTTAAAAATAAGGCAAGACCCAATACTCTATGGATTGGGTTGGTTTTGTTCCTTTCCAGAGCTGGTCCAAGAGGAAAGATAGAGCTTACCTCCCTACCCAGTCCATATATAAAAGCCATCCAGATTGGTAGTTGTACCTAACTTAGACATAGGTGGTGAGACACCATCCTCCACTCCACTAGAGGGCAGTAGATTAGTTTATAAGTTGCTATGCAGACCCAGCTGTATCCACTCTATACCTCTTACCTATGGTCACCTGTGGCAGCTGCTTCCCTCTGCCTCACAGTAGCCCTGATTCTTTCCATCCCCAGGACACCCACTTTATTGACCACTGGTGAACTCCTTTTTTTTGCAGATGCCATTGTTTCAGAGTCAGGCAGTGGTGGTCTGCTGTCGAATGGAATCAGCTCAATGTGTGCCATCTGTGGAGACCGTGCTACTGGGAAGCATTATGGAGCTTCCAGCTGTGATGGCTGCAAAGGGTTTTTCAGAAGGAGTGTCCGTAAGAATCACGTCTACTCGTGCAGGTAGCTCTGTAGTTTTGTAGGTCATCCTTGGACATAGACTGGCTTTTCCATAAGCTTTGAACATTGTCACTGGCTGGAAGAGGAAGATGAATGACAACTTGAAATTTTCTCTAGTTTGCACTTCCTGAAACAATATGTGAACCATCCTTTGAAATTTACACATTTCCTAATTTTGCAGGAATCCATAAATTGCTACAGTAGCTTGAAAAAATGAATTTAAGTTGGGGGGGGGTGAGAAATGGAGAAACAGACAGAATTGCCTATCTCTGTTGGCCGTCCATGAAGCTGCCCTAACACTTAGCTGAAGCTGCCCTAACACTTAGCTGAAGCTAAGCAAGTCTGGCCAGTGGATGGATGGGTGGCCACCCAGAGACCACTTGTACTCCACCTTGGATTCCATAATGGACAAATAGTGGGATATAAGATGTAAAATAAAATAAGAGTCTAAGACATTTCATTGCCTGAGGCAAAGAACAAGAAACCTCTCAACCCAACAACACTGACAGTTGACCCTTGCTTCAACCCCAGCAAAAGGACAGCGTACAAGGCAGCAGGATTTGGGAAGGACTGGTAACACATTCAGGACCGGTGCTAGGGTTTCTTGTGCCCTAGGCAGACCACCTTCTGGTGCCCCCTGCCAAAGCCTGCTTTAGCGGGAGGTGGGGGTGGTGGAGAGGCAAGCAGCAGTTTCTCCACTGAATGGAGAAGCTGCTGCTTGCCCGTCCCGCCCCCTGCCCCCCACCAAAGCCTGCTTTAGTGGGAGCCGGGGGGTGGTGTAGGGGGCAAGCAGCACCTCTCCACTACAGCGGAGAAGCTGCTGCTAGCCCGTCCCGCGCCCCTGCCCAAGCCTGGCCAGTGCCCCCTCCATTTTGGCGCCCTAGGCAATTGCCTAGTTTGCCTTAATGGACACGCTGGTCCTGAACACATGGTATCTGCTTTGCATCCAGAAACTCCCAGGTTTAATTCCCAGCATCTCCAGGCAGGGCTGGGAATGTCCACTCCCGTCTGAAACCCCAGAGAGCTGCTGTCACTCAGCATAGACAATACTGAACTAGATGGGCCAATGGTCTGATTTGGTATAAGCTTCCCCTCTTACTCTGCTTAGCAGGGGAGTTTCCAGCCTTTGGCATTGCTCATCCTGGCACCTGCCGTCGAAGGCAGCTGGCCCACTCTGCCTAATGATAGAACCGGCCCTTCATATCACCAATGATTCTTTCCCTTTCCAGATTTAGCAGGCAGTGCGTAATAGACAAGGACAAGAGGAACCAGTGCCGATACTGCCGTCTGAAGAAATGTTTCCGGGCAGGAATGAAGAAGGAAGGTAAATGATCTAAAACTGTCCCCTGATCCAGAGTCCCATGTGCACTGCTGTGATGCTAGCCTTGCATTCAGTAGCCTGCTGCTAGTGTTGGGGGAGCTGACGAGTTGTGCCAAGTTCCACATCAGCAAATTCCTTTGCAGCACCGTTGATTAGGGTGCTGAATCACAACGGATGAATTCTGAATCACAATTAGGCAGAGCTGGATCATGTGGTTTGGAAGGGGGTGGCGGAAAATTTTTAGGACGTTGTCCAGACAGTGCCATCCCAAGACATTTTGCTTCCTGAAGCAGAATTCAAATTTGTATTAGTAGTTTGATTTATTGTCTCCCGTTCACTATGCAGTCTCAGGGCAGGTTTCAACCATTCAAAAATACAATAGAACCAGTTAAAGACAAATTGCAATCACAAGAATACAATGGCCCCTGAAAATATACCTCTCTAGTGTCAAAGGCCAGAGGTGCATCTCCAGTATTGAATGAAAACAGTATAGTGAAGGTGCCAGATGAAACAAGATGAAAAACAAGGATAGAAACCTCATCTTGTTTTAAATTTCTTAAGCTTCTTTGAGAGCTTTATGCAGAAAAAGGGGACTATTTTTTAAAAATAAAATAAGTAATTAGTATATAAGCAGAGCACCAGATGTTGCAATCAGACCCCCTCATCATTTACATAGGATATGCATATCTAGCGAAAGTTTTGGGAAGTTACTGATTTGCTTCCTTTGCCAGAAAAGTGACCTCTACTAGGATATGTATCGATTTCCTATGTGTGTGTGTGTTTTTTTTTTTTTTCCACCTCTTGCCCCACCCTGATCCACCCCCTCTGTAGCAACCCAATCAGGTTTCAGGGGAAATGAAGCCAATTGTTTGGTTGGTGTTGCACTAGGAAGTCAAACAGCAAACACAGTCCTGTTTGTTCAAGATTTTGGACATGGAAGGGACATTGAAGTTTTCCATCATTCAATTGCAGAATGCTCGGTCAGGGAAAGAACAGTGCTGTCCAGGGTTGTAAAGACTGCGGAGAGAATAACTGGGTGCACTCTTCCCACCTTGCGTCAAATCTGTGCCTCCAGGTGCCATAAGAAAGCTGCAGAGATAGTGCAGGATAGTGCGCACCCCGGAAATGATCTCTTCCAGCTTCTGCCTTCTGGAAGAAAGTAAAGGGTTATAAAGACCAGGACTAGCTGCCTGAGAAACAGTTTCTATCCAAAAGCGATTTTGGTTTTAAATGCAGTGTAAGGCAGTCTCTAAGTGAGTATCAGTATTTAGTTGTGGGGCATCAGAGTTTTTAGGGGGCTAACCAGGTAGGGTATTAAAGTTTAGGAGGTTAATTATGCATAGGCAGGATGGGGAATGAGTCGATAGGCTTTTTCAGGATAGTAGGATTGTCGTTGTTTGCATATCTGATGTAGATTTTTCAATTTCGTTGTTCTGTATGGGACAATGACAATAAAGATTATCGTATCTCAGCAAAATTCAGATACAGCAAGGCTCCTGACAGGAAATACCCAGTGATTTTCTACATCCTAAACTCTGGTCCAAAACACCAAGAAGGCATTGAGTTGGCAAAGGCAGAGTCAAAACTTGCTCTGTGTTCATGCTGCATTTCCAGTGATGCAGTTTCAGTAAGCCTTTGTGTCTGTCCAGCCTTTCAGATAGGCTACTGGCCTCAGCTTAGAGATGGAGGAGAAACTCAATTCAGTTTGCATTTATGGGCAAACCTTCCTAATTCACACTTTCCGTAATGATACACTATCTGAAATGCAGCCATCCTTCAAAATTCACACATCTTTGAACTTTGCAATCTACTTCTCTAGTCAAGTAACAAATAGAAAAATGCACATATGTTCACAGAAATGCATATATAAATGAAAACTGCATATAAAAATGCATTATATAAGGGGAAATCGCTTTGCAAATATGTGTACATTAGGGAAAGCTGCATACAAAGGTGTGTGCATTAGGAGGAATTCACACTAAAATGCTGCTGAATTTTCACAAGGAAAATGTGGAGAACTCAACCTAAGGTTGGGAAACAGAAAAACTGAAATTCACAGGTTTGCCCATCCCTGTCTCACTTAATGTTTCTTTTCATCAGAAATGCATTGCAATGCACTCACCACCTAATAATGACTTACTTTTACAGTAGGTAAAATATTAACTGGATAAGTTTATTCCAAGGAGCCTCCTGCGATAATGCCAAAATCATCTTGAGAACGTCGTGCTTTAGGCTGGGGGGTTGCTATCTGCCCTGAAGGGAAAACAGAAAAAATATACACCATAAACCACACAAAAGATAAACAAGGAACCACTTTGCTCTCCAAAGGGTGTGATTATGATAGGAGCATTAATGCAACTCACTTCAATTGGATCCTGTCTTCATTTGTGCTTTAAACAGTATGTGACACACCTGTTTTTTTATCTCTTGCGTGGATGACCTTTTGGCCTCACTTTGTCATAAAATCATTCTTCTTTCTGTTCTCAGGGTATATATGCCTAGCTTATGCATCCATATACCTAAGTGGGACCCACAAAAGCTTTCAACACAAAAATGTGTTTGTTAGCCTCTAGGGTACTGTGGGAACACACTGAGTCAGACCATTGGCCCATCCAGCTCAGTATTGTTGACACTTAATTTATATCCTGGGCTTAGCGTAAATGAAAACAGATGCAACTTAAACCACACAATGAATATCAACAGCGGCACTGAAAAGAAACCACACACAGAGACAAAGATACAGCACCCACCCTCAGAAGACACTGCCACAACAGCCAGTTGGTGGCCAAGGACTGTTGGCAAAAGGAAAGCAGAGAGGGGGCCATTCTAGCTTCCCATGGGAGGGAGGTCTACGATCTGGGAGCAGCCAGCAAGAAGGCCCTGTCTTGTGCGCTTACCAAATGTGCCTGTCATGGTGGCAGAGAAAAGCCCAGGCAGGCTCACATAGGGAGAGGCGGTCCTTCAGAAAGGAATATGAATTAAAAGGGTGTGAACATTTGCAAATGATTATAACCCTGTCCCCATCAGAACACTTTCCTATGAGTTCTCCCTACCTGGCCTGACCAGTTCCCAAGATTCTTAGCGTCTGCATTTGGTGCAAGTCCAGTAAGAAATGTAAACTTTGGAAATTACGGTGCAAGTCAGCCCTCTTGCTTATTGACAATTGGTTGTGTGGTCATTGGAGGTGATGCCTGCCTGACACGGTTGCTTCATCTCTCTGGCAAAGCTGTACAGAATGAGCGTGACAGGATCAGCATCCGCCGGAGCAGTTACGAAGACAACGGAGCCCTGTCAATCACCATTCTGACCCAAGCAGAGGCGATGGCGCATCAGGTAGGAGGGGAACCCCCTCCCCCCATTTCTTCTTACATCTTGCAGTCATTGGAAGTCTACTCATCCTGAGGTCCTTAACCACACTGAAGCCTGGCAATAGGGTATAATCTTCCGCTGCACCTGAGGCAGCAAAATTTGATTCGGGTCACATCTAAAGGTGAACCTACCTAGTTTGTACTTTCCAAAACAATATGCGAACTGAAACATAGCCATCTTTTGAAATTTGTGTATCTCCATATTTTGCAGTGCAATTGTCAAGCCAAGTAATGGGTTCAAAAATACTAGGGTGAAATGTGCAATAAAATGTGTATATAAGAAAAAAAAGGGAGCAAAAGTGCATTGTGTTAAGGAGAATTGCATATATGCTCTAAAATGAATTTTCGTGAGAACTAGTTGTTGGGGAAATGTGGATGACTGAATTTAAGGCAGTCAAAATGAGAAACCAAAATGGACAAATTCATGCACCCCCAAACAACAGGCTAGTTTAGGAGGCCAAAGCAGGGGAGATACATGGCCGCCCTGAATGTCCACATTTCCTGAAATCCCCAACATCCTCAGATGGGCTTTCCCATTAGCCCCAATAGGTGGAGAAGTTTCTGACTGTATGTTTGGAATCTGTTTATCATTTTTTGGTTGTAACATCCAGACCATTTTTTCTATCCTTTTCTTTATTCTTTTTCCTTGTCCAACAACTCCCTACCATATGGAGGATCTTATCCAACAATGAACTCTGGAGAACTCTTAAGCTTGCCACATTTCATCTACTTTTTGTTTGGTCCTAAAATAAAGATATTAGCCAACTGTGTACTATGGAGTTAGTTTCTCTCTCTCTCTTTATGAAGAAATTCTAAAGTGCCCCAAACAGGAATCAATAAATAAAATGCAAGCCTCTTGCACAGAAGGACTGCAGATTTCCAGAACTTGGAGGGTGAGTTTGGGCACAAGGCAAATTCATAATGTCAACATATGCTGTTGATAGAATAGTTGTGATCTATTGCCACCTTCTGGACAAAAGGGTAACTTTCCATTTGGGCACGATAGACTCATCTATACGATGGTGTGTTATATGGAGGGGTGAAGGAGTGGGGAAATGGGGAAGAAGGAGATGTAGGATTGCCTAGTTAAAGGGTGCCTGATCTTTTCTCTTATAGTATTCAGCTCTCCGTCCTGTGCACAGCGCCGATATTGCCATGAAGAAGATTGCAACGATCAACGATGTGTGTGAGTCGATGAAGCAGCAGCTCCTGGTCCTCGTTGAGTGGGCAAAATACATCCCAGCATTCTGTGAGCTTCCCCTGGATGACCAGGTGAAAAAAGCAACTTTTGGGGAGGAAGGAGGCATATGTGGCTTCTGCATCCCGGATTCTTTGAACGTTATGCTTTCCTTCTGCAGACCTGCGATGTGCAAAGGAGAAACTTCCTAACTCAAAAATCTGTACAGTTGTTCATTTCACATCAGTTATGGATTGATTTAGTGATTTGGGAGAGAGAGAGAGCAGAAAACCTGGGTGTAAAAGATTAGCATTTTTCAAGCTAACACATGTACTGTATTGGCAATTGTGGCACAGAGCCTCAGATATCAATGAGGTGGATGGGTAGGATGTCATGGAATGTTAGCGAACATTGCACTTGCTCAAAGAACAGATGTTTTCTGCTTCTGAGAGGGGAGTGAAAGTTGTCAGTTTGGCTGAAATGAAAGCTTTGCACAGACCCTAGAGACAGGAGTAGCTTTGTGGGGTTGGTCTAGGAAGAAGTCTCAGTCCAAGAGAGAAGTAACCCCCATAAGCAAGGTATCCAAAAACAGGGTAGAATGGACTGAGAAAAAGGTACCTGAAGGGAAGGTGTTGATGGAAGAGAAGGGAACTTGGGTAACTGGACAGACGAGACAACAAACTGAGGCAACAACCGGCTCTGAAGACCTCACAGCACTTAAAAGAGGTGGGGAAGAACATAAGAAAAGCCTGCTGGATCAGGCCAACGGCACTGAAGGTTGTAGGTAGGCAGCATTGTAGGAACCCTAGGGAGGCAATGAGCATATTGAGGCCAGCTTGCATGTAACAACCCTAGCTGCGACTCCAGTTTAGCAGGCTGAGGAAAAAGCATCAGGTTTGGATGGTCACTTCTACATTACCAAATCATATATTTTAACTTTGGTATGTTTTAAAGTATGGTTGTGAATTTTTTTCTGTTTTATTGTTTTCTTTTTTGTAAATTGCTTTGAGGGCTTTTTAAAACATTTAAGTGGTGTATAATTTTTTATGAACCACACACACACAGGAAATGCACCATTTGTAAAGGAGACAAAAGGAGAGGACAGGTTTGCATACAATTTGCAAATGCTCATTTCCTATCTATAGAGGCGCATTGAAAGATAATGGCTATAATTCACACAGATGTTACTGTGACCAGTGTGGAGAAGACTGCGGGCAGATGACCCATTTGCCTAGTGCTCACTGTCAAGTCTCACCTGCTCTCCCTAGTGCCAGTAAGGGAAGAAAGTATAGAGGCCGTAGGTAGGTAGGAAGGAAATTTATGGCAGCACCAGACATAAGGATGTTGGCTGATTTATTTCATGTTTTGATCACTTCACCAGAACTAGGATCTGATCAAGATCCATTGTTGACATGCATCAGTAAAGCAGACTACAGTTCAGTCAGTATGAAATTGTTCTTCCTTTTCCCCCTTTCTCTCTTGGGATTCACAGGTTGCCTTGCTAAGAGCCCATGCTGGTGAGCACTTACTGCTGGGAGCTGCAAAGCGTTCTATACCATACACGGATTTTCTCTTACTAGGTAAAATACCCATGCACTATAACACACCTCATTGTCTGGTTTCCACAGAGTAACCAGCTCTCTGTACTCTCTCTCTGTTTTCAAAACCACAGTGATTCATTATTATATTTTTGGTGTTATAGAATAAGACAACTGGAAAGATTACCCCCAAAGACCATATTGTCCAACTCCCTGTAGTAAGGTGAAAGGTAAAGGTAAAGGACCCCTGGACGGTTATGTCCAGTCAAAGGTGACTATGGGGTTGTGGCGCTCATCTCGCTTTCAGGCTGAGGGAGCTAGCGTTTGTCCACAGCTTTTCAGGTCATGTGGCCAGCATGACTACACCACTTCTGGTGCAACGGAACACTGTGACAGAAACCAGAGTGCACAGGAACACTGTTTACCTCACCACCACAGCGGTACCTATTTATCTACTTGCACTGACGTGCTTTCGAACTGCTAGGTTGGCAGAGGCTGGGACAGAGCAATGGGAGCTCACCCCATCGCGGGGATTCGAACCGCCGACCTTCTGATCGGCAAAGCCGAAGAGGCTCAGTGGTTTAGACCACAGTGCCACCTGCATCCCTCTAGTAAGTTAACAATAATCTATAAACACCCCACCCTAAAATGTATCACCCCAATACAAGAAGATCCCTGCTGGATCCTGTTTCCCACAGAAGATAAGCCAGGTGTTTCTTTAAAGCTCACATGAAGCAGGGCATGAAGTTCACTCTACCCGCTGCACCTACTGATATTCAGAGGTAGACTGTAGCTGAACATGGAGGTTCAATGATCAATAGCTGCTGATAGACCTATCCTTCATGATTTCATCTAGCCCCCTGATAAATCTCCATAAGTTAGTCGCTCTAGTCACATCCTTTGGTGGCAAATCCAACAAATTATTTATTTATTTGGAACAATAAAACATGCATGCATATACATACATAATTGATGAAATTTATGCAGTATGTGAAGAAGTACTTATTCTGTCTCAATTTCACTGAGCCTTTATTATGAGAGAGGGGGGAAATATCTCTGTGGTTCCCTCTCTCCACACTAAAGATAGCACATTAGACAGCTTTATAAACAGCCACTATATAATATCCCTTTTACAATGCAATATCTATACATGTCTACTCAGAAGCAAGCCCCAGGGAGTTCCATAAGACATACTCCCAGGAAAGTGGGCAGAGGATTATTGCCTTAAAGTGTGATCCTATGCATCCATTGTCTACTCAGAAGTAAGCCCCCCTGAGTTCAATGAGGCTTACTGCCAGGTAAGTGTACACAGGATTGCAACCTGAAAAGGCCCGAACACACTAGCTTGGAGATGGAGATGGGACCCTCTAGATGATGCTGAAATCCAACTCCCCCCATTGGTTGTGTTGGCTGGGGCTGATGGGAGCTGGAGTCTTATGGACATCTGAAGGTCTACAGCTTCCACATCATTCTTACATCCTTTTCCCAACAGAGAAGGGGGTCCACCCTTTTCATCCTTTACCACCAGGTTTTCAGGCAAGGCAACCAGAGAACGGTGCCTTAACTTTGTTTGGTGAAGAGTCCCATTTTAAATCCAAAAGCTTGTTCATTCTTACTTGCGGGGTCAATTTGTTAAAAATAATAATTTTGAAACAGCACATCAATATTTGCACTAAACATTGGAGAAGGCCTAGAGAGCTCTGTGGTAGAACATCTGCTTTCCATGTAGAAGGCCCCGAGTTCAATCTCTGGCATCTTCAGATAGGGCTGGGTGAGAACTCCCTGTCTGAAATACTGGAGAGTCAGTGGAGGCAATACTGAGCAAGATAGCCAAGGATCTGACTCAGTGTATAGCAGCATGCTATGTTCCTCTTTGCATCAAGGTAAGATGCTCCTCCTCCCCCTCTCTTTTCAGGAAATGACTTCATCATCCCAATGCACTGTCCAGAGCTTGAAATTGCCCGTGTAGCTACCAGAATTCTGGATGAGCTGGTGAAGCCCTTGCGAGAAATTCAGATTGATGAGAATGAATACGCTTGCCTGAAAGCCATTGTGTTCTTTGACCCAGGTGAGGTCCTCTCATGTGCTACTGACCATCACAAAATCCATTAATCATCAGAGGATGATGCAGATTTCAGCAGCAAGGCTTCACTGCTTATCTCTGTCCATCCACTATGCTTCAGGTTCCTTCCTGGACCATTCATTAATATGGTATCCCCTTCACCCTTTCTTCAGAACCCTCCCACAAACATCACTTTTCTTCAAGGCCTTTTGCTGAACCCCTTAATCCTCTAGGTATACTGGAGGAATTCAGTTTTGGTGAATCTGAAAAGTGAACTGACCTGATCTACACCTTCAGGATTAATGTGTGGATTGGAATGCAATTTTCTTTTGGATTTTGCACTTCTTTGAATTTTACAACATGGTTCTTGACTTGTGCGATTTAGCATTTGCATTGTAGGAGAAAAGAGTGTTTAGAAATGCATAGGTTGAAATAAAATATATTTACAAAACAGCTATTTTTCAAGAACGTATTTATTTAAATACAAATCTTCATGCAGATTTCTTAGAAAACAACAACAACATACCGGTATGCAATAAGAGGATAATTTATTTATTCTAAAAAGGTATATCCTGAGTTTCACCATCTCAGTTCCCAACGGTCTTATACAAAATAGAAACATGATATACAACATTTGAAACATAAATTAAATGCTAGAGATTTAAACATCAGTGCAGCAGAGTCCTCCTGGCATAAAACAGTTTCAACCAGGTGTCTGAAATTTAGCAGGAGTGGTACAGGTTAATGGGGAAATGGGTTGGAACAAGCTATGAGCACATGTGAAATTAACATGGGGCATCTTTATCCCATAACCAAGCCTGTCCATCCAATGGTATTTGCCCTTATCCAGCCCTTACTCCTCTTGTCTCTCCTTCACCCTCTTCAGTTGTCTTCACCACATGTCCTTTTCCTGCGGCGGGGAATTCCACTAACTGGGCTTCACTAGGGAGAATGTTCTTTCGTGCACTGTTGTGAACCACATCTCAGATGGTGGCAGGGCACACAGAGAAATCTCCTTAGGTGATATCAGAGGGTATTGTGCATATCCTAGTTGTAAACCCTTTAAGGCAGGGACAGGGAAACTGCTGCCCTCCAGATGTTGGGCTCCAACCCCCATCAGTCCCAGCTGGCATGGCCAATGGTCAGGGCTGATTGGGGGTGGGGATGGAGTCCAACATATGGAATACCACAGATCCCCCTGAGCCAAATTGCTGCATGCAAGCCAAACTAACCTTCATTAGTTTGTCTCTCCCTCCCAGATTGCAAAGGCCTGAGTGAGCCTGGGAAGGTGAAAAACATGCGTTTTCAGGTACAGGTGAACTTGGAGGATTACATCAACGACCGGCAGTATGACTCGCGAGGCCGATTCAGTGACATTCTCCTCCTGCTGCCTCCTCTCCAAAGCATCACTTGGCAGATGATTGAGCAGGTTCAGTTCGTCAAGCTCTTTGGAGTGGCAAGGATCGACAGCTTGCTTCAGGAAATGCTTCTGGGAGGTAACAACACTTGGAATGGTGCTGTGTCGCATGCACACGAAAGCTCATACCAAAAACAAACTTAGTTGGTCTCTAAGGTGCTACTGGAATGATTTTTTAAATTTTTTATTTTGTTTTGACTATGGCAGACCAACACGGCTACCTACCTGTAACATTTCTTACCTGTGTGTCTTAAAACAGAGGTGAGGACCCTCAGGCCTGGGGGCCAGAATGTGGCCCCCCAGACCTTTCTATATGGTCCTCAGAACTCTCCCTAGGCCACACTCTTCACTGGCTTTGTGTTATGCCAGAAATGTGTTTGCCTTGCTCGGATGTGTCATTGAACTCTGGTAATGCCCCTTGCTTCCATGGATGGAGAACACAGGTGTGTGTAGACACTAGCCTACTAGACAAAGGTAAACTTACTGTACCCACTTTTGCCTCTAGCCCTGCCCACTGCTGGTATGTGGCCCTTGCAGAGTTTCCCAGAAGGAAATGCAGCCCTTGGATTGGAAAGGTTATCCCATCTGTATCTTTAAACCAAACTACGGGGAATGACACACTTTGGGCGAAAGCCAGGAGACAAATCCATCTATCCATTTGGGTGTTTGCATACAAAGAGAATGGTATAATTAGAAAAAGCTTTCTGAAGGCTCAGAGTGGGTCACATCAATAAAAGCAAGAGGATTGCATTAGGCTTTCCCATTAAAGGCAGAATGAACTTCAAAACAAAGAAAATGACGCCTGTGTTTGGTACAGTATTTGGTCAATAATAACTGGCAAAATGAGACAGCTTTTCTCTCTGTTCATGCAGGGACAACTATGGATGCACCACAGTACCAGTCAGGACCTTCTAGCCTTAACATGGAACCTCTTCCGGGACACATTGTGCTCCCCAGCAGCATCGGATCAGTAATTCACACCATTTCAGCCTGTAGGTGTCCAATTTCCTATCTGTTTCACTTACCGGTAGTTAAAACCTTTGCTTATTAAGGTACGCAGATCTTTCTTCTGAAATATTAAATTCTGAATGTGCACATATTGCCTCAGGAATGCACTTTCTTCCAAGGAGTAAGGATAAGAAGAGGAAAATCTGGGAGCGATGCCTCAATTTCACTGTGAAAATTTAAGCCGCAATATGCAATTTCCTGAAAAGGAAATTGCATACTCCAAGTGCATATGTCTTCACAGCAATGTGAGAAATTGTACCGGGCAGTAATTTAATTCAATGATAGCAAGGATGCTTTGCACCCAGAAGTACTTTGGTTTGATCCTGCCAGGATCCTGTCCAACCCAGAGACCTCTTTGGAGGAAAAGGTTCAGGGGATGATTACATATGGTACATAACATTTGCAGACTAAAAAAACACACAAGCTAGTGAATGCTACTCATATAAACTTGTATGATTCCAATTCCTGATCTCCAATGAACATGCAAATTGCAGCAATGTCCACTCCTGTTCCCATTTCTGATGGAATTCCCCAACATCTATAGTCCTGACCCACCAGTTGAAGACTAATGCCAGGCTATTGCAAATAACACCTTTTTGTGTTTCCCCCCCTCCACAGCATCTCCTGAAACATCCCTTCCTTCTCCTTCGACCAGTACAGGAAGTGAAGATTACAAGCTAGGTCCTGCCCCCAGGCCTGAAGTAGTACCTGCGACTGTTTTGCCTCAGGCGGTGATACCCAAGCAGGAGATTCTATAAAGAACCACGCTGAAGAAATCAATAATTTAACCTTTCAAGTCTTAAGTCCAACCATCACTGTTCTCACAGCAGCAGCTAGCACTGCCTACCTGAAACAAAATGGCACCTTTCAGCAAAGAGAGGAGAGAGCTCACCTGTTGGCAGTGTCCCCTTCCTATGGGTTCATGTCGTTTCCTCAGTTAGAAGTGTAAGGTGTTTGGGGCAGGTGCTTCCTAATGAAGCTGCAGGGGTTCTTTGTTAATGGAGATTAAGTAGCAGATAGATGCATGTATTCTAAGTTCTCTTGGCGACGGGTCTTCATGCTTGTGCATGTTCATGCTTTCCAAACTCTGCCTACATACCAACAATGCCTGGAAAGCTCAAGCAGCAGACAGACTCAGAGAGACACATTCAAAAATCAGAAGCAAAGAGCAGCAAGCATGTTGTGAACCCTGGACCTGTCTGCCGCTTTCTTCTCCTCTGGGAAGCTCCACAGTGCTCCAACACAGAGATGCTCCTTCATGGGGCTTGGCAATATTACATCTTATGAGGCCTTAATAATGTGCTGCATACTAAAGAGCGCAAGCAAGCATAAATGCACCATCAGACCTTGTTTCCAAAGTCCCATACCCTCCCACATTTCTCCAATGATAATAGGGACACCCTATTCCATAATAATAATAATACTAATTTTACTATTTATACCCTGCACATCTTGACTGGGTTGTCCCAGCCACTCTTGGTGGCTTCCAGCTAACAACAACATTCAGCATTAAGAAGCTTCACTATACAGGGCTGTCTTCACGTGCCTCAGGGGTCGGATAACTCCATACTCTCCAACATTTCTCTGATGAAAATAGGAATGTCCCAAGGAAAAGCAGGATCAGATCAGGAACTGGGACAGTTCTGTAAATCTGGGACTATCCCTGGAAAATAGGGACACTTGGAGGATGTGGGATCCTGGTTGGCTCCCTGTTTCACTGCAGAACATCCAGTATCTCAATCATGCAGCACTCACTAAAGAGAGGCTCACTGACATTATTATTTGTGTAATTAATAGATGTTAAGTGCTGTTTGCACTCTCCACAGTTGGTATCTCAATGGAGGCTGGTCCATTTGGGCAAATGGGGCACTGCCCCACCAACCTCTAGTTGCTGTCTGCCAGTCCCCAGCTGCCTACCTTCTTGCTCCAGGACGTGGCGACACTGGCTGTCAGTTTCCAACTTCTTAAGTCCCAGTGTTGGCTCTGTAGAACTCAGTGGGGAGGAGGATGAGGACAAAACTAGAATTAGTTGGCTCCACCTGTCCTTGGCTCTGTTTGTCTATGTGGGTCTCCCTGGCTTCTACCTTACCAGTTCCAACAGGCACCAGTCTTCACTGAAGAGCATGCTGCTCATCAAAAATTGGCAGTTTATTTTCTGTTAACACTCCCAGCTGTTGTGTGGTTCTTTTGGAACAGAATAAAGGATACATAATCCAAAGTGGAGAAGATTGGTTCTGCTCATATCACAGCCTCTGCCAAAATTGATTCCTACATTCCCATTGCTATTTCTTTTGATCCCATAGGTTTCTGTTTATTAATGTCTGATCAGCATACTATTAGGACTTAACTTACTAACGTTTGAGAATTGTTATGCCATTTCTAAAAGCCGTCAATATTTGAAAATAGGAACATGCTGTGCTTAAATAAAAAGTCATGAAGTGATACAAAAGTATGTAATTAATGCTTCAGTCTTTCCATTGCTTCTTCAAGCTATGAGGTGCTCCTAAGAATATGTATCAGGTGAAAGCCACAAACCACTGTATTGACTTGGATGGATGCACTGCCGCTGCTGCCCTCATGAAATGGGAACCACGACTCATAGCAATTATTGAAAGCCAGGGTCACCAACGCTTTAGACCCAGTGGTTATATTTGGGATTTTGAAAAAGTGCTGTGGCACGAGTCACAAAATGGCTGCCATGGTGACATGACAGAACCTAACACAAAATGGCTGCTGTATGTGGCAGAACACAAAATGGTACTGCCATGCCTCTCCATCAATGGTAAACAAAGGCACCTACATTCGGCACTGCCAAACTTGCTCATGGAGAGAGAAGCTCTTGGCACCTCTCCTATGTTCAGAAGGGTGTCCTGTCCTGGTACACAATGAACTGTGGACACGCTTAGGACATGTTCAATGTAACAGAGGCTGAGCCAGTGCAAATAGGAACTGAGTGGAAGGAGCACTCATGGCCTGTGGATTTTTGAGGGGAGACCTTTTTTAAACAACAGAGGAGGTACTTGCAGACACACTGAAACATGTGGGCACCACCTCTGATTTAAAGCCACCGTCTGAGGATTTTGAGTTGAGAAATATCCTTTACTACATGGAGTAACCATCAACACCATGCCATATTTTTCCATGTATAAGATGCCCCCATGTATAAGATGACCCCTATTTTTTCTAACCCATAATTAAAAAAATAAGTTGTTTAGTTTTTGGGGGGTGGGGTGGGGGAGGTCACTTCCACCAACTGCTCACCCACCTGCCCACCACTGCTGATCGCACACTACGCTGGCAACAGCCCACCTGCCCATCTCGCCACAGCTACCAATTGCCTGCCAAATTGCCGCAGCCGCAGCCAATCACCAGCGGGCCTTGCTGCAGCCACCAATCACCCGCCCAATCGCCACCGCCAATCTCCTGCTTGCTGCTGCCATTAATTGCACGTCCCCCCTCTGCATTCACTATCCGTGTATATGACAACACCCAATTTTTGCCTCTTTTTTTAAAGCAAAAAGCACTGTCTTATACACGGAAAAATACGGTATATTCCATTCTAGCCCCAGCAGGGGAAGCTAGTTTACCAGTTTACATGCTATGAAAAAGTCACTGGGCAGCACACAGGGATGTAACAAAACGTTTCATTCAAAATGATACCAGACTATGACATGCTAGGACAGCCTTCCTCAAACTCAGCCCTCCAGATGTTTTTGGCCTACAACTCCCATGATCCCTAGCTAGCAGGACTAGTGGTCAGGGATGATGGGAAATGTAGTATCAAAAACACCTGGAGGGCCGAGTTTGAGGAAGCCTGTGCTAGGACAATGCAACAATGTCATGGGTAGGAGTGGTTGCTATGAATACATGCAGATCCTGTTGATTGCTCCTTCCTGGTAAAACTCCTGTTTGAGATCAAGTATAACAGAGGCATGTTTAACTACACCTCTGTTGAACCAAGGTGAATCTTCCAGGGTGGCCACATGTCATCTTTTACAAAACACAGCTATGTGTCTGAAGAAGTCCTCTGTTGCAGAGCTATCTGGTTCAAGTCCAGTCTACAAATGACCAACACTTACGAGTGAAGAACAGGTGGGCCTTGAAGTTTCCTGTAAACTTAGGGCAGCAAATTGAGTGAGCACACAGGAAACCTAGCTTTCCTCACTATGTAGAGATGTACTGTATTTCTACAAATAGGAGATGGGTCGGAGCTCAGTGGTAGAGTATTTACTTTGCACCCAGAAGGTCCCAGGTTCAATCTCTGGCATCTCCACATAGGGCTGGGAGAGACCCACAATTGAAAAACTGGAAAGTGCTTCTCCCAGCCAGTCTGTGAGCTAGATGGACCAATGCTCTGACTCAGTGTAAGGTACCTCCCTATAGTCCTAATATGACCAGATACCAGGCTTAACCAAAACATATGTTAACAGTTGTTTCCTCTCTTTAAACAGCTGAAAAATAAAATGTCAGAAGGACATAGTCCTTGAAGGTAAGGAAGTTCTTAAAACACAAATGCACAGGGAACAAAAGACATTAGGTCATCTGTCCCCCAATTGCCTCCTCTGTTTGGATTTAGAGTTCCTGAAAGTCTTAAGTAGATAAAGGTACAGGTACCCCTGACCATTAGGTCCAGTTGTGTCCGACTCTGGGGTTACGGCGCTCATCTCGCATTACTGGCCGAGGGAGCCGGCATACAGCTTCTGGGTCATGTGGCCAGCATGACAAAGCTGCTTCTGGCAAACCAGAGCAGTGCACGGAAACACCGTTTACCTTCCCGCCGGAGCGGTACCTATTTATCTACTTGCACATTGACATGCTTTCGAACTGCTAGGTGGGCAGGAGCAGGGACTGAGCAACGGGAGCGCTCCCTGTTACAGGGATTCAAGCCGCCGACCTTCTGATCAGCAAGCCCTAGGCTCTGTGGTTTAACCCACAGCGCCACCTGCGTCCCTAAGTAGGTATTCTTCCCAAATTCACAAAGGATGCCCAGACTTCTATGCACGCAAAACATGAGCTCTGCTGTCAATATATAAAAATGAAATTAAATATCCAACACAAAGCCCTCAATTAGTTACTTTATTTTACATTAAAAAATTACAACAGAACAAGGATTCGAAAAGCCAAGAAACTCCATTTTCATACACACACGCACACACACTTGCTAAGTCACACACAGATTCAGCTGCTTTAAAAGGGATTTGCTGAGTTCCAGCAGTATACAGTCCATCAAAGTGTATGTATGAAGTCTTGTGTTAAAGCAGATATAACCAATTCCCAAACTTGGTGAAGGTACAAAATGGAAATGGGCAAGATCTTCCTGGGCTTGCTGCATTTTTACCCCTTGCTTTGGTGATCCAAATCTAATGTTATTTATCTGCTTGCAAGTTCTGCTTCCCTAGTAATACGTGCACAGACTTGACAGAACTGTGAATATGTACATAAGAACAAACGGCAGGCTTTTGTTCATGGGCTGAGAATGAACTGCAAAGATCCCTTGAGGCATTGTCTGAGCATTTTTTGATTCTTACAGGTCACTTAGTTCACCAGCAGTGTGTGCCTGGCTTCGCTACAAGTCACCACCCGCTTGCCGTGAGCCCATTTTTCTGCATGGCAGGTAGTGCACACATCACCATGGTTCCAGTTTATGCCCTGCATGGTGGGGGAGAGCAAATAGGACCTTCATCACCATATAAATACTGTGATTTTGTAAGCAGCCTCTCCTGACGGAGGCCCAATTCCTCTCCTCCAAGGGAGAATTGTTTACATGGATGTATGTACAGTGTGCTTTCCCCACAGCTTACACTATGTGTGTGTGAAGAGGGGGAGCCTGTAACAAATTCATCACCTATATTAGGAGGGTCAGTGAACTGGTATGCAGTATGAAACAGGCCCTTCCGTTGTATCTCTTGTTTCTCCTCCCGCACTTCCATTCCTCCAGATCACACAGTTTTCATTTAAAGCCAAGGACCAAAATGGTCATGCAGGAAGCCCCCCTTCATGGGGACACACACTTGGGCATCATTACCATCCTGCTATAAAACACAATTCAGGTCATTATAGTTAAGATGCTGCACAGAGACACAGAGAAATAGGCGAGTGAACCTCCAGGAATTAAAGATCCCACTGGAAGCCTCACACTAAACTTATAGCCTACAAGTCATTCAGAAGAGGGAATTCTGCATGAGACAGAAGTTTGTTTGCTTTTGTAATAACAGAAGGTGCAATCCACTCTCTAAGCCACCTCTCTTCACCAGTGGGAAGTGCTGGGGTGATATCAGCAAAGTCCCAGTTTCCCATGCACATGCATACTCGGTCATCTGTGGGGTGTGCCAGCCTCCAGATTCTTGAGCATGCTGGTACTGCAATACCAATGGCGAAGCGAAAGCTCAGCCTCGATATGCTTAAAGGCAGGTTTCAATTTAGAAAGGCTCCCCCCGCCCCCTCAAAAAACATTTCTCCTTTCAATACATGCATGCTCAAGATGTGAAGTCTCCTGTTTAAAGAAAGGGGAGGGGGGGATCAGCTTCTGTTACTGAGCACACATATTACTCCCTTCAGACAATATTTCATTACTTGCAGATGTAACAGCACATTCAGACCATGTTGTGGTTTCACTCTACGAGGGATGGTAAAAGCTGCTTTGATACCACTGATTTCTCCAGTTCAGAAGTGGTTTTGTTTGGAATATGGTAGCATGCTGTATTTCCTTTTGCTGCCAAGGATTAAAAATAAATAAATCATTAAAATGGAATCCTCAGTCAAGTACTGCACTTGTTTCTGAAGAAATCTGCCCATCTCCTTTGCCGACAATGGTAAGTAAGTGTAGCTATGAGTCACACGGTTGGCATGGCTGCAAGGAGACTATCTGAACAATTGGCAACATTCCCAAATGCATTCAAGATTCATCATGAGAGCCCCATATTTGTGTAGGAGTGCTGACGAGTACTCAGCGCTCTCACAAGAGTAGTGCCAATAGCTTCAACAGGACAATGCCACTACAAGAATCCCTTTATGGAATCAGGAGGCGCCTCTCCCACTGCAATGAACATGAAAACTGGTGTTATGTGGCAGCAGTGCATGCACAATGGTGCATCAGTGAACTCAGCAATTAAGGCCATCTGGAACCAGCAAGCCTGACATCCACAGAGCATGTTTAGAATCTGGCTGCAGGCCAGCATGTTTAAAGACATGCTTGTTCTTCAGATCTATTGCAGCTTTCATCTTCCCACCCCACTATGTGCATATTTTGGAATAGCAAGTTCACTAGGTCTTACCCATAGCTTTTGAGAGGCCTGGCTTGCATTCTGACAAATTTATATAATGAAATGCAAGAAGCAATTGAAGCTGTTGGTTAAATTAAGAGACTTCCAATCTGCAATTTTTCATGCCACAAGAAATTTGTATCCATGGTTCCACTCCCTCCCCCCACCTTTTTAGGAGAAAAAGTAATCTTTCAATACACCTAATGATGAGTTCCCTTAGAAATTATAATGAACAGGAAACTGGTGTAAATACCTCAGGGTAGAACAAAACCCTGCAATATGATTTCTGCACACTTACCACTTAAAACTGAATCCCAAAAAAGGAATACTTTTCTGAGTCTATGGAAATTTTGGACACTGATCGGCCTTGTATGTTTTGGCTACAAGGTAATGGATTACAGACCTGTTCAGATACCCACATGCAGAAGTACAGCTGAGGGGGTCCTTGGGGACAAACAGAAAAGTTACATAATGGAGCTGAGCATTGCCTATAAACTATCAAGTCAAAAAACGGTTTCTTTTGGCTCGTGATTTCCAGCATTTGTACTTGTATAATAACATGATTGACAACTGTGCCTTGCCACAAAGTCATATAAAAACAGCAGAGGTCAACTCCTTAAAAAAAAAAGACACATATCAAATAAAAGGGGTTTGACAAAAATAAATGCATAATTAGTCCTCTAAAATAATAAGTTACAGTAGTAAAGACAATATTTTGGCTTCATAGTGTGACTGTCCACCTTTCTTGGTTGTTTCTGATTGTTTTGTCATCTTGCTTGAAAGCCATGTGTGGTAGTATCCAGTTTACACTTCTGAGAGTTAATGAGATGTCTGTGACTATAAATGTATAAAATTCTGCTTGCTACAAGCAAAATGTTTCATGTGTGTCAAATCTTCATTGGTCACAGGTTACTTGTGGGCAGCTTTTTTTCTTTTTTCCTGGTGCCCAATAAATACAATATACTACTTTTTGTGAGTTCCAGCATGATTAGACAGACTCAAACAGAAAACTCAGGACCTCCTTTCTTGGCTCTTAGCATAAGCCGTCTGATTCGAAATCCAGCAAACGGATTTATCCATAGCAGAGAAGGCTGGCCCCCAAAGACAGATTTCATTCCTTCCCAGCGCAACCTCCGTTCCCATGTAGGCTTCTCACTCTTCAGTCTTTCAATCTCCTGCAAGCAAATATGATAAAAATTGATGCTTAGAAATTTGGAAAGCACGCCAAACTCTAGCCAAGACTGAACAGAGGATAAGGAAAGGGGCGGAACAACGGCATAGGAGAAGCAGGTTCAAATCCCTATCTAGTCCTGAAACCAGACCCCAAGAAAAACCCTCAGTTCTTACCGTTTCATCGTTGCATATCGAGTGGATCTGGGTGCCGAACATTACTGCGGTAAACGTCAGAAACAGAAAACCCTCAAGGCACAAGAAGATCAACAGGATCACAGTCACAGGTGGTGAAAAGTCACTGCATTCTGAAAGAGAGCGGATGAACTTGAATGAAAAAAACAAACTGCAACAAGCACGCCAAACAGAGTAAACTTCAAAAGGATTAGTAAATCTGAGAATGTAACAGAAGGTTAGGAGCAATCTACAACACAAAGCCCAGGCTGAGGGATCACATGCATACACATCAGTAGCCAGACTGTTGGCCTGCAAGGGGCCAGTGACATGTAGAATGGGAGTTTGTTCCTGTATGGAGCTGCCACTGTACACAAATGGTAGTGGGACACCATGTGCTCAAACGGAAAGTGCCTTCCAGGTGCTTCAGGCTCAGGTGCCACCAGAATTTGCATAGATCTAAATACCCAGTTGTACTTATATGGCAAAGCATAAAACACAATATACGCAGGTCTCCCTCATCACTGATTCACCATGCTAGGTAGGTGTGCATGACCTGCACCCACATGCACAATTTAAAAAGGCAATTATTTTAAAAGCAAAGTTAAAAGGCATGGTCTGTTGGAATGTGTCCCACCATTGTCAAGCTCCAAGGACTTCCTTAATAAGGAAGGATGATGCCTGTTCATCTTTGTAATGGAAATGGCAAAAACCACCTTAGCAAATACTGCAGGGCTTCTCAATCATAGATTTACATGGGTGACCAGTTTTTTAGGCCAAAATTTCAAAGTGCTGATTTTAATCTTAAAAGCCCTATACATCCTGAGCTGCCAGAGGACTGCCTTCTCCCCTATGGATCTTTCTGACCCCTTCAGAGGTCCTTCTCAAGGTACCCCCATCTTCAGAGGTAAGGAGGATGGTTACCAGGGAAGAACTTTTCAGTGGTGGCCTCTATACAGTCGTACGTTGGTTGACAAACACCTTGCGACTTGAACATTTTGGCTCCCGAACGCCGCAAACCTGGAAGTGAGTGTTCCGGTTTGCGAACGTTCTTTGGAACCCAACTATCCAACGCGGCTTCTGTTTGGCTGCAGGAGCTTCCTTGGTTTCCAAACGTTTTGGAAGTCGAAAGACTTCCGGAAAGGATTCCATTTGACTTCCGAGGTACCACTGTACAATCCCCAAACAAATCTGGGAAGCATTTTTTAAAATAATACTTAGGTGGTGAGTGAAAGCTTTCCTTTATTAACCAAGGTGTTTGAATGACTGTTCTGCTGTTCTTACTGTTTTAGTGGTTCTTGAGGTTTATCTGCTTAAAAAGAAAAAATCTGTTGCTGATTATTATTTTTTTAGATAGTGCTGTTAACTTTTCAATTGTTTGATTTTTACATGGTAGTTTCTTTTATGGTACTTGGATGCTCTGGTAGAAAAGTGACCTAGATATATCAAAAATAAATAAGTAAAACGCCATATTACAAAAGCAACGGAAGTGCGTGCTTACCAATCCACTGTCCTCTGACGCAGGAGAAGAACTGAAACCCACACAGGATGAGAGCATGAGCTGAAATTAGAGCTATGTACATCTGGAAGTGAGAAAAAGATTTGGAAATCAGCTCTGAAAACCATGCAATCATTAGGCAGGCAGTCAATATTTAAATTCTTTTACATCTTTTAGGAGAACCATGCTACACTGAGTAGTGCTTTCAAAATTCTCTTTCTTTTTTTGAGGCGGGGCAGGTGGGAAGGGAAGCTTTGCTCCATTGGCTCAAGGTTCCATCTAGCGCAGGGATAGCAAACCTCTCCCACCATGCCTCCACCAGATGTTGTTGGACTGCAACCCCCATGATCTCAAACCAATGACCATGAAGGCTGGGCGCTGAAGGCTGGGGATCTACACGATGACTATCTGTGATCTAGCCCATCAATGTTTTCCAACAACAACTAGTCAGACGGATCCAGGAAACTCACAAGAAAGCCATGAAGTCAACAGCCCTCTCCTGCGGTTTTTGCATCTGCCCCATCAACTGATATTCAGAGGCACGCTGTGCCTCTGAGTGTAGAGGTTCCAACTTGAAGATTCAACCCCCAAATTAGGATAGCCAGGAACAGTTTTATATTGGCAACAAACAAACAACAAACAAACAACTAAATAAATAAATAAATAAACCTACTCACAGTAAACAGCACAAAAAACCTCTGGTTTCTTTCCCCCACACAGTTATTGACCCAGGGGCAGTGATGATCCATCTTCCGAATGCATCGCTTGCAAATGCTAGTGGAAGGAGGGGGGAAAAACACTGAAAGTTATGCTGTGGTATGTGTTACAGATATTTTGCCCTTGGTGACAGCAAAGAGGCCTTCTCTCTGGAAATCTAAGATGCTGGCACGCATGGTACAGGAGGCCAAATAGAGGATGATTTCAAACTGCAGCTCATTCAATGCAGCCACTCAACATTAACAGATGCTGTAGGACATTCAAACATTGTGCGACTTAATATTGTTTGTTTTCTGCATGTCAAAGTGAATAAACGTGATTAAAATACACACAAACACACCTCAGGGGGCACACCTTGCTCCCTCCCCAATAAAATCAGTTCAATGAAAACTGAGCATACTTGGAAGTCTTGGAATATTGAGTATTAGCTGGAAAATAAAAAAAGGAAAATTGGGGTGGGATAAGGGAGGCGGGTATGACTGGATGGATGGCTCTCTGAGCAGCACTCAGGTTTGAAGGTGAGTATATACATTTTGCTCCCTGCGCCACTAACAACACTAATGCTACTAATTATAATAATCTTCAATACATAACAACATTGCACAGTTCCACATTTCATTCTACCCTGGAGTGCTGGCACCTTCCCTTACCTTGAAACGAAGGCTCTCAAGCACCACATTTTTCAGGAAACACAACTAAAGCTGGCAATTTTTAGTGCAGATGAGCTCTGCCAGATCTTCCAGGAATGGCCAGATTCAAGTGCTTTGCTATATCACAAAGCCACAGCAAGCTTTTAAGCATTCAACTTAATGCTTAGAAGAGCGAGGCACAAAGAGATGGTGGGACAAAGTGGGGAAGCAGCTGCAGGCAACTTGTGGAAAACAACAACCCTCCATGCTCCTGCTTAGCTTGTTCAGACAAAAGGGAATCTGAAAGGAATCTTGAAAGAAATGACCTTGTCTGTCACTTTTGCACAAGCTATAGTGAAGTGCAGGCAACTTAAAAGTCACACAGCAATGCTCTGTTCCGAGAAAGCTGCAAATAGAACACACATGAAAGCAAAGAATACTTTTAGGGAAATGTCGAAACAAAATAGGAAATTCTTTCCAGTAGCACCTTAGAGACCAACTGAGTTTGTTCTTGGTATGAGCTTTCGTGTGCATGCACACTTCTTCAGATATGTGTTGAAAGAAAGGCATCTCTGAGGTCTGAGAAGCCACGCAAGAGCCAAACTATACATTACACTGAGACTGCCATTGTTTATGTGATTTATTTATTTATTTATTAAATAGAACACAACAGCTTCAATCCATATTGGAGGTATTGTGCAGAGACTGTGAGGCTAACTCATTTCCCCAAGTGCTGATGTCACTGGGAAAATTGTCTTACTATTTTCCCCAGGAGGGAAAGTGGTGGGGGAGGATGATTTTCAGTGGGGCTGTGGAAAGGAGGAAAGGGGTTAACTTCCTTCCACCTGCATAATTGCAATATGCAAATACGTTTTTAACATCACTTATAGTTTGGGCCTTGGATTCCAGGCTGAGAACAGTACAGAAGCAGCAATGGGACATACCTGCAATGGTGGGCACGTTCCGGTTTAATGCTGCAGCACTTTGGACACTTGTAGATCACTTCGCCTGGTTTCAACTGCAAACTCTCCATGTACTCTTTTGTGGCATTTCCTTTCGGAACAGCCCCCTAAGGCATTACAGATGGAAAGGAAGACAAGGCCCAGTTACTGGTATATATCTGAAGAGTGCCAGTGATCTAAAAGGCAACCTGAAGGCACAGCTGAGAATAGGAATGGGTATGAATGCAGCTACACACAACTTTAATGTTACTTCCACAGGGGTTGAGGTCCACAAGTTTCATGCAAAAGGTATGCTCCAAGGAGGGATTTGGATAGAAAGAAACAGGGCACCACCACGTTTTTGAGGGAGTTCTCAGCAAAAAGGAAGAAAAGGCAGAGTAATTTATAGGACCTGGAAACATTTGGGCAGATGAGGGTGGCAGAACAAGAAGAGTGAAGGTTGCAAGCAGAGGTGTAGCAGGACAGGAGGGCAGAGTAATAAGATGGGACAAGGATCTGGGAGGTCTTTGGTGGTAAGGACTAACTGCCCTCAATATGGAACCTATATACATAGAAATAACATTTTAGAAAGTTAGAGAGAGACTGCCATATTTCCTCAGACACTCGACCTTCTCAATAAGCTACCAAACTGAGCAGTATCATGTTCAGACAAAAACTTGCTTGTATTTTAATTTACAATCCTAGTTTAGGAAGACAAAAAAGGATCCTATGCCTCCATTTCTTGTTGTTGTTCAGTCGTTCAGTCGTGTCCGACTCTTCGTGACCCCATGGACCAGAGTACGCCAGGCACGCCTATCCTTCACTGCCTCTCGCAGTTTGGCCAAACTCATGTTAGTAGCTTCAAGAACACTGTCCAACCATCTCATCCTCTGTCGTCCCCTTCTCCTTGTGCCCTCCATCTTTCCCAACATCAGGGTCTTTTCTAGGGATTCTTCTCTTCTCATGAGGTGGCCAAAGTACTGGAGCCTCAACTTCAGGATCTGTCCTTCTAGTGAGTACTCGGGGCTGATTTCTTAACAAGTGACATATAGACATGTAAGATTTAATCTTGGGAATATACCAAGGAAAAACACAGTATGTCCATGAGGAAGGCCTGTAGGAAGGAAGATGTATTAAGGGTTTTGTAGTAGCAAGACCATAATGCGGCAGACACTGGAGCAATTTCTTTGAATTCTGGCTACAAGTTCCCACATGACTATTCATGATGGTTTAAGCTTTGGCAACTGAATGTTCACTGTGAGCCAAGCCAGAGGAGTGCACATGTATTCTATGCGCAACTGGACTGTTTTCTTATTTTCCAGCATAAAGTTTGGTGGTGTGTGTGTGTGTGTGCAAATTACCTCTCTCAATTCTAAAGGCAGCAACACAAAACTGATAGCATTTACTGAAGCAAAAGTCTTAACAGTAATGGACAAGTAAAATAAACAAGCAGGCACTAGGGCCTGGAGGGAGTATGGCCCCAAGTTTCAGTGTGGTAGCTAGGGAGAACTGCAGAGGGTGAGGCTATAGGGATGGGGAATTCTTACATGATAACAAAGCAGATGCAGCAGTGTAGAGGCAGGTTGAGCATAGTATGTGTCAAAGAGGAGGCTAATGGGGGCTGCTGATCTATTGTCTTCTTGCCCTTCAGTTTCTGCTCATGTCATTTAAAGTGAGCCACCCAACTGCCCTTCGGTCACTGAACCTGCAGTTCACTGACTGTGGTTTAACTCAATGTGTCTGGCCCTGTATTTAAAAGCCTTTCTAAATGACTTACTATGAAATCTCTTAAGTGGTGTACAAAAAAACCATACTGTCCACTCTGACTGGTGGTGACTCTTCAAGGTTTTCCCCAGTCCTGCTACGCATGTTTCATTTAACTGGAGCTATGGGAAATAAGTCTGGGACCTTTTGCATGCACAGTGTGTTTTTAACTTCTCAGTTATGGATACTCCTACCATTATCAACACTGAGCCTGGAATGGGGAACTGCTGGTTTCTTTGGAACCAGCCCGTAGTCTCCTGTCCAAGATCTCACCCTCTAATAAATAAATTAGATTTAGTTGGGAAAGCTTCCATTGGTGCTAATGGGAGCTTTTTCTCTAATCCCAATTGCTGTGCTTGGAAATTCTAAAGGGGCGGCAGCTGAAGAGTAAGGTTAAACTCTGCCTGACATGACCCCACCCCCCAAAAGCCCTCCTGTGTAGCAACTGAGTTTAGAACAAAAAGCTTCCACTGGTGTCAATGAAAGCTTTTCCCTACTTATTGTGTAGGGCTGATTTTCGGTGTGGAAAGAAGTGCAAAGAGGAAGAGAGAGAGAGAGAGAAAGATAAATGAAAAAAGAGGGGAACTTGTGTAACGGAAAGATGAGTTGGCTATGGTGTTTGTCACTGTAACTGACTTGTACAGGTTTGATATTAAAAAGAAATACTGTAAAATGTTATTTAGGGAGATATTTGTAAGTTGTAAGGTAAGATGAGTGCAAGGGGGTACGAGTGAGAATGGGACAGAATGGTGGTGTGTGGTGTGTCCTGTATGGCTGAGGGTGGAGTATGACTGTGTGTGTGTGTGTGTGTGTGTGTGTACAGAAAAATACAGCTGCGTTCTGAAGAAGGGTGGTTGGTGTCGGTGCTGAGGAGCAGGGGGCAGAGTGGGCAAGATAGGATTAGTATTTGTATTAGGGATAAAGTTATAAGCACATGCTATGAAATTTCTAATACTATTGTTGAAAGCAAATCATACCTGTTAATGCCTGCTTTTAATATAATAAATATTTGTTCATTCAAACACCTCATATTTGGCCAAGCCATCAAGGCTATGACAAAGTCGGTCAGAGATATTATTGTCTATATGGCAGTAGCAGAATACCAGTGATTAGAAGATTGCTTGAGGTATTAGAATTCCAGATTTGGAAACCTGATAAGGCAAATAGGAGCCCAGGGGGTTGAGAGAACATTCTCCAAAAGGGATTGATGATTTGAATTAAAGTATACTCTTGCTCCTAAACCTGAGTACGACAATGGGTGTGGCCCTGCCTGATTTTGGCTTTAGCAGTATGTGGTCCTCAAGAGATTATCCCTAAAGGAGCACAGTCCTTAGCATAAAAAGATTTCCCAACCCTGTGGTAGGCAATCCACAAGTGCATGCCAATAGGATAAATTACTAGGAAAGGCTTCACGCACAGTAAGAAGTGTTGAGTGTTCAAGCACAATGTGTATAATGCTAGTTGTGTTTCCTGTTTGGGGCATTTTTATTTGACTGTAGGTTCTGTTTCTTCCCAAACATGTTTGTGGTGCTATGCAAGTGCCAAAAGTTCTGCCCAGAAAAAATTCCCCGTGTATCACTGTTCCATGCACACAAAATGGTTAAACCCAACTGTGAGGAACACTTCTACTCACGGGATCAGTCAGCATTGTTCTCAGGTGCGAGGACAAGGCAAGCACCGCCAAGCAGTTGAAGAGGACCCCATTGATGAGGGAGTACCAAAAGTCTTTGGAAGGCAGCAGCATGACAAATGTCACTACAAAATCCGCATAGATAACGAGAAGCCAAGTCATCACAGCACAGACCATCCCACAGCCGTCACGGATGAACCAGACCCGGTCGGCCATGTCAGACTCCGACGATGATGAATCATAGCTGTCATTTTCGGCAAGCAGCGGGTGATGCTCGACGTCGCGGAACCTGTGCCCGGATGACTGCATGGTTTTCTGGACTGGCCCTGCAGAAAAATAACAAGAGGGCAGCCATGAACCAAGGCGTTTTGACAGCAGATGTCAGGTTCTATTACCATGGGACAGAAGCAGGTCTGATGGTAGAGGTTACCTCGCCATAACAATTTTGTTCAAGGAACAGTACTTTAGTGAGAGAAAGTGCAAGTCTTCTGCCAGTTACCTGAATATTTTGCATCTCCCATTTCTCTCTAGCAGACAGATTTGTTGTGGTTGTAAGAACATGCACAACCGAGTAAGATACATTGATCTCACACCACTTCAAGGGCCATTTATATTTTTTTACAAAGTCTGAATTCTTATGTCAACTGCAGGAAAGCATTTTGTTTAAAAAATTAACTGAAGTTTTTGTTTTTGTCCCTATTTCAGAGCTCTCTGTATGTATTCTCATCTATTCTAATCCCAAATCTGTGGTATTTTTTGCATTTCACAGCACACAATTTTTTCTCTTTCTGCACTCCATCCATTATCCCTCTTTTTCATCACTCATGAGTAGGGTGAGGGAATTAAGCCAAAAACAGAAAAGCAAGTGGAAGCAGAGATTGCTGCAGTTTAAGGTTCATTTGTGGTCAGGAGCATAAATTAATCAAGCAAAGACATCACTGTTGTTTTCTTTGAGTCTGCAAATGACTTTTTAAACCATTGTTTTGATATTTGCTTTAGATTGAAATGAATGTAAGTTACATACCTTGAGTAAATAGTTATTTAACTTATGTTAAACAGAAGACAGAACACAAATAACACTGTATTTGGTGGAAACTAAACTGCAGCAGAATGGAAACAGTGCCGACTGTGATGAATGGAAATTGCTGCCTTTTGACATCTCTATCTGCTGATTTCTCAGCACCCCCACTTCATAGGTACTTATTTTTTCTCTTGCTCACCCCCAAATCACTTTGCACTCCATGTCACCCCTTTTTTTCCTCTGTGCACCCTTGCCCCTCATTATTAACCCCCCCCCCTTTCCAGGCTCTAATTTCTGCTCATTTTGTTGCTGTTGTGCACTCCCTTCCCCACATTCACCTTACTTCTACAACCACTCTCTGAAATTGGTGACAACAGCAAACCAAATGTTTGCTACCCCAACCATTAACCCCACTAAGGAGTCTTCAGCTGCAATTACCAGCTCATAAGCCCCAATGGATAACATGGGATTTCCTTAAGAGTAAGCATGTTTATGATTATGTTACTACATTCAAATGGAGCATGCAGCAAAGTAGCTAAAAATACTGGTGCCAACTCCACTGGGTGCCTCAGTATAGAAGGAGAGGAGCAATGCAGATATTGTGCTGTAGACATTCTCCCTTCCTCATCTCTGCCTTTAACAGGAAGGAGAAACAGGCTTAGTCATTTTCAAAAAGGTGGGAGATGACTGTAAGGTGTAGGCATTTGGAATTCCCCAATAGGAAAGGAGGAGTACAACTGGCTCATGTGCCTAACATTACGTGAATGCTCTTTACAACATTCACATAAGACAAGAAAATGAAGCCTATGCAAGATAGGTTTATAATTCACTGAGGGAGAACATTTATACGTTTGTACAGAGTTAAAAATAGCTTTTATTACATCCAGGACAGATTCCTCACTTACAGCAGTTAATTCTAAGTCTCATTTAAAAATATGAAGAAACGGCCTTAACAGCTCTAGCTAATTAATATTTACTCTGAAGCAGGATTCACTGAATTCAACTGGGTTTACCCCAAAGTGAAAAGACTTGAGGCTCATATTAACATTTCCCTAGGAACTAGCATCATTTTTTTGATCCCAGGGGCCAAAAAAGGATTCCCCCCCCCCGCCACCACAAGTCATAAGTAATTTAGGCAGAACTGTTAGCATAGGATGAGCATACAATTGGTACAGCAAGGTGGCAAAGAGATTAAATGAGTCAGGAAACCCCATGTGATTTTCATTCCACCATAGATTAGATGGCCTAAGGCAAGCCACTCTTGCTCTTAGTCTCTGCAATTTGAGGCTTATCAGACTTGGGTACCTTTCAGGGTTGTTGTGAAGCAGGGAAGGAAACTTTGCAGCTCTCTATGTGCTGCTGCACTACTAATTCCCATCAGCCTCATCCAGCATGCCTAATGACCAGGGGTTCTGGGCATTTGGAAATCACGTAAATGATTATGTTCAAATCACAAATTAAAAATATACACTTCTGTGTAGATGGAATAGCAGGAAGAGCAAACAATTGATCCCATATGGTGCTGGCAAGCAGAGACAGTTGCTAAAGCAGAGACAATAGCTAAAGCACACACAAAGCAAAAAATATACAGTATATGTCTCAATTTATACAATGACTCAGCGAAAAAAGAAAAGAAACAGGGAAGAGGCTACTCAATGCACTGCAGCAGCAAGATCTCTGTAAGGGGTTGTGCTTTGCACTTTCAGCTAGCAATTTAATCTTGGGAACAGATGCTCTTTCTGCTGCCCACACATTCTGTTCATTCAAAAGTGGTTAAGTGGTGAAATAGGTTCCAGCCTTATGAAATAAGACTGCTTTCCACGAGAACACCTTATTTTTACACAATGGCTTTTATACTCATTCCCAGGATAGAACGATCTAAATCAAGTCAATTTAAAATCAGTTAAAAATAGTAAAGTTATTTAAATCACTGTCTTTAAATCAAGTTTCCCCATTTAAAAATTGATATATTTTGAGAACAAGTGTTATATTCACCGATTCCTGTTGTGAAGCAAATTGGTTGCAACTATGCTGAGCTGTTCTACAACCTACAAATGTAGGAAGCTGCCTTATACAGACTATAGTTGTACACAGAGTAAAAAAAAAAAAAAAGTGGCCCATTTAGCACATGAAGGTAGCTGAGGTGGGATCCTCCAGATGTTTTGGACTCCCAACTTCCATTGAGCAAAACATCATCAGGCCTGGCTCGTGCTGAAGGGAGTTGCAGTCTGTGGCGGAATAAGGCCTGGTTCATCATGGGTTAACCTATCACTCCCATGTTAGGTAGGTGTTCCCTGGGAGGCGGAGCTACTGGGCATTCTAAAAGGAGGGGGAACAACCTGGAAAGGCAGTTGGGGGTTTGGCAGTTGGGTGTGGAGGTTTAGAAAGAGAAACTGCGAGGTTAGGCTTCGGGGAATGGGAGGAAAGGTCATTACCAATGCTAACGGGATGCAGGAAAGATTATAACTGAGCTGGATTATATGAGAAGATTTGTACCAGTAACAACTCAAGACATCCATGTTTTCACGTTACCTTAATAAAGTTAAAAGTGTTTAAACGTTCGCTGACTGTGGCAGTGCGTCAGTGCCTCAAGAGGTGTGGCTGAGGGGAAAAGCACTAAGGGTTTCCTGTGATAGAGGGAACGGGTGGCTTATTTTCCTGGCATACAGAGGACTGGGCAGGGAAGCCAAAGGTGCCACGCAGTTGCCAAAAAGGGAAGGCAAGCTGCAGTAGTTTGGGAACCCAGGGCGGGAGATCCCAAAGGTGGCAAGAGTTGTTTCGAACGTAAAGCACTGAGGTACCCCAGAGACACTCCCATATAACCACTGAAGGATTCATCCTAGTGGACAGTGAAACTTAGGGAGAGTCACGGTTGGGGAAGTATCGAAAGGGGAGGGAGTGGGATCCCTCACATTTATTGGTGGCAGCGTCGCGATTCGAATACAAAGCCCACACGCCAAGTTTTGTGTGATTTTGATAAGATTTTCCAGTCAGGAAAATGGCACATTTGAGGAAAGCTAAAGAGGCAAGGGGAGATGAGAGAACAGAAGGATCTGAGGCAAGGGAAGATCCGAGTTCCGCACTGGAGTTAATGAAACTCAAATTACAAATAGCCAAGGTTGAGGCAGAAAAGGAGCAGTCTAAGATAGCTGCTGAGGAAAGAATGCAATTGACCAAGGTTGAGGCAGAAAAGGAGCAGTCTAAGATAGCTGCTGAGGAAAGAATGCAATTGACCAAGGTTGAGGCAGAAAAGGAGAAGGCTAAGATAGCTGCTGAGGAAAGAATGCAATTGGCCAAGGTTGAGGCAGAAAAGGCTAAGATAGCTGCTGAGGAGAGAATGCAATCTGAAAGAATACAATTAGCCAAGGTTGAGGCAGAACGGGAGAGATTTGCTATGGAGAGAGAAGTGCAGTTGGGAAGACTGAGGCTGGAGGAGATACGGCTAAGAGCAAAATTATCTCAGAGCCAAGATAGTAAAGAAGTCACATTCTTTAAGCCTTCACAGAAAAATAAACTGTGGCAAGTTGGGGAAAGAAAGGAAAAACAAGAACCCAATCCTGTCAGACAATCCGAGTCTGATAAGTCTCCTCAAAAGAAAATTACGTGCTTCTTTTGTGAAAGTGAGAGTCACATACAAAATAAATGCCCTCTAGTGGTCAAAGCACAAACTGCAGCTGCTGTTGCGAAGCCAGTAAAACTGTTACTTCAAACAGATACTAAAAACCTTCCGCAGACGCCAGTCCAGGAGCCAACGTATAGTCAAACAGAGGCTTCTGCCAAAGTTATGCAGGTCTGGAGATCTGAGGAAGAGGTTAATAAGGAATTTTTGGAGATTGTCAGAGTAAATGGACAAGAGTTAGTGGGACTACAGGACTCTGAATCGGAAGTTACTCTGATGAGATCTAGTTGTATTCCTAAGGAACAATATCTCCCAAACCAATCTTACAGCATAAAAGGTATATGGGGACCGGAGTTTGAGGTACAGGTAGCAGAAGTGAATATTCAGTATCAAGATTTCAATGGCAAGTGGACAGTGGGTCTTTGGGATGATCTGGAGGTTCCTGTCCTGATAGGCAACGACCTAGCCAAACGGAGACCTCAAATACATGCTATCACAAGAGCGAAACCAGAAGCCCTTGTGGGTTCAAATCCTGCCATTAATGCACCAACCACAGAGCCTGTGGGAGAGGAAGTACTGATTACGCTACCAAATGCGCAGGAATCTAGCACCCAGGTTTTAGTGGAACAGAGGGAAGATGAATCTCTGAGAGACTTGTGGGATGAGGTGCAGGGTCCTGACTCTGAAGTGACTTTAGAGAATCCCTGCCTGTTTACTGCAATAGAAGGGAGACGTCATAAAACAGCCAAAAGGAGAAAAGGTGCAGCCAAGTGGAAAATGAAAATAGCCAAAAGGAGAAAAGGTGCAGCCAAGTGGAAAATGAAAATAGCCAAAAGGAGAAAAGGTGCAGCCAAATGGAAAATGAAAAAAAAAAAAAGTTGGTTTTGCCCCGGAAATACCGACTACAAGTTTTACAGTTGGCACTGGAGTCACCCATGGCTGCTTATCTAGGCATTAATAAAACCAGAGACAGAATAAAAGCGTGGTTTTATTGGCCCGGAATGGGAATGGAAAGGAACCCATTGGGAATGCGGACGTCTTAACCTATCTTCAGGATCTACAAAGTGATTTACAGGAACTTAAGGAACTATCATCCTGTAATTTAAAAAGAGCACAACAACGTCAGAAAAGATGGTACGACACACACTCCAGAGATCGGAATTTCCAACCTGGTGACCAAGTCCTGGTGTTGAGGCCCAGACGACAGCGGAAGCTCGAGGTTTCCTGGGATGGACCCTTTAGAGTGATAGAAAAACTATCAGCGGTGAACTATCTAGTTGAGTTAAATGTTGAAGAGAGACGATGTAAAGTTTTCATGTCAATATGTTGAAACCATATTTTGACAGAAACCTGGTAATAGTGAAGGTTAATGGTCAAATTGGCATGAGGCAAATATGGTATTTGGGACACATTTTAGGAAGTGGGGTCATCAGGCCTGACCACAGCAAGGTCAAAGCAATTAATGAATGGCCTGGACCTGTCACAAAAAAGAGGAAAAAAAAGAAAAACACAGGTTAGAGCGGGAGTGTTTAGCAATAGTGTGGTCGATTGGAAAACTAAAGCCTTACTTGTGGGGAAGAAAATTCACCCTGTGTACCGATCACTCTCCTTTGAGGTGGTTAAACCAAGTAAAAGGCACCAATAATAAATTAATTCGATGGAGTATGCCTTTGCAAGATTACAACTTTGACATTAAACATGTAAAAGGGAAGGATAATGTCATAGCTGATGCATTATCAAGATGTTTTAAGGACTGAATGCTAGAGTGAAAAAAAAAATAGAAGGATAGCAAATGGTATTCCAAATTAGAAATGTGTATAAGTGCCAAAGTAGTTGTTATGGTGGAAATAAGATACAGGAAAAAGTAAATTATTTGTTAAGTTATGTTGCAACATAGAAGTTGTGTACAAAAGGGAAGTACTATGTTGTGGGTTTTGATTAAGCTCCAATACATTGCTTCGGCATTGTTTAAAGTGTATAACTATGCCTATGCAATGACTTTGGGGGTGGGACGAATGTGGCGGAATAAGGCCTGGTTCATCATGGGTTAACCTATCACTCCCATGTTAGGTAGGTGTTCCCTGGGAGGTGGAGCTACTGGGCATTCTAAAAGGAGGGGGAACAACCTGGAAAGGCAGTTGGGGGTTTGGCAGTTGGGTGTGGAGGTTTAGAAAGAGAAACTGCGAGGTTAGGCTTCGGGGAATGGGAGGAAAGGTCATTACCAATGCTAACGGGATGCAGGAAAGATTATAACTGAGCTGGATTATATGAGAAGATTTGTACCAGTAACAACTCAAGACATCCATGTTTTCACGTTACCTTAATAAAGTTAAAAGTGTTTAAACGTTCGCTGACTGTGGCAGTGCGTCAGTGCCTCAAGAGGTGTGGCTGAGGGGAAAAGCACTAAGGGTTTCCTGTGATAGAGGGAACGGGTGGCTTATTTTCCTGGCATACAGAGGACTGGGCAGGGAAGCCAAAGGTGCCACGCAGTTGCCAAAAAGGGAAGGCAAGCTGCAGTAGTTTGGGAACCCAGGGCGGGAGATCCCAAAGGTGGCAAGAGTTGTTTCGAACGTAAAGCACTGAGGTACCCCAGAGACACTCCCATATAACCACTGAAGGATTCATCCTAGTGGACAGTGAAACTTAGGGAGACTCACGGTTGGGGAAGTATCGAAAGGGGAGGGAGAGGGATCCCTCACACAGTCCACAACACAGACAAGAGATAAATTTATATTTGGCCTTCTGCACACATATGCATGGATATTAAGTGAGACTGCCTTCTCAGAGAATGTTAGCCGCTTTGAGACTCCTTCGGGTAGTGATAAAGCGGGATATCAAATCCAAACTCTTCTTCTTCCTGTAGAATATGCACATTTATGTGAAAGTAACACCTACTGAACCAAGTGGGACTTATTAATAAACATGTATATGATCAGATGTTCAAAACATTACAGAAATAAAGGCAGGTCTTAAGTGGGAAAACCATGAGATGGAAAATGCCTATGCTGTTTGCTTATTGGGAATCATAACTATTCATAATTTGGAAACAGAACACCTTGCAGAGTTCAGATTGTTGGAGGACATAAAATAAAAGGTATAAAATCACCCATATGAGCTGGTGAGATAAAGGATGCCATCTGCTGGCTCCCAGTCTAATGAATGAAACTTCCTCCAAGAACACAACTTTGAGCTCATTTGTCTTACTTTCTTCAAATTCTTCCTTGGAAAGCCACATTTTCTTTGGTGCAACCCTATAAGTTCTCATAATATTACCAAATCTAACACTGTGCTGCTGAAATATTATTCCACTGTATACACATGCTTTCAATTCCTCCTTTCCTCTTCTGCTGCTATCTTCCTTGTCAGGAACTGCCAGCCCAGTGCTTGTGGGTACCATGGCACTAACAAAAGCTTTAGTTAGTGCCCCTGGGCAGGTACCCCAGTGTCGAATGAGCACCTGGGAGACCAAATCCCCTCTATATATAAAGGTGTGATATAAATGCAGCTATAAATAAATAAATAAATAAATAAATAGTCTCTAGCCCTTCTAGAAAGAAATGGGGTAAAATGTGCTGCTATCTTCTAAGTGATTTTAGTGAAATGAGAGTGAGTGCCGTGTCTTTGTATTTAGTAAAGCACCATGACGATGGATGGCATGTTGTAAATAAGAATAATTTTGACAAGATACTCACAATAATGTCAAGTGCATGCGTTAACATTGTTCCTTTTAAATTTGGCATATTTTTGAAAGAGAAACAGTATAATTTATAACAGTATAATCGAGGGTTATATCCAATGTTAGACCCATTAAAACTACTTTACTTGGATACAATTCAGCATCTTTAAATACTAAATAACATTCTGACTTTTTAGCTACCCTATTGGTTTCATTTTGCAATAATCCTCTCTCCCAGCAGATGGAGGGTTTTTGTTTTGCTGGTGGGACTAGGTGTTCATTGAACTGCACTTGGTGTCTGGAGCGGAACTATAATGAGCTCCATTTATTTGCACATTGCCTCATCGCACCAGGAACAGAAAGGAGGCCCCAGAGAGCCTCCAACTATCTATATAAAAAATCACAGTATTATGACCAGATTGCAGCATAACCCCAAAAGTGCCAGAAATAGCATGAAACCCTAGAAGCACTTTCATCACTGAAATCCCTATTGATTCACTGCTATTAAGGACCATGTTGGAGAGCAACCTGAAAGCACTGCATTGATTTGTGATATCTGAGCAGATGCCTCACTGCTTTGCAAGCTTATGCTAGGTCCCCTTCCCTATAGCTAGCCAGCTTCAATGTAGTTTAAAGCGCATGCTTATCAATTTGTGTGTCATTACTGATTCTCTTCCAAACATTAAGCTTGCACTATTCAATTTGATCATAATAAGAACTTTTGGTGTTTCTGAACCAAATAAGGCAGATCCCACCCCACTCCTTGTCAAAGGGTATTCACAAACAATGGGAGTTGTAGTCCAGGAACAATTGGAGGGGAAGCAAGAACTAAAATAGAGACTTCCGCCTCAGTCACATTACAGCACATCACCTCTATGCAACATGCTGCTTTAAGTCACTAAAGCCAGTTTAACAAATAAGCAAGTTGAACTACAGAGGGGGAAGGAAGCTGCAATAGGATGAAATTTGGGGTAGCTGCATAAATTGCTTAACTTACTGCAATCAAGATGCAAGTACAAAAAGGCCTATTAAGGTAACGTCCCAGGAACAGCATGAATTTTGAATGGAAGCATGCTAAAAGTTTATCTGCCTTGAAGACGAAGACCTAATAAACACATACAAGTGAGCTGCCATTTGTGTGTGTGGCAGGTTGCTATGCCAATCCAGCGGTGCCACCAGTTCATAGGAACATAGGAAGGTTATACTGAGTCAGACCATTGGTCTACCTTGCTCAGTCTTGTCTACGCTGACAGGGAGTTTTTCCCAGCCCCACCTGGAGACTGAACTTGGGACCTTCTGCATGCAAAGTTGGCAATTTACCACTCAGCTATGGCCCTCCCCTCACTTTTTTTTTTGGTCTGGCATACACAGCATTTGAAATAGCACAGACAAATGCCACTTCTGCTTGCTGAGCTGCTACACACAAGTTGCTTGAAGAGTGAAGGAGCCTCCCTGCTTTGGCATTTTAAGGTGAGCTGTTGTGGCTTGTTCCAAGGCATCATACTTACGTCTACTGCTCTATTTTTACAAATCTGAAGAAAGCTTATTCTGGGCTACAGGCCCACCATTAGGGACTTAAAGGCATCTAACCGTTTGTATTTCTATTTGCAACCCACCTTGAGCCTCTGGGGACAGGCTGGGCAATAAATCCAGAATGAACGCATACCTGACAATGAGTGTGAGTGTTAGTCTGACATCTTGCTGTTCCTTTGGGCTTCTACGATGCATGTAGTCATAGTTGATGTAACCTGCACAGACATAATAAAGCCACTCATTAGTTACAAGCACAGCAGCAAGGTTATAACAAAGCATGAGGTGTCTTCTGTGATGGAATTACAACACATCTGTAGAAGGCAAAAACCTGCATTAACGTGGAGGAAAACTTCCATTCTGACCTCCGATTCACTTATCAAGTTAAAAAGGCTGCTTTTCTCCTCTGTCCTTGGATAAACACTGAATCTCTAGGAAAAAAGTGGGGGAGGGGCTTTTCATTTTTCTGAAGAGAGGATAACGTTAATGATAGGCATTATCTACCATCAGCTGTTCAGGAAATCTCAGACTCAAACCATTTGCCCTGCCCAGCTGCTCCACGTTGCTGTCTGCTCCTTTCACCTCCATGTTCTTCCAGCAAGAGATTTCACAACTGGGAAACACCAATATGTGCTGTAGAAGACTATCTATCTGAGAACTTCTACCTGGAGCACAACACGGTTGCTAAATTACTGACTTTGGATTGTATCTTGTGGTTTCATTCTGGGCACAATTTAAAAATGCTGGTGTTGACTTTTAAGGTCAGTAAAGACTTGGAACCTGGATACCTAAGAAGCCACCTGCTCTTACATGAACCAGTCCAGCCATGATAAACTTCATCGGAAATCCTTCTCCAAATAGCTGGGCATTGTCTCTTCCTCCATGGCTGAACTCCCTCCCTAGGTATGCTTACCTGACATCAACATCATGAAGCTTTAGGTGGCAGTTAATAATGATGTTATCTTCCATTTGTTTTTCTTTTCTTCTTTTACTGAATTATGATTTAATTTTACTACTTCTGAGTGGATTTTTGTGTGTCTGTGTGTTTATATTTTGCTGTCTATTTATGCCGCCCCTTTGCTATTTATACAGGCAATGCTTTGGGGAAGGTCTTAATTATGTTTATTTTTATATTAACCTTAACTGGGAACTTGCCTTCGAAATTTTAGCAAACTGAAAGGTGGGATATCATTCCCTCCATTTATGAAGTTCAGAGGTAGGTAACAGAACCTGCATAGCCAAAACAGCACACACTCACAAGAGAAGGATCAGCAAGTTTGCGGAACCATAAGAATTTGCTGAAGTTAAAAACAATAATAAAAAAGGCAGGATCCCAAAACAAACCACTGAGCACTTGCCACACTCAGTGGTCACAGAATGCTGACTAATGATTTGGGGAGGGAGAGAACAGAAAAGCAGGTAGGTGGGGAATAGAATGGAATATTGTAGACTACCTGGGACAGTAAACCTGTATACAGTGGTACCTTGGTTCTCAAATGCCTTGGTACTCAAACAACTTGGAACCCAAACACTGCAAACCCGGAAGTAAGTGTTCTGGTTTGCGAACTTTTTTCAGAAGCCGAACATGCTCTGTTTTGAGTGTTACGCTTCCGATTTGAGTGCCACACTTCCATTTGAGTGTTACGCTGAGGTCTGTCTGTTTTTGCTATTTATTTTACATTTCTGTTTTTGCGGCTTTTTTGTTTTGTTTTTGTGACTGTGTGGAACCCAGTTCAGCTACTGATTGATTGTGTGGCTGCAGTACATTGTTTATTGCTTTCGTTTTATGGATCAATTGTCTCGTTAGGTAGTAAAAATTATGTTAAATTGCTAATTTAGGGGTTATTTCTAAAAGTCTGGAACGGATGAATAAATTTTGCATTACTTTCTATGGGAAAGCGTGACTTGGTTTTGGAATGCCTTGGTTTTGGAATGGACTTCCAGAACGGATAAAGTCTGAGAACCAAGGTACCACTGTATGGACATTGCAGCATCATATATAGAAGCACCTTCACCTATTATCTCAAGTATTAACACATCCCCAGACACAGTGCTTGAGGTTTCATGACCATGAATTCAATTGGGAAAAATTCTGTCTCTGCAGTCAGATTAGCTCCCCCTTCCCCCCAAAAGATTTCTGTTGGCAGAAAAGAAAAATCTACAGGGCCCTAAACGTGGGCACCAGTGACAATATTAGTGAGAATATCCGCATTGACAATGTAAGCAAAGCTGTCACACAAAGTTATGGCATGGTTTCCATAACGAAAAATGAAAATCTCACAGCAAACTGGCTCTGCTAACTACAGAGTCAGCATCTCCTCTCTCAGAAGGCAGGCAGACCAGGTCTATAGCCCAGGGGAAGCCCTTCTGCAGGAAAGCAGCAGCTGCAGGAGACTCAATCTACCTATAAGTGCCCAATTAACCCCCTCTTGATTATTTTGTCCAAGTATTCCATGCTCAAGGTCACAGTTGCTCTACTCCAGCTAATGGTAGATTTTCTGCAATTGGATATGCAAAATGATCTTGAAGTAAGATATTTCCCCTAGAAGCTTCCTTTGTACATGACCAGCTGTACATTAGGAAAGTCAGGGAATTATTTTCAATTATGCTAGGCTACCTTTCACTTTTTGTACCTCCCAAGTCTCTGACCTTCAATTTGTATATGCTTGTGTCTTGCACCCTCTCCTTCCACCCCGTGCGATCCATAATCAGTCCTTTAAGACGACCTTACTTACTTACAAGTAAGTAAGATGAACTGTTCTAGCTGAAAGGGTGAAGGGGCTTAGGAATTCTGCAGGCCTCGCAGGCGCTGCCCGACCCACACGGTGCTGCATGATGTCATCCCATCATGGAAAGCGGGCAGACCCTGTTCAAACTTGAGGGCCTGTCACAAGTCCATAGCCCTCTTCAGCAGCAAGTCTCAACCATACTGTGTGAAACCGTGATGTCACAGAGCCCAGCCATCTCCACTCTGCTTGTGAGGAGGGCAGACCCACTTATTCAGCAGCAACAGGCTGGTTGAGAGCGGTCACAATTTGAGAGTTGGACACAGACACACCTAGAAGGGCCTGAAGTTTATGAATGGCAATATAGGAACAGACACACAAATCTGAAACTAGTCCTTCTTCCTACATATGGTGAGATTTACTGAACCCTGCCTTTGGTTAGGATTACACAAGCAAGCCCACAGACACTACCCACCCCCTTTACAGTTACACACACACAAAACCCAATCCAGGTTTTGAAAGGCAGTTTTCTAGAGCTTTCTCAATGCTTATGATGTTAATACGAAGCAGTGTGATGTATGTTCCATTAAACTGTATACACATCCAACCGCTTTCATTTGAAGAGCTTTCCAAGCACATACAAAAATCTACCTATTCTTTTGCATGCCAGCTACTGGATTGCTTAATCGAGTAGAGAAGGACCATAGCTTTCAGTAATGAAGTGCCCACTTTGCATGCAGGTACAGTCACTGCCTTCTCCAGTTAAAAGGACTTCAGGTCCAAGTGCTTAAAATAACCTCTGCTTGAAACCCTGAAGGGTCAGTCCAATCAGAATAGAAATGATTCAGCTAGATGGACCAATGGTCCAACTCAGTTCCACACAGAGCTGCTTCACATGATTTGTCAGGAGTACCGCTACCAATGCCTTTATTAAAACACTAGAGAGAGCTTGGAAGTACACAGGTACACAGCTAAAGTATTTGACATCAAAGTCCAAGAAACAGCACTTATCACAACTACTTACTAAACCACTGACTCCTATTTCTGGTTAACAAACTTTACTGAAGAAGTGTGCATGCACACAAAAGCTCATACCAAGAACAAACTTAGTTGGTCTCTAAGGTGCTACTGGAAGGAATTTGTTTATTTTTTATTTTGTTTTGACTATGGCAGACCAACATGGCTACCTACCTGTTTACTGACAAAGGTTCCCTTTCCCACAAAAATTCATTATGATTACAGTCATCACGCTAAAAATTCAAAAACAAATTATGTCACCCAAGTTAGTTTTCGGTAAGCAAAATAAGAAGCCAAAGGCTGTTCTCTTCTAATAAGTTATAATACTAATAATTTATTATTTATACTCCACCCATCTGGCTGGGTCTCCCCAGCTACTCTGGGCGGCTTCCAACAGAATATTAAAATACAATAGTCTATTAAACATTAAAAGCTTCCCTAAACAGGGCTGCCTTCAGATGTCTTCTAAAAGTCTGATAGTTGTTTTCCCCTTTGACAGCTGGTGGGAGGGCGTTCCACAGGGCAGGTGCCACTACTGAGAAGGCCCTCTGCCTGGTTCCCTGTAACTTGGCTTCTCGCAGCGAGGGAATCGCCAGAAGGCCCTCAGGACTGGACCTCAGTGTCCAGGCAGAACGATGTGGGTGGAGACACTCTTTACACTATTTGGTTTTCAGGGAAACATTTCAACAAAGTGTCCTACTGCACTGCACAGTAACACCAAATATGCATGGGAAAACTAACATGATTTTGTTTCACTGCCATCGTGTTTTCATACTCCCAACAACCAAAAGGACTAGAATCATATTTGAATAATAGGTAACAATACCACAATACCACTGCTCAGTGGTGCAGCACTTGCTTTGCATGCAGAAGGTTCCAAGTTCAATTCCTGGCATCTCCAGGTAGAACTGGAGAGACCCCTGGCTGGAACCCTGGAGTGTTTCCACCTGTCACTGTATACAATATTGAGCTATTATTTACTTATTGAATTTATATCCCGTCCTTCCTCCCAAAGGAGCCTAGGGTGGCAAACATGTCCATAATTTTCTTAAAGTGCATTCCAAATCCCCAGATAACAGCTCCCAACAGTTTTAACAGTTTTTATGCTATTTATACTAAAATAGCAACAAGACGAAAAGTGCCCTTGTGGGACCCATAGTCCAAAAACCACAGAGCCAAGAAACAATCTGCTAGTACTACTTCCTTGTAGCAACTCTGCAGGTAGGAGTGGACCCACTTTAACACAGAACCTCCTGCTAGGTGGACCAATGCTATGACACAGTGTAAGGCAGCTTCTTATGATCCTAAAAGCTGCACAGAGATACAGCAGGGACTACAAATTCTTGTAGTACAATAGGGACCCTCTCTCTACTCTGGTGACTGTGATTGGCTTTAAACTATTTTAATATTGTATTTTTATAATGCTATAACTTGACCTGGGATCGCATAGTGAAGGGCAGGTAAGAAATCAAAATAACAACAATACAAGTTGTGTGTGCCTACTCCAAAATGATTATCGAAGCTTCAGGTTCTTACTTGTTTTAAAATTTGCTTAAATCATCTGAAATGTGAGGACCTTAAAGAGAGAGGTTGTACTGAGCAGTGATGGTGCTGGGGAGCCAACTGAGGAGTTAGGTGGAGTACATGCAGTTTCCTGGCAGTATGTCCTACCTAGTTCAATCCCTTGTCACAGTAAAGGGAAAAAAGGAGTGAGGGGAACCATAGACTGCTGAGATGGAAATATCATCTCTCTACCAGAGACTCTTGAAAGCCAATACTAGCCACAGTAGAGAATGCTGGTGTAGATGGACCATTGGTCTGACTCAATATAAAGAAACCTAATGAGCAGTGTCTCTTAAAGCCAAGGATAATGAATTAAATCAATGACAATGTTCCTTGATTTCTTTGCTGCAAAGACAGCAGCCAACAAAAGCATCAGCACCTGGCTCTCAATGTGAGTTTTTCTGTACAAGGTGAATGAAATTATTTTAGCAGACATATCAGAACAGAAAGCCAATTATCCCAGACATTGAGTTGATTAAAAACATTTTCTCTCAAACTTGGTCCTACAATCATGGAAGAACACAAAGCCATGGTTGAAAAAAAGGAGAAAACTTATTCTCATTTACAGGACTAGGTCACTGGCAGTCCTGGAAAATGAATGCTAATGGTTAAGGATTTCACCTTTATGCCAGGAGGAAAAATGTAAGCCTCTGTATTAAACTGTGCTGAGACAAGAACAAAGATAACAGCATGATGGGAAAATCCTGATCAACAGGGAAACCAGGACCAATTTCTCATAGAGATGGCAAGCCAGTGTCTAGACTACACCACATCAGCCTGTAAGTAGTGACTTGAAAGCAAACCATCAAATCATGTGCTTAAAAGAAAAAGCAATTATGTCAGGGAGACAGCAGGGTTCCTGATTTTCTATGTGGATGGATTTTTAAGTACACACATATATAGAGAGAGGGGGGGGACATTCAATCAAGTGCACTCCCCCCGAAGCAACGCAGTTCAGGCAAACATTGTTCAGGCAAAGCTATGTTCGGACTACCTCAGTGAGCCCTAGACGAAGCATGGTACAGCTTTTGCTGTGGGATGAAACAGTTATCCAAGGGCTGCAATCTCGTATACATTAATTGGGAATACCTCCAAGTACAGGATAGGGCTACAAAGATGGGATAGGTTTGAAAAGTGGGAGAAACACAGAGTAACAAAGTACAGTGGTACCTCGCAAGACGAATGCCTCGCACAACAAAAAACTCGCTAGACGAAAGGGTTTTGCGATTTTTAGGTGACTCGCAAGACGAATTTTTCTATGGTCATGCTTCGCAAGACGAAAATTTCAATGCATTCCTACGGGAATTAAATTCCTATGCATTCCTATGGTTGTGCTTCACAAGACGAATTTTTCGCAATACGAAACGACTCGTGGAACGAATTAATTTCGTCTTGCGAGGCACCACTGTATTGAAGAGTAAAAGGCAGTAACAGCTGATTTTATCCATGATAGTTTGTAGGGGTGGGGGTGAAACACAGGCTATCAGTTGTCAGATGGCGATGAAAAGTGTGGTCAAGTAGAGGTCGTTTTCAAATGCACAAATAGGACTGGGAGGGGTTTACAATTAACCAGCTGGAAGAGAGAAAAGGTGTTAGTGCTGTTGGTTTAGGACTGGAGAGAACCAGGTTCAAATTCCCATTCAGACATACAGCTCAACAGGTGCCAGTCATGACCTCAGCCTAATCTACCTCAAGGTTTAGTGAGCATAAGAATGGTAAAGAGAACCAAGCGTACCTTGGCAGAAAGGTGTGATTTAGGCAAATAAGCATAAATAGTCAAGCAAACTAATTAAGTACAGTGGAACCTTGGGTTACGTACCATCCTCCTTACGAATGCTTTGGGTAACGAGCTCCGCTAACCAGGAAGTAGGTGCTCCTGGTAGTGAACTTTGCCCCGGGATGTGAGCGGAAGTCGTGCGCTGGTAGCAGGAGGCCCCATTAGCGAAAGCGCGCCTCAGTTTAAGAATGGTTTTGGGTTAAGAACAGACCTCCAGAACGAATTAAGTTCGTAACCGGAGGTACCACTCTACTTACTTTAGTATATATTTTAAACATCTATTTTATTATATCTATTCCATTTCTATCACATCTTTTTCTCTAATAATCTCAAGGTGGCGTATATGGTTCTGCACCTGCTCATTTAATCCCCAAAACTCTGTGAGGTGGCCCAAGGTCACCCAATGAGCTTCATGGCTGATTTCCTAGGTCCTAGTCTAACACTAACCACTACACAACACTGACCCCACTGTTTCTCAAAAGAGCTCATCAGGTGGCACAAACCACCTCTCACCACTTTCCCCAAGATGGTGACTACCAGATGTTGCTGAACTCCAACACTGGCAGCCCCAATCAGTGTGGTCAACGGTCAGGAATGGGAGCTAAAAGCCAAAAATCTGGAGGATGCCAGCTTGGGGGAGGCTGCTCTAGCTTAAATGTGCTATATGGCAGCACAGGTGTGGGCCTTCTCAGTGGCGGCACCACATTAATAAGCTTCTTTTCTGAAATACTGGTAGTGTGAACTCTTGATTGGTTTTTTTTTTTGGCACCAACCAAAGGCCTTACCTTGTCTGCCCTGGGCTTTGTTGGGAATGAGCTCTGACGCTGGGTGTTGTGGTGTTCCTCTGCCCACGTTGGCTGCAAGTTTAAATTGCTATTTGTTCAATAAAGTTTTAGTTTTGATTGCATTCCCCTCCATGGGGTCTCTTTAGCGATGGCAGCACAGGTCAAATAAATAAATAAATAAACAAAATAAATAAACAAAATCTACATCACACAGCCATGAGAGAAGCGTGGTTGGTGGGAGGTACAGTTTGTAGGGCAGAGGAACACGGGTGGGGGGAGAGAACTGGTGACATGCTTGGTAGGCGTGGTTTAAAGAGGAAGGAGGGGTCGAAAAGGGCGTGGCTTGGGATAACCGAGGCGTGGTTTGGAGTGGGGACACCCGAATAGGCGTGGCTTAGAACAAGGGCGGGGCTTGCTTATCTCTCTTTCTCCCTGCCCCTCCCTCACAGACTCACCGTCGCTTCGGTCCCTTCAGGGCTTTGCCGACGACAACCCAGGATGATAAGGGCGGCGGCGGCGGCAGCAGCAGCAGCAGCCTCGCATTCCAAGGCCCGGCCCATCCCGGGGAGAGAGGAGCCCTTCCGCTCGCGGCCCGCCGAAGGGAGGTTGGCAGGCCGTGTGTGTAACCGCCGCTACCGCTGCTGTGAGGGGAACGGGGCGAGCGCGAGCTTGGGAAGCCAGCCCGGCACACTGCGCAGGCGCTTCGTCGCGCGGTTTAGGCCCAGCCCCTGAGGGGTGGGGAGGAAAGATGGCTTTGCGCATGCGTAGAGCGATGGGTTCCAAAGGGCACAAGAGAAAGAAGCAGAAAAAGTAGGGCACTGCAGCGACTCTGGAAGTCATGTAAGCAAGCCTCTTTTCCTGTTCTCCCATTAATCGAAAATGCCGGGGGAAGAAGGAGAAGTAACAGCGCGGGAGCTGCGGAGCATACAGGACATCCCGTTTTATTTTGTTTTGCTCTCAATCGGGATTACGTCGCTGCCCCGCAAATGGCAGCTGTCGAATGGAAACTCGAAGTGAGGGGTAATGGGCAGCGCTCCTGGAAAGTCCCGGATTCCTCGTTGCGCTTGCGCAGTGCCTAAAACGTGTCTCCTGCTTCTGTTTTTTCATGCTTTCTCTTGGGAAGTTTTTGACCTGTGACCTTTGCCGTGATTGTAATTAATTGCTGCGACCGGGCTTCATTAGAATCTGGGGGTTCAGCCTCACTTCCAAAGCCTGCTTCTCTAGGCCAGGCTTCATCCCTGGAGAAATCATCCCCAAATCCAGGAAAGATAGGATTACAAATTTGTTTAATTACAATTAAATTAAATAATTTCTTTAATACAATTTAATGTGCATTCATTCACACACACACACACGTGCCATTTATGACTCCTTTCCCATAAAATAATCTCGAAGTGATTTCACATTAAAACATTAATAAAATTTGCACAGCTTCATACATAAAAGCAATCAGAAACATTAAAACCATTTAAAAACACTTTCATACGTATTTTTAAAGGTTCATATGTAATATAGATACAGACTGGAATAAATTCCCTGCTTTTGTTGCCATTTTTCTTCTGAAAATGAATCTAAAAAGAGGTGCAAAATCAAAACAAGCACTAAACCAATTAAGCAATGCTAGATAAAACGGAATGAAATGACACAATCTATTCCCAGAGTGCCCTACAATAATTTTCTTGCAAATACCTTGGTCTCCAAGTGGCTCAAAAAGCTGAGATTTTAAAAGCCAAATTAGACGTAGGGTTGGATCTGAGCATGTATAGGGTAAACCTGTAAAAGTTCCAAGATAGCCTCATTGAATTTAGTGGGAGCCCAAGGCAATGTGCACACAACAGCCTTGTGAGGTAGGATAAGCTGTGGTAAGTACCTGCCTCAAGGTCAGCCTGTGAACATGGCTGAGAGGGGATTTAAACCTGGGTTTCCATGTGGCTGTTCTGATACCTTAACAACCGTAACAACCACACTGGCTGTCAAGAAATAAAGAATAGCCAAGGAATGAGAAAACCTTGCTATAATAACATATATCAAGAAAAGGTCTTGGCATTTCATTTCAATGTAAAAAAAGCCTGATGTCCATTTTCCAAACTCCTCACTGCAGCATCTCATCCCTGGGCAGGTTTAATTGGCAATAAGTCCCACTGTATTCAAAGGGCCTTATTCCCAGGTAAATAACCATAGGACTGCAGGCTGAAATACAGTAATTCCCTGGTTCAATTTTCCCCATAATCCATTGATCTCTATTTGGCCACCAGGTGGTGCATTTAATTCAAAGGCCGGTGCTGGAAAGGTGTTACTTCAGTTATTCCAGTGTGTTATTTCAGCCCTCTGGGAGCTGATTCAGACTGGTCCAAGGTCACCAAGTGAGTTTCATGGCAGAGTGAGGATTTGAACCCTGGTCTCCCAGGTCCTAGTCTGACACTATAACCACCATGCTGCACTGGCTCTCTGTTGGAACAGGGCTTAAAATGGAAGGTGGATGCAGCCACCAGGCAGTAGCTCCTCAGTGGCAGCATAAAGAGGAATTATTGTGGGATGGTATTCGGAAAGTCATATTTCCAGGATGGATAACTTATTCATTGCTTTCCTTCTAACAACATTTGTAAAGCTTGGTCATTTGTGTCTGATGGAGCACAGCTGCATGGCTCAGCTGGGATCCAGATGTTCCTGAATATCTTTACATCTGCTGCTTTCAGATTGGTCTTCCTTTGCCTGGCAAGAGAATGTAAATGAAAACAATCTTCTCATCCTGCTTCTCACTCTCACACTCTTTCACCCATTCCCTCCCAAAGTGGTGATTTTAAAATATAAATATATGGGCAGGATTCATTGAGGAAATTAAAGAGCACGAAAATAAAGAAATCTCTGACTCCTTCCAGATGGGTGTCTCCTAGAGCTACCCAATAATTGCTCTTTTGTTGTAAGCTGTGAGTAGATTTGCAAGTGACTTTCCACACTATTGGGAGGTGGGTGGATTGTTTTCTGGTTTTGTTTTCTGGATTTTTTATTTTTATTTTTTTTAAATATGGTTCTTCTGATCCTGCAGCACATATGGAGCTTCTTGGCCATTTTTAGAGCAAGAAAATGCCTTGAAACTGAAGAAAAGCCCAGGTTGTGCTTAGAGTGGCACAGGATGCTTTGAAAACAGACCTCCAGCCTAGCAGCATTCCCTTGTATGCCTATGTGACTACACTGCAGCGGCTGGGATGCAACCAGGCTTGAATTAGTGAAACCAGACTGACCTTGAACTCATTGGGATTGGTGGCTTCTTACATAGGAAGCTGCTTTAGACTGAGTCAGACCATTTGCAGGTTATGGTGGAGCCCAGGTAGATGCAACCGTCTACAACCTTTCAAGCATTCAAAATGTTTTCAATGTATTTTTTCCAACAAGACTCACAACAGCCCTGGTAGCAAGTACTGAGCCACGTTGCCAATGATGGACTGAGAGTGAGAGAGATAGTGTGTGTCTTTACTGAGGCCACCAAAATATTCGAAACAGGATCTTTCCATTTCTGGCCTTGCCCTCTACATTGCAGGTGCCACCCAATAATTGCTCTCTGTTGCTGCAGCTTTTATTCACAGTGCTTGGTGGGTAGAAGGGCATTTCTCTTCAGCCAGTAGCCAAGTGGTCTTCCACCTGCTTGAGACATGAGGCAGGTGGCTCCAGAACCCAGGACCTTGCTACCATCTCTTTTTCTTAGTTTTTGCCAGTAGTGTAGTGATGAAGGAGTATCTTGATTATTAAGCAAGTTAGGCAGAGCAGATTATAAGATCTGAAGAGCTGGGCATGCAGCATGAACTCTTAGCCATGGGGTCATTTATTTAGGGAAGCTACAGAAGAGACTGGAGGGCAGCAACGTAGAGAACTGGAGGCTGGTAGATACCTAAGGGTATGAAATCCGCTGCAGAACAATTTCAACGTTCACAGTCTCTCTTGCTCAATAGCTAAGCATGGTTTACACTAGCCATGGGGAACATGTGGTCCTCCACATGTTGCTAGACTCCAACTCCCATCATCCCTGGCCATTAGGCACATTTGTTGGGGCTGATGAGAGTTGGAGTCTAACAAAGTCTTAAAGGCCACCCTAATTTATGGAGTTACAACAGTTATTCAAATTTGTGTGTCCAGGTGTTGGACACCCAGTTATCCAATTATCCCATTATCCAGCTTAGCCAATGGTCAGTGATGATGGAAGTTTTTAGTCCAACAGCTTCTGGGCATCCAAGGTGGAAGAAGGCTGGTATAGAATGGTGGTGCTTTGGGAGCCTCATGCAGCCTTTGAGTGGCTGAGAATCAAACGGGCTGCCTTTTAACAATCAAGATTCTATTCTGGGAAAAGCTAGTACTGTAATCTGAATAATTTGTACAAAGCCTATTAGCTTTCAGACACAATCGTTTGTGGGTTCTATTTTCATTTATAGAATTATAGAAACATAGCATTGCTGAGTTTGGGAGGGGTCCTGAGGAACCATCTAGTCCAGGGGTCAGCAACCTTCTTCCACCGTTCCTCGGACCATGTGGTGGGCCAGACTATATTTTTTTTGGGGGGGGGATGAACAAATTCCTATGCCCCACAAATAACCCAGAGATGCATTTTAAATAAAAACACACATTCTCCTCATGTGAAAACATGCTGATTCCCGGACCGTCCATGGGCCAGATTGAGAAGACAATTGGGCTTCATCCGGCCCCCGGGCCTTAGGTTGCCTACCCCTGATCTAGTCCAACTCCCTGCAATCTCGGCACGCTGCTCCCAGTATGTTTGAAAACATACTGGTACTTATTTGAAGGAAGCTCATTCTTAAATAATACGTTATCCTTTTTGGAAGATTCAGAGTGACCTCTAGTGGCTGAAAGCAACATAAATGCTGTTCCCCTCAAAAAACAAAATTGAAGGTGTACAAACGACCAAAACGAAGAAACGGGATGTCTTGATGCCCTGAAAGAGTCAATGCAGCTCCATATTTCATTCTCCCACTCTTCCTGATGAAATCTAGTGCAGCCTTTCCACCAACCCTAGTGCCTTCCATACATGTTTGGACTAAAACTCCCATCATTCCTGACTATTGGCGTTGCTAGTTGGGATTGATGGGAGTTGGGCAGTGCCAAAATCTTGAGGTCGGCAGATTGGGAAAAGCTGATTTTGTGTAACATAAGATATAATTGTGCTGCTTTCCTCACCCCTCCCACTATGTCATGCTGCAGATTGGAGCACCAGAAAGATAGGCTTGCTCCTTCTATGTGACAGGCCTTCAGGTACAGTGGTACCTCTGGTTACAAACTTAATTCCATTCTTAACCTGAAACCGATTTTAACCTGAGGTACCACTTTAACTAATGGGGCCTCCCGCTGCCGCCACACCGCTGGTGCGTGATATCTGTTCTCATCCTGTGGTAAAGTTCTTAACCCGAGGTACTACTTCTGGGTTAGCGGAGTCTGTAACCCAAAGTGTTTGTAACCTGAGATATTTTTAACCCAAGGTACCACTGCATTTGAAGATGGCTATCATATTGCCTCTTTTCTTTTCCGGGCTAAACATACTCGGCTCCCTCAACAGTTCCTCATAAGTCTTGCTTTCCAGACCCTTAATCATCTTGGTCACCCTCCTCTGCACACACGTCAGCTCATACTGCATGATAGTGCCCTGAACTGGACACAGTACTCCAGGCGGGATCTGCCCAAGACAGAGTACTATTACTTCCCTTGATCTGGACACTATACTTCTGTTGATTCAGCCTAGAATTGCATTAACTTCTTTTGCTGTTGCATCACACTGTTGATTCTGTGGGATGTAAAATGCAGGAGCAGTCAAACACAACATTGCTAGAGTGGACATAGAAAGGGAACTCTAGGCCAGCCAGTCGGAACTTGCTGTTTCCCCTGGGCTGGGATGACTTCCTCTGTGCAACAGGAGATGGGTGTGGTCCCTGTGGTTTTGTGTTAACCTGCCCAGGTTCAAAATTGCTGATTGGTTCAAAATTGGGAAAGGAGTACGACAAGGCTGTATATTGTCTCCCTGCTTATTTAACTTATATGCAGAATTCATCATGCGAAAGGCTGGACTGGATGAATCCCAAGCCAGAATTAAGATTGCCGGAAGAAATATCAACAACCTCAGATATGCTGGTGACACAACCTTGATGGCAGAAAGTGAGGAGGAATTACTTCCGGCGGCGACGCCATCGTGGAGCGGTCGTGGGTTGCCTCGGCTGCGAGGCGACCCAGTCCGTCCCGGGGGTTGGAGCTCCGCTACCGCAAAGCGGGGCTCCGGTGGGGTGCGGGAAGAGCGTCCCGCACCCTGGGCTCCCCGGCTGTGCCCATTAGTGCTCCGAACCCTTCCCTCGCTCCCCCTGTAAAGGGGGAGTGGGGGTGAAGGGACAACGGAGCCGGGCTATAGGGGACATGCCCCAACCGGGATGTAAATGCGGCGGTCACCCCCGCGACGAGCGTCAAAGTTCTACCTGTGATTTTTGGAATTAAAGAAACCCGGTGGTCGTGAGTATTCGATTGGATTAGATTTTATGCTTTTCGGACGATCCGGGGGGAAGTGGAAAGGAAGCCTGCCTCCCTCCCTTCGGGGGAAAGAAATTAACCAGCTTAAGTGACTGCTGCTACAAAATTGGCTACAAAGTATTCGAACTTTGATAAATGAGGCTGTTAAAATCTCCCTTTGGGGAGTAAGTTTGCGGAAAATATCTCCGTTTAAAGTTTTGGTCTTTGCGCTCTGGCTTCAGGAAAAATGGCGATGAAAAGTCTGAATCGACGTGGAAAATAACTGCTATAAAAGGAAGAACATAGAGATAGGAACTGAAATTTGATATCCATCCCCTCTCTCAATATGCTGGACTTTGTGTTTGAACTTGTTTTGAACTCTGGACTAACGGATGAACAAAGGCTTATTGTTTTGAAGCTGGAACTGCTTAATCGGAAAGTGAAAGTCTTGAGTGGGAGTATGGAAAAAAAATTACTTCCCACAGAGGAGGCTTTTCAAATCTTTGATATGATGGAAGGAAACCTTGGCAAAGAGCTGAAAGGGATGTTTGAAGGATGGAGAGAAATGACAGGGCGACTTCGGGAAAAGGATCCGTTCTTTGGGGGTGGCAGCCCCAGGACGGTAAGATTTGCTATATCCAGACCCCGAGGTGTGAGCTCGGGGGTAAGGGACAAAGAATTAAGATATTTACAAAAAGAAGAAGAATGGTACAAAGAAGAGGAGCAGCCGAAAGAAGATGAGATGGGTACCCTGAAGCTCGATGCAAGGTCTGTTGCGAACTGTGCCTGGATCTGTGGACATATGGGAAAAGAGGACAATTGGAAGATGGGTTCCGGTGATAGACGGAGAAGGATAATGGACAGAGGGGGAGTAGGGTGAAGTATTAAGTTTAAAATTTAAATGGTCTGTTATGATATTCTGAAATCGGAGGGTGAAGATTGTTAGTTTTATTTGGTTTTTTTATATAAGAAAGGAGATATTTGAAATTTTATAGTATTAGCAGCAGGATAAAGGACAGAAGAAGTTAGTATAGATTTGATAAGAATAATTTGTTATGATTATGGTGTATTATTAGTCAATATAGACTAAGATGATTAAGATGATTGTTTTCTTTTTAACTGAGTTTAATCTTTAGAGGGAAGTTGTTAAAAAAGTAGATTATGGATATGAAACCGAAGGTGAAAAGGCAGGGGAAGTCAACCGTCAAGATTCGGAAATAGAAAAAAACATTTTTTTATGTATATAAACAAGAAGAAGAATCCTGGCAATATTTGTATTTGTTTTATAATTGTATTTGTTTATAATTGTATAACTGTAGGTGTGGGTGTGGGTGTATGTTTTGTTATAAAAATGCCAATAAATTCTTTATAAAAAAAAAGAAAGAAAGTGAGGAGGAATTAAAGAACCTTTTAATGAGGGTAAAAGAGGAGAGCACAAAATATGGTCTGAAGCTCAACATCAAAAAAACTAAGATCATGGCCACTGGTCCCATCACCTCCTGGCAAATAGAAGGGGAAGAAATGGAGGCAGTGAGAGATTTTACTTTCTTGGGCTCCATGATCACTGCAGATGGTGACAGCAGTCCCAAAATTAAAAGACGCCTGCTTCTTGAGAGGAAAGCAATGACAAACCTAGACAGCATCTTAAAAAGCAGAGACATCACCTTGCTGACAAAGGTCCATATAGTTAAAGCTATGGTTTTCCCAGTAGTAACGTATGGAAGTGAGAGCTGGACCATAAAGAAGACTGATCGCCGAAGAATTGATGCTTTTGAATTATGGTGCTGGAGGAGACTCTTGAGAGTCCCATGGACTGCAAAAAGATCAAACTTATCCATCCTTAAAGAAATCAGCCCTGAGTGCTCACTGGAAGGACAGATCCTGAAGTTGAGGCTCCAATACTTTGGCCACCTCATGAGAAGAGAAGACTCCCTGGAAAAGACCCTGATGTTGGGAAAGATGGAGGGCACAAGGAGAAGGGGATGGCAGAGGATGAGATGGTTGGACAGTGTTCTCGAAGCGACTAGCATGAGTTTGGCCAAACTGCGGGAGGCAGTGGAGGATAGGGGTGCCTGGCGTGCTGTGGTCCATGGGGTCACGAAGAGTCAGACACAACTGGACGACTGAACAACAACAAGCCCAGGTGAGACCACACCCATCTCTTGTTACACAGAGGAAGTCATCCCAGCCCAGGGGAAACAGCAAGTTCCGACTGGCTGGCCTAGAGTTCCCTTTCTATGTCCACTCTAGCAATGTTGTGTTTGACTGCTCCTGTGTTTTACATCCCACAGATTCGTGTTAAGCCTGAGGTCTACTAAGACCCCTAGATCATTTTCTAACTTATGATAGATGTATCAAAAAAGTTGTGTCAGTAATGAGTTCTTTTACTTCATTTTCCTCCAACCAACATGCTACCCATCTCTTCCACTTGGTTTTCTTTGTTTTCTTTTAAATGGGTAGAATGTAACCATTGCAAAGGATAAGGAGTGTTTTGCCACCAGCTGTTAACACTAAAAAGAGGTGTTTTGATTCTCCAAATTTGGGAAATAAATTCTCTTTGGTTCCCTCCATTTATTTATTTTTATTTACAGTGTCATTTCAAACATATTTTCAAGGGGGAAAGCAGCCTGCACAAATCCAGTGCAACTGAAGTTCATTCTAATACAGCCGTAAAGTTTCACGATGTACATTAAATCATGAGGAGCAGGAAGAGCTAAACCGGCAGCAAAGCTCTGAAACTGTCAGGCTCCCTAACCGGAGCTGTTTCCCCAAGGGAGCCATTTATGTAACAAACGTTTAAAATCCAGTTGTAAATGATGGCAGGACAAGGAAAGTGCTTTGCTCAGTTTACAAGGGGATTTTTATTCTTTTTTTTTAAAAAAGTACATTTTGTTGACAAATGCTCTTTCCCCTATGCTTAAGGGAGAGATTAAATTTTCTTGGTAGTTAGGTAGGGCCTCTCAAAGACAGTTCTGCTGTAATAATGGAACATGGAATTATTTTGGCAATTTCAGTGGATGCCATCTGCCCTGAGTTGCAACCATGGCAAGAGGGTCCCCTGATGGTTGGCGTGAGGACTTAGGAAAGGGCTGCTGCAGAGCATTTGCGTTGCATGCAGAATGTCCCAGGTTCAATCCCTGGCTATTCTAAGGCTGGGTAGACTAACAATGTGGGCACTAAGGGGAACAGCCAAGAATTTTGATAACCCTCTGATTTGCTCTTTGGCAAGTCTAGCGTGCCAGTTTCTCATCCTGCCAAAAGATGGTGCTGTTTCATAGAGCTGGGAGAAGAACCTAGCCTAGGAGGAACATAGGGAACTGCCTTGTACCGACTCAGACGATTGGTTCATCTAGCTCAGCATTGTCTACACTGACAGGCAGCAGCTCTCTGGCAGTTTTGCCACAGCTTCCCTGGAGATACTGAGCTATGGCCCTTCCCTGTAAAGTTCAAAGCCCCATGGTGGGAGATGATAACTTAATGCCTTAAACATTCCAGGGCGTTGCTGATTCACCCTTGCCTTGGACACCATTAAGGAAAAAGATTGCTGCGCACATTTCTTAGGAAATCCATTTTCCTTGCTCTGTGCCATTCTGAGAGGGATGTACCCAACTTTCAACTTAAACCTACACAAAGCCCCGGGCTCTGTTCTTTCCTTCAGGCCTTGTTATCAGCCTTGCAATTTGTTAGCCGCATGCCAGCCAGCGGGGGAGCAGTCTGAATATGATGCTGGATATGGTGCCTCAGTGCAAGTCAGGCAGATTGGCCAGTCACCCCTGCTGGGTTATTATGAAAGGAATAATGCAAAGCTGAAGCCAGGAGATGTGTGTCCATCTCAGAGGGACCATTCCCCACTGCTCCTTTATTGGCTTTGGGCTCCGTTCAAGGGTTTGGGCTTTCATCTTTGCCATCTCATCCACCGCTTCATCCCATATTCTGCTGAGAATCATATATGATTGCAGGAGCGGCATAGCTGTATATCCAGGGGCCGCTGGTAACATGTTTTCAATGGACTTTTGCCTTTGAAATTGTCTTTCCCTTTCTTGAAGAGATAATGTTGGAGTTTGCTGAGTCTTGGGCTCAGCTCAAAGGCTGTCCCTTGCTGTGAGGAGATGAGAACATAAATCATATATTTATTTGAATTTTGGGTGGGGTAACATTTTGAATTGGAATTTCTGGTCCTGGGCCTTAAAGAAACTGCGTTTGTTTGGATAATTGTGATAAACTTGAGACGTGGGTATATGCTCTCCTAACCATGATCCCTTCTGTGCTTCGAAGCTGTAAAAATAAAAAGGAAAGGGGAGGGGGAACCCAATCACTCTTGTGTTTTGTTTAGTTCCTCCAGGCAAGGAATTCATGAACATGGATCCACAGGTAGAGCCGAAGGAGCCAAGTTATGACCAGAGTAGAACCATCTCTTGTTATTTTCATGGAAATGTTCCTTTGCAAATGCATTTCGGTTCCAAGATGGTTCGGATGGTATTTTCATTGGATCGGCGACATTGACAAGGCAGAGGAGCAGCCTTCCACGTTGTCTGCTTGAGCCTTCAAACATTCTGTTATGGTGGGCACTGTAAGAACGGAAGAGTACAAATCCCTCTGGGTCAGATCAAAAGCCCACAAGTCCATCATTCTGTTCCTGGCAGTTGCCCTTCCAAGATGCTTCTGTGATGCTCATAACTGGACCAAGGAGGCAGCCATCTTTCCCCATTCTCCCCACCTTGCATCCAGATGTGCCCAGCCCCATGGAAAACTCCAAAATCCACAGCTGAGCAATACGTATTGACTGCAATAGAACAAGGGATAGACAAATCTGTTGATTCTGGTTACTCTCAGTTTCTTATTTTTCCAGTCTTAAATTTAGTTCTCTTTATTTTCAAATCAGTTTGACTTAAAAAAAAAGTCCTCATGAAAATTTATCAGCACTGGAATGCACATTTTCCCTAATATGAATTTTTTTTGTATGCAATTCTGCCTAATTCAGGACTTTACTGTGGTCCACAAACCACACAGAGAAGACCCATTGAAATTAATGGACCAAAGTTATCCATTAACTTGAATGGGTCTACTCTGAGTAGAACTAGCATTGGATCCCACCCTATCTCTCTACAATGAGACCTTATTCAATTCCTTGCTTCTGACCTCTTGGCTTCCGATTCTTGACTTCCTCTTGACTGTTGCCTGGAGTTCAGCTCTGAGATGCACAGCACAATCCTATGCCTGCCTGCTCAGAAATCAGTCTTGCTGCATTCACTGAGGCTTCCTCAGAGGCAAATGTGCACAGGGTCGCCAGCCTGATATTCGTTTTGTCCCATGTGTTTCTCCATTAGCCTTCTGAGGAACTCAGGCTGTTGGTGTGTGTGTGGCTTTTTAAATCCCATTTTCTCCATCAGCCTTGTGAAGCAGGTTAGGCTAGGAGAGAAAGAAAGTGCTTGCTTGTTGCATTTTTTGCATGTCAAACTCATCAGGAATTTGCATGCAGGCTTCCGTAGCCCAGAGCTGCCTAAGCCATCCTGCCTATATCCCCAACCCCTTGGGTGAGGGACCTTATTCAGTCTGAGGCCCACCTTCTGTTCTGGGCAACCTCCCAGGGGCTGCATGCCAGTGGTGGGCAGGGCTAGAGGCAAAAATGAGGAGCGCAATGAATACAGATTTTATCTCTGTATAGAAAGCTGATTCCTATGCACATCCACACACCCATTCTCCATCCAGACAAGCAAGAGGCACCATCAGAGTTGAAGGGAACATTCCAGCCAGGCAAAAACACTTCAGGTGTGACACAGGGCCAGTGAGGAAGGTGGCTTGTAGAGAGTAGCAAAGGCCGTACAGAGAGATCTGGAGGGTGGCATTCATCCCCTAGTCCTGAGGTTTCACAACATACAGGTGGGAAAGACACATCACTTCCAAATGCTGTAACTCCCAGAAGCATTTCCTGCAGCAGGCTGTTGATCCTCACCACTCCAAAGAGCTCAATGAACTTGACCTGCTGGGTCATCTGCCAAACCAGGGCCAGCAGAAGGTTTTCCCGGAGATGGGTGTGTGGCTGAGTCCCAAGGGGCCAGGCAGAGAGGCCTGGAGGACCACATTCCACCCCCAGGTCTGAGTTTCCCCATCCCATCCCATTCTTTTCTTTTTTGCCCCCCATGTAATCTCTGATTTACTTGGAATAGTAAACATCTTTGAATTCAGAGGGAGTAGATATATATCAGATTGCTCTGAGGAAGACCTAGGGAAGGATCCTGATTTCAGAAACATTTAAAGGTTTTCAAACAAAGTCAGCTATTGTTGAGGCTTCCCTCTGGCTCTCTGGCTCTCCCCCCCCCCCCCGAATTTTGGATTGTGGCCACAGTCAATCAACTCCAAATATGGATTTTCTGGCATCGGATAACTGTCGTTCCCTTACTCTCAACATTCTCTTCCTTTCACTAGGCTGTGAAAAACCACCCAGGAAATTGTCTCAAACTTTTTTTTTTTAGGAAGGAGGATTTATTATTTTGTTCTCATATTCACCATCTTCTCCAGTTGTGGCTATTTCCATATTTCTTGTTTTGCAAAAAGCAGAGCTGTTGTTTTGCTGTTGAAACTGCGATTTTTCACTGCAGTTGACCAGCTATCTTATTTGCCTGATGATGAGAAATGTGGTATATATATACACATATATAAGTTGCTATCCCCCCCCCCCCCCGCTTTTTTAAAATGCTGTAAAAGCAATCGTGAACTCAGTGGGTGATTTTCCTGTTGTTAAACCATAGGCCGTAATCAAAGGGAAACAACCCGCCCTCGTTTTATTTTCTTTTTTTGAAGCAGATAAGATAGGCAGTGTTATTAATCACGGATTTCAATGGCCATGGTGGGAATTTGAGGCTGGGACTGACGAGTTCCAGCTTTATATGAAACTTGTCAACATGTACAACAGAGCCCGGCTGAGGTCTGGAGGGAGCCTTAAAAAGTCATTATGCATCTGTTGTACGATAAAGAGCAATTGGCCTGTGGTGATGTCATCCTCTTTGCGTTTTTATGTTTCACATAAAAGGAACCCAGCAACACAGTTTCTCTTGTGCAGGGCAAGTGAGGGAGTAATGTCTTTAATCAGGGGCAAGTGGGGATTATTATTTACCATCTCACAAACTTCAGGGCTAAGCTGAAACAGAAGGGCTGGTTGTATGAAAAACGTGACCCCTGCCAAACACACACACAGTCATTTCAGTCTGGGAGAGGGAAGAGAAATGGAGGGGAAATGTTTGCCTATTCAGGGCGAGAACAAGAAGCATTGCCCTCACTCTGATCTGGCTTCGTAACACTGGTTGGTAACCTCAACATACATTTCAAGCACATGATTTCCCCAAAGGATCCTGGTGCTGGGAATGGTACCTTTGTGAAGGGGAAACCATGGGTCCCAGGGTACTTTGGGGGAAGCCATGTGCTTGAAACCTGTGCTGAATATGCTCTCGATGTATAGTGGGGATCTGTCCACAATATTAATTCAGTTAAAACATTTCACAATTAGATGGGTGGTTATCCCTGTGGTAGGGAGGGAATTCCACAGCCTAGGAGCTGCCACAGAGAATGCCCCAAATCTCTGGGGGCAGTTAAGAGGGCCCCCTCTGCTAATCTTTGTAGGGAAGGAGGCAGTGTTTCAGGTATTTTGGGCCTTGAAATGAACCAGGCAACCAGGGCAGCTGTTTTCAAGCAAAGATTTTGTGAGATCTAAACAGGACCCCAACCAGTTATCTGACCACTGCATTTTGGACCGGTAGAAGTTGCCAAGTCATCTTCAAGGGCAGCTGCACATAGAGTGCATTGCAGCAATCCAGTAGGAGGGGGAAGCAGCTCCTCCCATTTCAGGTGGGAGCACTTATTGCAAAATTCGAGTAACTCAAAATAATTCCAAAGGATGGCTTTGTTTGGGTTTGCGCATTGTTTCAGAAAATGTGAATTTTATAGATGTGACCGTAAATGCAGACCGAATCGGATATCTCATCTGCCCTTAACCTCCAACAGCCCGATCATTTTTGTCTCTGCTAGAATCACCCTGGCTAATCTAGATCCGCTCCCAGGTGATAGGAGGCAAAGCAGGACTTGTGAGAAAGCGTCTTGGTGGCCTGGCACATTTAGGACACACACGCCCCAACCATTAGCAACAGTTCCATTTCTGCTTCTGCAGAGCCCATGTTGCTGAGAAAGTGTGACATCATATGTCTGCAATGTTCAAGCCTTAGACTTAGGACACAAGCCAGAGGTGTGCTGGGCATGCCATGCACAGGGTCCCTGTAGATTTTTTTTTTTAAAACTAAAAGTCAAGGGCTCATGCACAGCAAATTGTTTTATGCAGTTGGCATCTGCAGAAATCAAACCAACAGAGCTTTCCCCCATCATGATGGGGTTCCAGGTCTGCAAAAGCAGTATGAGCTGAATTTTGTTTCAATCAGCTTCCTTCTCTACCTCCTTTTTGTTTAGGCTGATAAGTCTTAGGTTCCATCCTGTTTACAACTCCCTCCTCCTCACACTTCTCTCCCGGACCTCCATATGCCATCTTTAACTATCCTCTCCGGTGAAACTGTAACCCAGATCTGGGAAGGAAAAGTGCCAGAGGACAAGTGTCATCACAGAAACAAGGAGTGAACTGGTTTCCGCTGGCCTTTCTTTCAGGAAAGGAGCAAGTATATCTGCCTTGTTTTTCTCTACACTACTTAGACTAGAATGAGAAACTTTCCTATCCAAGGTATGCATTTCCTGCAAGAAGCCACTGTGTTATTTTCTTACCTACAAGCACCTCTCTGTGTGTGATTGCAACAGATGAAGTCTACTTTCTAGCCAGATCCACTAGCTTAGCACTGCTCACTCTAGAGGGTTTCAATAGATAAATGACCTTGTTATCCCACTCGGAGTCAATCCAACACTCCTGCTGGTACATTTGCACCACACCAACCTCGACTCTGCACCATGGAAGGTGCCAACAGCTGGCACGCTTCTGACGTTTATCAATAGCATACCTTAGATGCACAAATGTTTCCTGACTGTAGATGCCAACTTTTAACAACCCTAGTACTGCAATCGTGATGCCTTGCTGTTTTATTCTTGTATATTGTTATTGCTATGATTTTATTGTGGCAAACCGCCTTGGGATTGTTTCTTTTAATGAAAAACAGCAGAATTATGTTAGTTAATTAAGTTGATTGGCTCTTTTTCTTTTTTCTTTTTAACCTTTCTAGGGTCTCGTTCTTAGAAAGCAGCTGATGCGCTCAACCTGCTCCTGGGCTTTGCAACCAAAGGGCTGAATGCTCCTTAGGGATGGTCTTTCCAGACTTTCCCTACCGTCTGCTCATTTGTTTTGCAATGTCCAGCGAATGATTTCGGTATGGAGAAATGCACAGCCATTTCAATACCCCACCTGACATTCAGCCCAGCACAGACTGACCCACCTCATTTACTGCTCCTGAGAGGCAGGCTTATATTTATCTCTAAATCAATTGTTCTGAACCTATAAAGCAGGCATGTCCAACAGGTAGATCGTGATCTACCGGTAGATCACTGGACGTCTGTGGTAGATCACCAGTAGATCAGTGGCTCCCCCCAAAGAAGCTAAAAAACGTTGGCTCCCCTAAAAAAATCTCAACATCTTTGCCCTTCACCCCAAAAATGACCTGAACCACCAAAAACAGGGCTTTCCTCCCTAAAAAAAGCTCAACATCACATTCCTTTTCCCTAAAGAAGCTCAACAACTTTTATGTGAACCCCCCAAAACAGGGCTTTCCTTCCGAAAAAAAGCTCAACAACTTTGACCAGAACCCCCCCCCCCAAAGGGGGTAGATCACAGCCAGTTTTTAACTCTGTGAGTAGATCACAGTCTCTTGGAAGTTGGCCACCCCTGCTATAAAGCATATCGCACTACTTTGGTAATCCTGGATTCTTCTTCCTTTCTACACAACATTTACAAGCTCCTGAAATAGTTTGCAAGATAGACCTCCCAAGCTTTGATTCCTTGCTGCATTCATTGTGTGTGTGTGTGTGTGTGTGTGTGTGTGTGTGTGTGTGTAATTTAGACTGCCCGCCCGTCCCCCTTCAGCTAACAGATTGAAATGATTACACTCCACGCTAGGTGTTAATGCTCCTGACATTTGCCCGTTGTGAGAAATTTATGTGCCAACTGTCCAGAGCTCTGCGGCCAAATTGCAGCCTCTCCGCTTTGCCTCAGAGCTGCCCTGCTTGCTGTGCATTTGCTCCTTTATCTGTTGCAGCGAATCCTGGGGAGAGAGTCCCACTGCACTCCTCCGAGGGGCCTGTTGAACGCCAACTTTTGGCAATAGGTGGAACGGGCTCAAAGGCAACAAGGAGATTTTTTCAAGATGTGCCCGCAACGGCCTGAAGTTGCAGCTTCCATAAAACACATCTTTGTTGCACGCGATTGCAAAGAAAAGTGCTTTTGCCCCTGTGTGGTAAGCACAGCTGAAGAAACACATTAAACTTCTGAAGTGTCGGGGAAATTCAGTTTACATCTTGGTTACAAGCCCTGGAACCATTTGGATGGACTTTAAACACACACACACACACACACACACACACACACTAACCACCTCGTTGGGCAGTCTTGTAGGATTCCTAAGGGCAGAAAAGAGCCACCAGAAATGATTCAAATGTTGGCTCACCTTCCCTAGCAAGAAAAGTGAAAGCACTGGGGAACTTTTAGTTAAGGGGAGGTACAAATAAAAATTATAAATGGCAGAGGTTTATGAAAGTAAGCACAAATCTTCAAGGCATGCGTAGAGAATATTAGCTGTCTACATTACCATGAGCCAGCCAACATCACACTTAACGTTATGCAAACTGAGTACTGCAGTTCCTCCTCCTGCTGTGCATTGAGATCTTTAGAGAGATCATTTGTAATGACAGTTGTACTTATGAAGGAAGCCTCCCTGTAGATGTTCATGTAACTGAGTGCAGGGAATGGTAGGGTGGGGTGGGGGGGGAGTTATAATACTGGGATAAATAAGACTTTTAAAAGACACTGTTCATTGCATTATGAGTTCATGCATACAGCACAGAGAGTCATCTTGACTGCATCTAAGGAAGAGATGAGACAGTGAGGCCCTTCTATCAGCTCAGCCATTTGGCTCCTTCCCTCCCAGAAGGGTCTCCATCAGCTGCAGTAAATCCAGCACTGTAACACTATAACAATTGCATAACCTTCTATAAGAAGCAGAACCCAAATCAGTTTATTTTCCTCTTCCATCCTCACCCCCTTTTCCTTATGTGCCATGCACATTCGATCACATGCCATGGATTTTAAATCATAAACTGACTCGAGTGTGTTGCTAAGGTATAAAAATGCAGCAAAGAAGTAAGTGAGGCAGAGAGACATATGGCGTGCCAAAAATATAGTCCAGGATCGGCTCTCAGCGTTTTATAATCCAGTGGTGACTAGGAGCCTCAAGGAGTAAATAAATGAGGTGCATATCAGGGAACTGACAAAACCCTTCAACTCCTGGTGAGAAAGGAAGCCCCGTTTTCCAATCTGGTTCGTATCTCCGTCGATTTGAGCTTGGCAAGTCCTGCTGGCTCCTTATTATTCCAGGTGGCTAGGTGTTGGGATTAATTGGCAGGGGTTTCTGTGTGGCTTTGACAATTGCAGCAATTTTCCTATCAGGGCCCTGACATGTTACATTCTCACAGGGGGTGGGCAGGTGGGGGGGGGGGTTGGTGTTGGTGGTAGAGGAGCTGAGCTCTGAAAGTTTTCAAGCTTCTGAACCTTTTCTAATTATCTCCAATCAACATGCCCTTCTGCAGATAGCGAACCCTTAGCACGCAAGGCGATGAGTGAGAAAAGGGGTAACGGACAGCAGCCTGGAGAAAATAATCAGGCTGCAGAGGAAGGCGAAAGAGATCGATGTGGAGCTTGGAGAGTTGCGGAAAGGGAGTTCCTTTTTCCGACATATTCCAACATCTGCAACGCACATTTGTGAGGGGCATAAAAAAAAAGCAGTCTACCAGCAGGTCTTTGGGGAAGAGGGCTCACAAAAGACTTGAAGATGGATGGATGGGTGGATGCAGAATACACAACTTTCCGGAGGGTCTAGCTTAGTAAATCCATAGACCATGACAGGGCCGTGTTTGGCAGCCAGCAGTATGTCCAAGGATAGCCCACTGGTATTTTGGAGGGCAGGGTGTGAGGTTGGAAATGGGGTCTCCCTAAGCAAGGCTGTTCATACCTCTGCTTTAAAAAGCCTATTTTGCAACCTAAATACACCTCACATTTTAAATTTATCCACTAAATTTACAGTGGGTTTCCAGAGCAGGGCTTAATAATAGTACTAATAGGTTATTCAGATCACAAATAGGGCATTGGCAACATTTTTTAAAATAAAAATTCACCGGATTTTCCATGAAAAAGCTAGGTCTGGGTTAAAGGGAAGGGATGCAGGCTGGCATTTTGATGCCAACAACTTCATGTGGATGCTACAAAACAACTTGCAGGCACCAAGAGCACCCATCCCACAATAAACACCCATGTGGAAGCATCCACCTTTTTCTCTTTTTTTGCATTTGCATTTGCATCTAACGTGTCTTCCAAGGAGCAATGTTTGGTTTGCATTGATACTGAGTGAGAATGGTCATGGAAGTGGAGGAGGGAATGGGGCTATTTTGTTGTGGCTGGGGATGGAGAGACACATAATTTCAAGGATGAGATAGTGGACACAAAACTCATTGGTGCTCCCCACCCCTGAAATTCACACCACTGACAGTTTGACCAGCCCCAACCAAGCCCAAAATTCCATCTCCCCATTCAATGCTCACTGTATCAGAGGCCACATTCACACCATACATTTAAGGCACCATGATACTGTCATGGCTTCCCTCAAAGAACTCTGGGAGACAAAGCTTGTTAAGGGTGCTGAGAGTTGTTTAGGAGAACCCTATTCCCCTCACAGAGCTACAATTCCCAGAGTTCACTATGAAGAGGGGTTGATGGATATTGATATGAAAATTGTAGCTTTGGGAGGGGAATATGAGTCTCCTAAAAGCATCCTTGAAAACTATGGCTCCCACAATTATTTGGGGGGAAACCACAACTGTTAAAAGTGGTACCATAGTGCTTTAAATGTATGGTGTTAATGTGGCCAGACTGGCTCACAATTATTTACTAGCACCATAGCAAAATGGCACAAACTCATTTCTTATCTGATGATATGCTTATATACTACAGAGTACTATATAAACTTGTAGGAAACTGCTCATCATCAGAGGACTTTCAGACCAGTAGAACCTCCTCTGACCTGTCTGTACCTCTCCTCAGCAATGGCTTGAATAAAGTCTTGACAGAGTTTAACCCTAAAGTAAGCTGAAGGCTCATTTTCTTCTGTGCTATGCTCTGGGACTGTACCTTTCCAGATCTCTGCAGGTACAACCCAATTGGCCCAAATCCTTATATGGGATGGGCACCCAGAGCCTTTGTACCCTGGGCCAAAAAGAAGAAGAAGGTCATTCTACGCTTTAGGAACCTGAAGCCTTTCCCACTTAAAACCTAAAGCCAGAGCACTGCACTTTTTGTGATGAATCAGTGTTGTCATAAATAATTTCACCGCACAGTTCTGGTGCTAATGCTTATTATCCACCTCCATCTTACAGCTTCTGTGGCCTGCTCTGTTATCTGAACAATGAGTTCCCATTATTAACTTAGCAGTGAAATAAAGTGGTGGAGAAACAACACACCTATCATCGCCACCATCTTATGGCCCTTCATTTGTTTTCTCTCCTAATTGGATCTGAAAAGGCTAGACCCTCTCAGCGGGAATGAGTTTTCCTTCGCAAGGAAAGCATGATCATGCTGTTCCGGGCCAGTAGGTGGCACTGTCCTATGCTTCACGGGGTCATGTTTAGGCACCACAGAGGTTGAGATCCTGAGGTGTTGCAAACTTCTCCTTTCCTGCACGAAAAGGAGGCCGAGTGCTAAAGAAAATGTGTTTCTGCTCTATTGGCCAGGTGCTAAGGATGAATGGTTGGCTGGGCATTAGCCGAGTTCAGGTTCTGAAAGGGGCAACCAAAGTGATCAAGGGGATGGAGCAACTCCTAAAGAGGAAAGCTGGCAACATTTGGTCCCTTTTTGGTTAGAGGAAAAGTGAATAGCATGGCAGTGGTTTATAAAATAATGCATGGTGTGGGAAAAGTGGATAAACATTCCCGCCTCCCGCCCTTGCATAATACTTCATCAGGACCATCCAATGAAGCTGAATGTTGGAACAATCAGGACAGATAAAAGAAAGGGCAGTGCATTAGTTAAACTATGGGATTTTCTCCCACAGGAGGCAGTAATGGGCACCAACTTGGACGGTTTCAAAATGAGGATTTAGACAAATTCATGGAGGATAAAGCTAACCCCGAGTGGTTTAACAACCAATCCCTCTTCCCACAAAACTCTGGGAATTGCAGCTCTGTGAGCAGAACAGGGGTCTCCTAACCACCCTCAGCACCCTCAACAAACTACAGCTCCCAGGATTCTTTGCAAGGAAGCCGTGGCTGTTAAATTGGCATGATACTGTGCTCGATGGATAGTGCAGGTGTGGCTGGGGTTTTTGGAGTATCTCAAACCTTCTCTGTTGGCACCCTGCAAGAAGGCATGTGCCGTCGCTGCCAAATGGTGTGTCTTCTCCTTTTCAGATCCCCTCCCTTTGGAGTCCCAGGGACTCAACATTTGGCAGAGTGGAAGATGGGAACTGCAAAGGGCAGCTGGTCAGATTACTCAGCAAGGAGAACTCAGTCTTTTGTCATGTGGGATGGAAGGAGCAGCCACAGTGGATGGTGTGCTGAATGGAAGTGTTTCTATTAGTGTGGAGTGTATATATAATAGAAACAGGTAAAAGATAATTACAATTTCATCTTGTTATAGCACCATGAATATATATATATATAGAGAGAGAGAGAGAGAGAAAAGGAGTGCTACACCACATCGAAGAGAACACCTACAGATCCTACATTATAATCTATATATTATTATACTCTATACAATTAAGTGCAATGAAAAGGGATGTCATAGCTTGTGCATAGGTAAAAGCACACCCAGCTACACTTTTTAGAAACCAGGAATCTACTGTTTTGACAAAAAGAAGAAGGAGAAGAGGCGGGGGGGGGGGGGAACCAGTTGCTAAGCTTTCCAGTTCTGAGAAGCACAGCCTGTCAGTCCTCCCAGTCATTGCTACAAAGATGCCAGTGGATCCATCAATGTTAGCAAAAAGATAGAGCTTCTGGATATACTCGCTGCCCACATTAGCCCTGCATGGCCTCAGCCTGGAAGATGCTGCCAGCATTGCTCAGCTTCAGCGAATGAAGCCCATCTGAGCATTCCAGCCTCTGAGCTCCAAAACAGCCACCTTGGAAATAGCATCATGCCATTTTTTATCTGAGCAACTGATGAAGGCGGAAGCCGCATAAATAAAAACATACTGTTTTCCTAATATATCTGTTTTCTACTGAGCCAGGTCACTGGTCCTTCTAGGCCAGTACTGTCTACACTGACCACCAGTGGCTCCTAAGGGTTTCAGACAGGGAGTCTCTCTCCCAGGCCTTCCTGGGCATTGCAGCGACTGGACCTGAGACTTCTCCATGCAATGCATCTGCCTTACCACTGAGCTACAGGCCTGAATCCAAAGCTTGGAATTCTTATCAGTCCCAAACTTCCAGATAGCTTCCTGATTAGACGTCATGCGGAGAAAAGACCAACCTCTGCCTTCAGCAGCTGTATCTGCTTTGCTGCTAGTCAGGAATACAAGGAGAGGCTGTAACGACTAAGCCAGTGGTGGTGCCGTGTTTAGTGTCAGACTGGAACCTGGTAGATGAGGGTTCAAATCTCCCATTTGGCCATGAAGCTCACTGTGAAACCCCTTGGGCCTGTCAGCAGTGGCAGACCTTGGGGGGTCTCAAATTTCAGTGGTGCCCAGTGTGACACCAAAATTCAGCATCCTCCGCCTCTCACCTTCCATTCTACTTACAGGTGGGTAGCCGTGTTGGTCTGCCATAGTCAAAACAAAATAAAAAATTCTTTCCAGTAGCACCTTATAGACCAATTATGTTTGTTCCTGGTATGAGCTTTCGTGTGCATGCACACTTCTTCAGATACACTGAAACAGAAGTGTATCTTCCATTCCATTCCATTCTACATCATAGTTGTGGTGTCCTTGAGGCTCTGCGCCCAGTGTGACAGGATCAGCCATGCTACCCTAAATCTGCCTCTGCTGTTACTGTCTCTCAGCCTAACCTACCTCGCAGGGTTGTTGTGATATGAGGAGAGGAAGAACCACCACTTTGAGCTCCTTGGGGGGCGGGGAAAATGTGGGATTTAAATGCATTTTAAAAAAATAAAAAATAAAAAGGTATGACCTGCCGCTCATGGTGTCTTAAAAAATAAAATACCAGTAATTATATGTTGCTGCAGTGACCACAGTCTACTGTGCCAGACCCATATTGCATGTGCAGGGGTTGGGTATATTATTGTTCCATTACTGGTGCTCTTTGTGCTAAACATTCCCCCTGCTTCTCCCCACACCCCAGTAATTCTTCTCTTAAGGATCACTTGGTCACGTCCATTGACTCCTATCCTTATTCCCATCTTATTTTTCCAATGATAGTAGGAACATCCTAAGGAAAAGTGGGACATTCAGGAACCAGGAACTGTAAATCTGGGACTGTCCTTGGAAAATAGGGACAATTGGAGGGTCTGTCTTTACCACCCCATGACCAAATGTGGGAGGGCAGTCAGAGGATGTGTGGGCATCAGGAGAAGACCTACTGAGCCCACAGGTGCCACGATGATGGCCTCTGGTGTAGAGAAAAAGCCTCCTTCTGGAGGACCCATTTTTAGTGAATGGTTGTCTCTTGTTTGCCATTTATAGTTCCTGCAACTGAAACAAAATGTGGAGCAAAATGGTTTTGTGTTCGTTCAAATGCCAAACAAGCCAGCCCAATTCTCTCTCATTTTCTCTTCTGCCAACTTAAATGTTTTCTTTTTCTCTTTCACAGCCTCTGGAGTTACTCAGGACTGGTGGCATGTATCCATTGGCACATATCCACTGATGGTACGTAGACATTGGCGCACAGAGTTATTCACGGAATGGTTCCACCCCTTGCTAAGGTGGGTCCATTTACTGCATGGGCGAGGAACTTCAAGCTGAGGGGCTAAATGCGGCCCTTGAGGTCTTTCTAGTTGGTCCACGCAGGGCTGTCCCCAGTCCAAATCCTCATTAGCTCTGCTCTCTTCCCTCCTTGGGTGCTTTTGCGCCTCCAGAATATGCCATTGGACTATAATAACACCTCTTGCTTACCTGGCCAGAAGATGGAGTGGTGTTTATGGGTGTGGATAAACCTCCGACTTTTGCACGGCTTAAGTGCCACCTACTGTACAAAGATCAAGGTTACATCCATTGCTCTGCTCAGTTTTGCTTCTGGCTATGCCTACCGGCATGCGGCCCTTGGAAAGTTGAGCATGAGGGAATGTGGCCCTCCCTGCCCTGGATTTATTGGCTTGCATTTTGTTGTATTTTCTCTAGACACGAATTGATGTCACTTTGCCATTCCCCATCTTTTAGCAAGTCATTCAGGGCTCGTTCGGGAGACTCTGGGAAGGTCAGAGAGGCTGCAGGTCAACATGGGTCACTAAACGTAACTGATATTTTGTCTTTGCATTTCCCCGAAGGAGCAGAATGTCTTCCTTCCTAGCCGTATAAAGCCTTGCAGTTTACATTTTTGCCTTGTCACTTAAAAAAATAATAAAAAAATCTATGTCACTCTTCTCCCCCCTCTGCCATCTTTCCTCTTTGTTTTGACTCTATTTATTACTTTTCATCCCGTATATTAATCCCTCCAGAGGATGGCTGTGTTTCTTGCCTTCTGTATTTATTGCAGTTCTCCAACACTGAGCTCAACTGAAAATAAATAAAAATGGGTGAAAAATAAATTACACAAACCCAGCCTGAAATTTCTGACTGCTCTTTCCAGCTCCGAGGGCACCCAGGAGCCAAATCTGTGCAGCTTTTCACTCACCGCCGATCATTTGTTTCCACAAGGCTGATCCCGCTGTCGGCTGTGTGGATGTCGCCTTGGGTTTACAAAAAGGCCTGTCTTCTAGATGGTTTTTCTTTTCTTTTTTAAATCTCTGAGAACATCTAAATGACTTCGAAGGCTGTTGGCTGAACTCTGTGCATAAATAGGAAAGATTTCCTGTTAGCTCTGAGTTACAGCTCTTCTAACAGTAACCTACTCCACTGTATATGCTGACGGACTTAACAGAGTTCTGTTTAGGGTGCTTATATTTCTTCTAGGCTAGCACTGAGCGCTAAATGAACATGCTGCTTCCCTTGCTTCAGAGAATGGAGCTTTGTAACTCCTCTTCCTCTCTAATGTCCCTGACTTGAACCTATTTCTTCTTCTTCTTCTTCTTCTTCTTCTTCTTCTTCTTCTTCTTCTTCTTCTTCTTCTTCTTCTTCTAAAAAAAAGCTCCTCTGCCCCTCAGAAACTTCACCCAGCCCCCAATTTCCACTATGCACACCTCCCCATTCTACAACCCCTAGATTCTGCCTGGAATTACAGTTAGATAAGGTTTGGAAAAGGGCAACCCAAACGATCAGGAGGCTGAGCGACTCTCCTGCAGGAAAAGCTCGAAGCATTTGGGACTTCTTAGTTGAGGGTAGATTGGCCATTGGCCTGGTCCATCAGGCTCTTCTTGTGTTCTTATCCATGAAGAGTGGTGGTTAGAAGGTTGGTTTCGGACCTGAGAGACCTGGGTTCAAATTCCCACTCAGCCACAAAGCTTGCTGGGTGACCTTGGGCTAGTCCCTGCCTCTCTCAGCCTAGCCTACCTCGATGAGTTGTTGTGAGGATAAAATTGAGCAGGGGCTAGTAGCCACTTGAGCTCCTAAGGGGGAAGGTGGTGTAAAAATGTAACAAAATAAATGGATAAATGTTATCCTGAGTTGTAGATATACAGTATAGAGACAAGGTGGGTAGAGGAGAGAGAGGGGGGAAATGTAACCAGAGAATGAATTGCAGAAAGTACAGAGTGATAATTACATTGTTAACAGTTGCTATTCACACCCACACCAGTTACTGTTGTTGATAACACAGAAACCCTGGCATTGGTAAGCCAATCAACCTATGCAGTGTGATTTTTTATTATTATCCTTTGTCCGAAATCAGTTCCTAAGCAGTAGCAGTGAACCTCTTGATGCACTGTAATTCAGTGGTTTCAGCTACTGTCTCCCCTTAATGTTCTTGCAGAATGTCATGGGAGGTTGAAATGCCCCCTCTGGATATTGTCATTTCCAATGTCAAATTTGCATCCATTTATCCTTTTGTTTAGCAACTGGCCTGTTGCCAGATGCATTGTTGACAGATGGTGGCATATCTCACATTGCAAGATGAGGAAGTGAAGGAACACCTGGTCTTGCACGCAACGTTATTAGGTCCTGTGACTGTGTCGCAGACATGCTGAGGTTGGGGCACACCTCTGGGTGTGTTGTAAAGGCCAGTTTGTTAAATTCTGTTTTGTTTTTTGAAATAATGTTACTGCTGCCTGTGTGTTTTGCAACTTCAAATGGAGGAAAGAGAGCCTCACATTCGCTGGCTGTCCAGTAAATTTCTGCTGACACCAGGTGGGCTCCTCCAGATGTTTTGCTACACAAGGATCCCAAGAGGCTGCTAAACCAGTCTTCAACTTGACCTTGCAGAGGTCAGCCCAGAGAGGGGAGGACATCATTGCTGGTGATTAACTTCCCTCTGCCCGTCCGTATCCCAGAGACCCCTCGGCCCTCACATTTGCACAAATGCTGGGAAAACCTGTGTGCGGCGGGTTTGTTTTTGATTAGTGAGCGGTGGGGACTGAGCGAACGCTCCCCGCAGTTAGAGCGGAAGGTAGGAGTGAAGCTCTGGGACTTAGGAAAGAAGAAGGAACATTGTCTCTGTTTAACTCGGCAGCCTCTCCAGAGAAATCCAAATGGAAGCCTGGAAGGAGAGAGGAAGTACATGGAGCTAACTACTGTGAAGAAAACGGTGGAGGAGAGATCTTCCTCTCAGGTCAAGCTGAGTGGAGAGACCTCCACAAGTTCTCTTAATGTAGGTGGTCTGAGCCTGCTCTTTTTGAACCAAGATGTAAAAGACTGGAGGTGAGGGACACAGAGGGAGGGGGGGATCTCCATCCATTTTAAAGCAAGGGCTGCACAGCCAAAGGCCAGCATCTCCTCAGAAAGTACCGTCTGTTCCCGGAATGAGCAATTTTATTTCCAGAAAACAGCAGCCGGCGTTTGAAGAGCAGAACCTGCGGGTTCTCCTCACGCGCCGCTCTTTAAAGTTCAACGTTGAAGGGAAATAAAGCTGAGCCCATCTCTCTCGCTCATTGCCAAAGTAATTCAAAGGCTATTGTTCTTCATATCAAATATGTTTCTATCCAAATAAGGGAACTATTTTCTCTTGGTGGGGAGCTGAAAGTGGGGGGGATATTTTGTGACTGACATTTGTTTATAGTATGATATTAAAGCCCACGGAGATATTTTCAGACTGTGACCCACATGCCATCAATTCATCTTTTTATTCACTAAAGCAATAAGCAAATATTAAAAAGCTAGGCTATTGGGACTTCCTGTTTATATCGCCAGACTGCACATTTTTCCTCTGTTAATTCTGCAGATGGATTAATCCACAGTTATTTCCACAGACTTCAAATAGGGTTTCAGTGGGATCATTGTGAGGTTTTTTTTGGGGGGGGAGTGGGGAGGAGGTAAGGTTAGAAATGTAATATGTATTACAATTTGCACTTCATTAAAAAAAAATGCATGATTTTGGGATTTGGTTAATGGCAGCTCTGTTGATTACAGGAAGCACTGAAAATCTTCTAGAAACTTGCACCCTTACAAAAAGTGTGTGTTGGGGTGTGTGTGAGAGAGAGAGCAGAACTGAATATGGATATCCCCACTTTCTAAGCACTAAAGGTACCCCTAAAGGTAAAGGTAAAGGTGAAGGTACCCCTGACAATTAAGTCCAGTCGTGGACGACTCTGGGGTTGTGGCGCTCATCTCGCTTTACTGGCTGAGGGAGCCAGTGTTTGTCCGCAGACAGCTTCCAGGTCATGTGGCCAGCATGACTAAGCCACTTCTGGTGAACCAGAGTAGTACACGGAAATGCGGTTTACCTTCCCGCTGGAGCGGTACCTATTTATCTACTTGCACTTTGACGTGCTTTTGAACTGCTAGGTGGGCAGGAGCAGGGACCGAAAAACGGGAGCTCACCCCATCATGGGGATTCAAACCACCGACTGTGGTTTAGACCACAGTGCCACCCGTGTCCCTAAGCACTCTAAGCACTCTAACCAGTACTATAACACAACTGCCACACTAGCTTATTTCCCTTTAAAACATAATCAGATAAATTCATGGAAAGGAGGTCTAGGAATAATTATGAAACCTCCAGATTAATGGCGGTATACCACAAAATATCAATTGCTTGGAAGAAAACAGCAGAGGTTAGCTTAAGGATGGGGGAGAAATGTGGTTCATAATTTTTCATAGAGCACATAATTAAACAGATACATTCATGGAGGATAAGGCTATCAGTGGCTACTAGACATGACAGCTATGTTCTGCTATCTACTATTCGAGACAGTATGCCTCTAAGGCAGGGGTTGTCAACCTGGTCCCTACCGCCCACTAGTGGGCGTTTCAGGATTCTTGGTGGGCGGTAGGGGGTTCTACGGCACAAGCTGAATCCTCCTTCCATCAAGCACTGGTGAGTGGTAAGGAAATTTTACCATCAAGAAAGATGCATTAGTGGGCGGTAGGTAGAAAAAGGTTGACTACCCCAGTCTCTGGGCATCACAAGGAGGAGAGTGCCATTGTGCTCCTGTCTTATGCAATGGCTTCCCACAGGCATCTGGTTGGCCACTGTGAGAACAGACTGCTGGACTAGATAGTCTTTTGGTCTGATCTTATGCTCTTATTGTTTGCCAAGCCATTCTTGACTGTTGCAAAGGATTCTGGGTAGATGTCATAGGTTGGAAACTGAGTTCACATAAAGAGCTTGACTCACCATGTCTCCAAATGAACTGAGGATGCACCCAAGACCACACCCAACAAATAGCAAAGTTGAGCAAATGTCTTTCAGGAAAGTTTGTCTTCTATTACTGATCCTGACACTGAAGAACACTTGACTGCTTTCCAAGTGGCCCTGAGGTAAAGTCTCGACATCACTGGAACAGGCCATTGTTAAACAAATGGAATATTTTATATCACCATCCTAGCTGCAGAAATCCCTAAAAACCTATGCATTAGAAAGGGGTGGGGGGCATTTTCTTTTCTTTTCCCCAGTTCAATGAGAGAGCCAAGCAATTTGCGATCTCCCATGTGTGCTCAAAAACATCAAAGGAAATTCAAGATCTGCTCCAGCAACAAATTAATCTTCTTCCAGGAGAAATAACGTTACAGATATAGACATTGTCTTAATCCTCAATTATTAAATTGCAGTGAGGAATTAATTTGTCAGCAAACGTTTTGATACATTTTGGACATCTTGCCAGTGGTTTGTTTGAGGGCGCTGCATGTTGCTACGTGCGCTGAACTATGCGTGAACCCAAGATCATCATGAGCTTTTGAACATACAAGCGGTGGAACAGCTCCCAAGTAAAAGTGTCTTCCCAGAAATGGATGCACACAAAAGCACCAATCCTGCAGGAAACGATACAAAATATTACGAGAGAAGGGAAACAGGTCTCTCTCTCTCTCTCTCTCTCTGATAATGTTAGATCTTGTGGTCATCTAAGTATGGGGTGTTAGGAGAGGGACAGTATCTCTGGTCGGGGACACATCATGCTCCTTTCCCCACTTTAGTCCCCACCTTGCTCTTAGCTCTCACCTGTGGCTCCTAGAAGCTGACAGCAGCCACACCTTGAGAAACGGCTTTGACTGACTGGCTAAACCAGGTGAGGGTAGCCGATGGGTCTTAAACTCTTAGCGAGTTAGACGAGTTTGTGCATGGCATCTTGTACTCCTGCTTCTGACAACTGCTGGAGCCAAGCTGGTGCCAAATGTATAGCTATCTTTTTCTTTGGACCACATCAGTGAGGCTGAGAGGAGAGTTATGTGGGTAGCACAGGACCTCCGTACACATTGCCTGGGCTTGGAAATATAATTAAAGCAACCAGAAGGAGATTCAGGGCAGACAAAAGGAAATACTTCTTTACATAGTACTATTGCTTCTTGAAATAAACATCATATTTAACTAAGCAATTTATCTGGAATCATAGAGCTGGAAGGGAACCAAAGGCAGTTGCATCAAAGATTTGTATATGCATCTGATTAAATGGACTCTAGTCTCCGAAAGCTTACGCTGGGACGAATTTGTAGGTGATAGCAAGGCTTGTCATTTTGAGGAAGAGAGAAATGTTGGCACGCACTAAAGGCAAGCCAGTGTTGCTCTCACCCACTCCGAGAACCTGCTGCCCCCCGAATGTAGGGCAAGGATGCCCCTGTGAATGATTCACTTGCCCTAGATGCAGCTGCTATACCTCACTCCTGCAGTCTCACCACTTGTGTTTGTGTTTCACTCCCTTTCCCCCTTGTGTTGCCTTACTTCTCTCTCCCTGGTTTATGGGCCCCATCAAAAGTCCTTGGTAGCCAATGGCAGAGCAACCACCAAGAGTAGATTTTTATAGCTTGCCATCTTCAGCAACTATCATAAACAATCAGGCCGATAAACCATGCCTACCAAGAGGACTGTGCACCCAGCTGGTGGATAGCTGTTTATCTTTTTGATTTAAGAGAACAGAGCCTTCATGAGGACTGGTAACTCTGAGAGAATTAGGTTTTTAAAAAACAACAAGTGGACTGTCACTCAAATCCAAATGATGAACTCTAATATTAAGGACGGTGGGGTTTAACCTTCTCAGTGCATCAGGAGTGTCTAGATCAACCTCTGCCAACCTGCTGCCCTCCATGCTGGCTGTGGCTAATGGGATTTGTAGTCCAAAACATCTGGTGAACACCTAGTTGGTGAAGGCTGAAGTAGATGACCTTTGAGTACCATTTCCAGTTGCAGAGTTGTATGAGTCTACAAGAAGACAAGGATAATTACTGGTTCAGTTTAAAAGCAGGAAAGCGAACTCTTTAAGGTACATATTCCAGTCCTTAAATCCTACGATTTTCTACATAAACACGCCATCCAGCAAGTGTTTTAATCATGGTCCTCGTAAAAATTTCATGCCCATAGAGCCTCATTTTATAGGCAACCTTGCAACCGGCTCATGTTATTGCTAGCGTTATTACCGCAAGCTGGATACACATTCCAAAAAAGATTTGGGTTAACGGGAGGGATGGACTGCCTGTAAAGAAAAAGGGGGTGGGGGGGACACAGATCAGATGCATGCAATACATTACAGATGCAAATAAAGCTTTTTTTTTAAAAAAACAACTAACTAACTAAAAAAGAAAAAAAATAGAGCAATTGGCAACCCCTGAAAAATCCCAGCAGGAGGGCCAAGTCAATTAGGGAAGGTTGCGGGTTTGTTGCTCAAATGAGCAGCTTGCTGGGTTTAAACCATTCTGAAATTGAAAAATAAAGCAAACAAATTATCCTATCTTAAAATCTGCAAGCCTTCTATTTTTCCATGTGCAGAGCAATGTGGCGCAGCCACACTGATGCAGTCAGAAATCCAAGCTGCAGCTGAGGAGGTATAATGGAAGAGTTTGATGGAGAGACACTGTAAGGCTCAGGGCAGAGCCATGGAGAGTTCAGGTTCCCAGCCCCTTCCAATCCAAATCTAGAGTGTGTGTCCCTTGCCTCTTCATATCTCCTGAATAAACACAGGAGTTCACGAGGCAAGAGGTGGTTGCAACGTGTGTGTTTGACTCACGTCTCACACTGTGGGGACAGGTGGGAAGTTGGGACAAGGTGAGGGGAATCCAGCCCCCTCAGGACCCCTTCCCCAGGCTCTCCTGACCTGGGTAGTAAGCTTCCCAGACCACTGGATCCTTCCTTGGGGTCTTCTTTCAGTCACTGCTGTTCTCTGTCCTGCCTACCTGCTCTGCACTCAGGGCCCATGACTAGTGCAGTCTGCCAGTGAGAAGGAGATGTACAGGCAACCTGTGTCTATCACTTTCACTACCCCTTTTTGACATTTTGCACATTTAATAAGGGCTTTAAAAACCCCAATTAAAGGCACCCGGATCCATTTGAGCCACTGATCTGGGTCGAGTTGGCTCTGAATTGGATCTGGGCCACTCCAAAGCACCGGATCTGGCTACATAGCCATGTCTTAGACAAAAGCAATTTTGAGCATTTGTGATGTACAAATGTGTCTATATCACACACACACACAAATGCACAAATCCAACCGTTCTGAGCAAATCTAATCTTTTCCAAGCATTTCAGCAGAAGATGTTTGGATGTATAAAAAGTGCCACACATGTGAACAAAGAGAAAGTTGGAGAAAATTGGAGGAGGTGGGGAATCTGGAAAATCGGAACAGAGCCAGCGAATGGGGAAGAGCAGGGGAGAGGAGTTTAGGCCTTTGTGAAGAGCTTTTTGCTGTCACCCAGCACAGGATGTCTGTCCGTAGGTGTGAAGTGGAAGCGAACACCAGCAAGTATTTTGCAAGATGATATCCCAGCAGTAGGCTGACCTCTTTTCCAGCACATACTGTTCTCCTGCCAGAACCACACACAGTTTCCCTCACCCTTGGCTGAAGTCCCACCCCCTCTCCCTAGTTTCAAAACTGGCCTTTACATCTTTGCTGAGTTACTCCACTGGGAACAACCATTATCTGTGTGTACCAATCCCAAGCTGTCTCTGACTGGGGACTTCGCTTTTGAGCTGGCTCACTCTTCCAGCAATCCTTGATCTTGAAGGAGCGGATCCAAGCTGTCTCTTTGATGTTGGCAAGCATTGACCAGCATTGAGCCTCCCCACTGATCCCTTCATGCTTTCTTTCCCAGAGACTACAAAGCCACAGGGAAGGGCTAGCTATTGTATCAGACTCTCACCCAGGTCTTTCTAACTGAGAAGGACAGACAGGTCATGCAGCACGAGGCCCAGAACTTGAAAGGCCTTTATGTTCAAAGGATGCCAGGTTTTAAGGTTGCAACATCTACCTTGACTCCGTTGAGTCAGCCCTCAGATGCAATGGGAAAGTTGGATGAATCAAAGGCATTAGCAGAGTTGATGCACATGGACATGGGTCACCGAGAGTCTATTCCATCCTCATTATGTACACAGGGATCTTCCAAAGAATCACTTTAGGAGCACTCTGCCCAACCATATCTCAGCACCCCTGTAAGGCCATTTAGCTCAGTGGCAGAGCATCTGCATTGCACACAGAAGGTCACGGGTTCAATCCCTGGCATTTCTAGGTAGGGCTTAGAGCCTGAGTAGAACCCAACATAGATGATGTTTTGTCCCCCTTTCCTCTAAGACAGGGACTGGGAACATCTTTCAGCTGAAGGCCACATTCCCTCCCAAAAAACATTCCAAGGGATGTGTGCCAGTGGTGGGTGTGGCCAAAGGCAGAAGTAGGTGGAAAAATGAATGTGACACTTAGAATTGTAGAGTTGGAAGGGACCCCAAGGATCTTCTAGTCCAACCACATGTAGTGCATGAATCATCACTAGAGTATCCCTGACAGATGGCCATCCACTGTCTGTTTAAAAAGTCCATCATCTTCCAAGCTAGCCCATTCCACCATTGAACAGTTCTTACCACCAGACAGTTCTACCTAATGTTTAGTTGGAATCTCATTTCTTGTAATTTAAATCCTTTGGTTCAGATCCTACCCCGTGGAGCAGCAGAAAAAAGTTCATTCCACCTTCCATGCAGCAACCCTTAAGATATTTGAAGATGGCTATCACATCACCTCTCAGTCTTCTTGTCTTCAGGTGAAACATACCAACTTCCTCATCTGTTCTTCATAAAGCTTGGTTTCCAGAGCCTTGATAGTCTTGGTTGCCCTCCTCTGTGCACATTCTTCTTAAACTGTGGTTCAATTCTGGGCAACACAGTTTACGAAGAACGTGTGCAGAGAGTTAAGAGAATCCTAAGGTTTTACAGTAGGCTGCATTCCAGCTTCACAAAAGTCAGAGGTTCCCAAATGGTCTGCTCCTTATATCCCTACATTCATGCATGGAAAAGGCTTCATGACAGTTTATGACACACTCCATCTAGAAAAAAATGCTGAAAGAGGATCAAGGAAGCACAGCCCTGGGAGATTTTCTCGGGTCATATCAAGAGGGCACATTTAGTCCTCAGGTCTGGGGTGCATCACCCCTGCTTTAGGGTGAAGGGGGTAGGGCTCATTTCAGCACTTCTGAGGTGGATAGTGGGTGGGCTGATCTTTTTTAATAGCCAGCAAAAATACAGTGATTGTTTTCACCACTGTGCCTTCTGCTTCCCAAGTGATGTTGGGTTGAGACAAGTTTTTAATAGTAAAAGAAAAGGGAAGTGGGGTAGAACCCATCACCCAACAACAATGTCACATAAAATGAGAATTGGTGAGGTCTAGGGGGGGGGGAAACAGCCACATTCAAAATGAGAGAGAGGTTTAAACAAAACAAGCTTTCAAGCAACTGGGTCATAAAAGTGATGCATCTCCATATCGGATCTGGAGACCACACATCTTGGGAGTTCAGATACGATCGGAAGCTACTCAAGACGTCATTCCGTGGTTACCACGAAGAGGCCATTAGAAGGAGGGGGGAACCCTTTGATCTAGTATCTACAGCTGGCTACCTGGGGAGTATCACCTCCACAAGCTTTCAAAGAGAGGCTCCATCTGCACCATACATTTAAAGCAATGCCATACCACGTGGATCCCCACAGTCTGGGGTGTGTAGATGTGGCTAGAAAATAAGTTCCAATCTCCAATGTGAAGGAAGGAATTATTACAGGCATCACTCCATTTATGCAGGGGTTATGTTCTGGCCCCTGCAAAACGTAACTAAAATAGCGTAAAGTGGGGAGCACCCTCTAAAAAGCCTCCAAACGGCAATTCCCCCCTGCTCTACAGCTCTCTCCTTCATTCTCTCCCCAATCCAGACCAAAATATCTGCAGTCAGAGCTCTGGGGCCAGCTGGAGGACATGCGGGAAAGCGGCTGGTGCTCCGTGTGCCAGCTGTTAGGCGGGGAGGCTGAGCAGCCAAAACAAAAGTCCTGCTGTGCCTCAGGTTGCATCAGGGCTTCCTCTGCCCTCTCTGCCATCAGCTACAGGGAGGGTCTCCTCACAAGTCATGAGGACACTACAGCTCTCCCACGATTTCCTGGTATGATTCTGTCTATTTATTTATTTCCCGGCACTGAACATATATGCAGTTGCACACAAGTTGATTGCATGTAAGTGGGGGGACGGGGACAATGCAGGTATTATCATTGTTTATGAATTGTTTCCCATGAAGTGCCTCAAAGTGATTTACAGTATAATAAAAACATATGCGAACCAGTTATTTATATAAAAACAGTCGAAACAATTGCACCTATAAAAACTCTCTCTATACAGTCGTACATTGGTTGTCGAAAGCCTTGGTACTCAGATGTTTTGGCTTCCGAATGCTGCAAACCCGGAAGTGAGTGTTCTGGTTTGCAAATGTTTTTCAGATGCCAAACATCCAACGCGGCTTATGTGGCTTCCAATTGAGTGCAGGAAGCTCCTGCAGCCAATCGGAAGCCACGCCTTGGTTTTTGAAATGTTTTGGGAGTCGAACGGATTCTGAGTGGATTAAGTTTGGCAACCAAGGTACAACTCTCTATTTTATTTTATTTTTTTAAAAAACAACCTAAGCAAAATCAATTCAAATCCAAGGCAAATACCAAGTGGGATAAAGATCTTAGAAGGCTTATGGAAAGAAGAATGTTTTTAGCAGGTGCCAAATAGACAATGGAGAAGGTGCCTGTCTGATATATAACAGTTCCATAGATGCTTCCATGCTAAGGCTCAGTTCTGGCATCACGTGGAACAGACAAGCGATTGTATTGGCAGTTGAATTTTATTTAGTGGGACAGGATCCTCCTGAGAGAAGCAAGCTAACATAGAGGGCACAGGCCGGCTGGCTTCCAATACCTCGTCACCACTCTCTGCCTCCCATCACCTGCCACCTGAGGTGGACGCCTCCCTCTCCCAAATGGTAGGCCTGGCTCTGGTCATTCCAAATGGAATGTTGCATAAACATTTGCTTATTTATGTAACATACAGGCCCTTTGGGGCTCTGGATTTATTTCCTCTTGAGAACTGGTTGATTTTACGGCAAAGACACCACTCGCTTCATATTATAAAACAGAGCCGGAGCCCGGATTGTTTTTGCAGAATGCATCCCACTATGTGTACTCCGACACAAGTTAATAATATAGTTCCTTCTGAAAATACGAGAGCACTTTGAAATCTTTTGGACAGCAACCTCGGATGATTTAGGGCTCTTCGAGTGTTTGCCTTGGAATCAAATCTTATTTCTAAATTCACAGGTCTTCAGCAGTTGGTCAGAAAGTGCTGTGAGGCCTGCCAGTTTTCACACCTTAACCAAAGATTTATTCCCAATAAAAGTCACCGAGAAAGGAAATATCCTTATATACATAGCCATACACTTCTTCTGCCCCCACCCCAGGAAATCTTTTCATGACTGGATGATTCCCCTCCCTGTTCATGCCCACATTTGCAGAACTGAACCTCTCCTCTCTAAACATCGTTGTTGCAAAACTCAGTACAAGGAGAAGAAGCTTTTTAACATCTCCTCTACTTTCCAGTACCGTGTGTGTGTGCGCTGCATGTGCAAGCAAAAATCGCCAAGTGGCCCCTACAAAACTGGTTACAGGTAGGTAGCCATGTTGGTCTGCCATAGTTGAAACAAAATAAAATAAATTCCTTCCAGTAGCACCTTAGAGACCAACTAAGTTTGTTCTTGGTATGAGCTTTCGTGTGTATCTGAAGAAGTGTGCATGCACACGAAAGCTCATACCAAGAACAAACTTAGTTGGTCTCTAAGGTGCTACTGGAAGGAATTTTTTATTTTATTTTTTTATTTTGTTTCTAGAAAACTGGTCTTTGTGCCCAGCAACTGAGCTGCAGATGAAGGAAGGAAGTAGATTTCTTCCCCTCCTCTGTGACGATCTGTGTGGAATCTGGCACTGGCATGGCTGTCTGCAAAACCTGGTAGCTACCGCCTCCTCTTGCTTCCTTCAAATGCAACCAGATGTGCAAAATTTGGGCAGCGAGACAGCTTTGGGAGCATTACTGCCATAGTTACAATGCATGTTCTGTCCATTCCCCCACATAAAACTTAGGCTGCATACACATTACACCATTAAAGCACATTTGAAGCACATTCACCCACCCCTCAAAGAATTATGGGTACTGTAGCTTACCCCACACAGAAGGACAATCCCCAGCAACCATGAACAAAACACATTGCCCAAAATGCTTGGGTGTGTGTGTGTGGTGTGTGTGTGTGTGTGCTTCAAATGTGCTTTATACTGCGTACACAGCCTTAGTTGAACAGAATGAGGATTTGCACAGTACTGACTGGCTGAACTCTGTGTCAGTCACAAAGCTGCCTTCTCCCTTTTTCAGGGCTGTGCATGCTGTTGATTGGCTGCCCTTGGTGAGAATCGTGAAGCCACCTCCCTGACTCCACACACCTTGTCAAAAGGTGCTATGATGTGCTCTTAATGGAATTTATGTCAGGGAATGTCCCTTGCCTGAAACCCCAAAGAGTTGCTGCCAGTCAGTGCAGAGAATACTGAGTCAGATGGACCAATGAACAGGGTACAGTCTTACTGGTTGGGCCAGTAAAATCTTGGCTGATTGGCTATGCTCCCCTTATATCATAATCTTTACAACTCTTTCTCCATTTTTTTCCTGATTACTACTTTAACGTCTTTAGGCCAATTTCTGCTGGGGTTGTGTATGGGTTTTTTTTTTGTAATTTGCAGCTTCAGCTTTTGATCTAGGGCAGCTGAGGTTTAAATGAAGATAATTAGGTGAATTACCAAAGGGAACATTTTTACAGTTAATGGTCCCATTTGGTGTCTAAAACATGTTGTTGTAGTAAATAAAGCAAAGCCGAAAAACTCATACATGCCCAGAGGGCTTCTTTGCCTATCCCAAGGGAGGTGCTTTATTCAATGAAGCACACACTGCAACTTGGTGGTGCAATGTATGTATTTTCTTTAAGAACAAACCCAAGTCAAAAATTCACAGGGAGTAGCATTCATTTTCAAATGGGTGAACTGAGACATTCAAGAAACATAAAGGGGAAGGGAAGCCAGTATTGCACAACTATTAGGGAGAGTGAATTTCAGTTATGCAAGCGCATCTATTTTAGAAAGCTATTTGTTCACTATGCATTTGGACACAACTATATCATAACCATATTTTTTATGACAGTCAGGACTGTCTTAAGCCTGTCTGGCACTGTGGTGCAGGGATCCCTCCGGCACCCCCCACTCCCACCTTTCCCTCCAGGTGTTCTACATGGATCCCATCCATGGGGACCCCTTGAGCTCCTTCCTGGCCACCCCGTGCCCTCCTCCAGTCCTGCGCAGCGGCAGGCTAGAGAAGCGCTCTGGCGACCAATTGTGGTGCCGAGAGGAGGGGCAGCCGCCGGGGATCGTGCCCACCTCCCAGGCAGGGAGTGCACAGCAGCCGAAGAGGGGTGGACAGAGGGAGGGAGGGCTGATTGCTGCGCGCCCGGCTCACCGCCACCGATCACCTCCTCCTGCCTTCTCCCTGGCGGTGGGCAGGCTGCCGCCCCTACTGAGCCGCCCCTACCTCTTTCCTGGCACCCTCCAGAATGTGGTGCTGTGGTTCCCCATGCCACTAGCCTCTATGGCTAAGACGCCCTTGATGACAGTCCCTGAGATCCAGGAGCAGGTTTTCATCTAAGCCTGGATACAATGGTGTGCTAAAACTTTCAAAAACTGCAATGATTTACATCCCAGCATCTTCATGCAGGTCTCAAAATCTCCCTTGCCTAAAACGCTGAAGAGCTGCTTCCAATCAATATAGATGGAGCTAGTTGGACCAATGGGTCTGACTCTGCATAGGGCAGCTGGCAAGGTTTCTAATTAAATAAATAATGAGAAAGCTTTGCAACAATCTTTAAGGACGCACCTTCAGATATTTAAGGTGTGACACACATTAGGCCCAAAATAACTGAAGGATGGCTTCCTTCCCTACAGATCCTTCTGGGTGTTAAGATCAGCATGGGGTGGGGAGGGATGAAGGTAGCCCTCTTGGCAGTTCCACTTGTCCCAGAGGTTTGGGGTGGAGGTGGTAGCCCAAGAGAGGGCATTCTCTGTGGCAGCCCCTAAGCTGAAGATGCACCCATTTACCCTGGCCTTTGATACACAAGAGGTGTGTTTTCAGGGTCCAGCCAATTCCTGTGGTTGTACTCTGTTGGAACTGATTGTAATTTTTAATTGTTGTAACTGTGTCCAATTCTGGGCACCACAATTTAATAAGGATGTTGAGAAGCTGGAACATACGCAGAGGAAGGCAACCAAGATGATCAAGGGTCCGGAAACCGAGCCTTGTGGGGAATGGGTTGAAGGAGCTGGGTATGTTTAGCCTGGAAAATGGGAGGCTGAGAGGAGATAGGATAGCCATAATCAAATAGCTCAAGGGCTATCACATGGGGGAAAGGAACAAGCTTGTTTTCTTATGCTCTGGAGGGTAGGACTCGATAGAATGGCTTCAAGTTACAAGAATGGAGATTACAACTAAAAACCGGGGGGGGGGGTGACTTTCTGACAGCAAGAACTGTTTGACAGTGGAGCAAACTCCCTCAGGAGGTTGTGGACTCTCCTTCCTTGGAGGTTTTTAAGCAGAGGTTGGATGGCCATCTGTTGCTTTAGCTGAGATTCCTGCATTGCAGAGGATTGGACTAGGGGATCCTTAGGGTCACTTCCAACTTTACAATTCTCCCTGGAGGAAGAGGAGGAGGAAGAGGAGGAAGAGGAGGAGGAGGAGTTTCTCAAGAAGCCCAAGAACTGCCAATTGAATCATGCAATGCTACCAGATAATTGTGGATATGTATTATTTCATGCTTTAGGAAGGCCTTAGAAAGCAGCAAAGACACCAGCTGAATAGTACAATGTCTGAATACCCAGGCTGTACTTCAGAATTTCCTTGGCACTTTACAGGGCTGGTGCAAAACCCTTCTCATTAGCCCCCAGAGTGTAGGGCCCCATGCCAAGAAAACCCCATAGTTTTTATGAGTGCTGACTTTCCATTTGAGCCCGAGTGTGTCTGTTCTCCTGCAGAACATGCCTGGCTCCACCTCAATCTTTGCACCTTATAAAGCCTCGTCATGACCCGACATGAGCCGCTTGCATAAAACCTCTTCAGCATCTCGGGTAATGAAGAGTAAATAACTGGGCAGAGCTTTGCAGCTTTCTTGCCGTCTCCAAAGAAATAAAACAACTCCGTTGACCAGAATTCTTTAATCCTCTGCACCAGCTCGGCCTCCTTTATTGGGTGTTATACTGAGCCAGTGTAAATCCAACTCTTGTAATAGGGTTGGGTTTTTTCTCAGCAGGTGTTGGGTGGATACAATCTAAGGATCTATTCCATCCCCTGGCCCCAGTAAAGGTCAAACCAAAGAGTCCCGTTGCTCTCACTTTCAACTTTGGACACCTATTTCTTGACGTGTCCTTCTCTTCAGCAGTCTAGATGAGCCCAGTCTGAGCACAGCAAAAAGGGAAAGGTGGTTGTTTTGATATTTGTCAGAGCACATGGAAGAAAACTTCTCATTTTTGAGCCGTCTGAGCAGCATCTTAATCTAGCAAACACGGTTCAAACAAAAACATCAGAAGAGTCCTGATGGATCAGGCCAATGGCCCATCTAGTCCAGCATCCTGTTCTCACAGTGGCCAACCAGAAGCCTCTGGGAAACCTGCAAGCAGGAACTGAGCACTAAGGAGTATACCTCCCTAGGATTCTCAGTACATGATATTTAGGGGCTTCTGAGTGTGGAGGTAGAACACAACCATTGTGGCTAACAGCTGTTGATAGCCTTATCATCCATGAGTTTGTACAATCTTCTTTTGAAGCCTTCCAAGTTGGTGTCCATACTACCTCTTGCGAGAATGAACCCCATATCTTAATTATGCATTGTGTGAAATTGTGCAGGGGTGAGGAAATACTTTCAGTTTTTGCCCGCATGTGTGAACAGCAGGTGACAAGTCTATAAATATAAAGTCCAGTAGGCAGATCATGAGACTATTAATTGCAGTGTCATGGGTTCGAGTCCCATGTTGGGCAAAGATTCCTGCATTCATTGAAGGGGGTTGGACTAAATGACCCTCATGGTCCCTTCCAACTTTAAAGTTCTATGATTCTACGATTCTATACACACACAAATCCCATTCCCAACATCTCTGAGTACACCAGCTGCTCTTTAGGTCATCATCCACTTAGTGCAAAATAATTTCAAATAATTTGAAAACATTTCAAATAATTAATCAGATAGTGAGACAGTTGCTACAACCATACCCAAAACTAGCCCCATTGTCTTATTATACTCCTCAGATTAGGAATGCCATCAATAAAGATCTCAACTTTATTTATTAACTTCAGCTAGGTTGGTGATAGCAAAGAATTGGAAAAACTTTAAATGCAAATCTGTTTGAAGCTTGGATTTTGCAAGTATGGGGCATCATGCTTACGAACAAATTAACCATCTTGCAAATGGAACATCAATGTGAAAAAAAGGACTCACACTTTCTGTACAACATGGAATCCTTTTATTGACTTAATTAAGGCAATTGAACATGGTTTTCACTCTCCATTAATACATGGAACCTTGTGGAGTAACACCTTCATTTGACTACCTACATTGGAACATTTAAGATGACAACCATCAGCTGGTATCTTTCTTTCTTTCTTTCTTTCTTTCTTTCTTTCTTTCTTTCTTTCTTTCTTTCTTTCTTTCTTTCTTTCTTTCCTGAACAACCATTAAGCTCTGTATTCCCTTTGTGAGCATGTTTTGTGAACTGAAATTAAAAACCAATAAAGGTTTCCCTCTCCCAAGAAAAATCACATTTGATTAAACACACTTAGAAATTTCCTTATAAGCAGGAAGCCTGGCTTATCATAGCCTCTGATTGCAGGGAACAATTTCTAAGTGCATTCAACTGAACATGCTTCAAAAATCCCCTTCAAACCTTCGTGCTAATCATACATAGATCTGAAGAGCAGACCTCAGGTCCCCCAAATTGGAAAACAAAAAACAACAACAGCTAGCAGTTACTTGGGATGGGTACATCTGTCAGTTATTGTTTCTGTCATTTTCTTGTTTTTCTCAAGCTTCAGTTCACTTCTCCACATTAGATAACAGAGTTGATGGTGATGATGATGATGATTAAATTCATCATGAAAATTCACCAGCCTTTTAAATGCAAATTTCTCCTAACAATCACATTTTGGTCTGCAGTTTTGCCTAATATACACATTTTGTGCAAAGTGATTTCATGCAAACATAATGCATTTTTGTAAGCTATTGTCACGAATATGCATGCTTTCAGTGCACAGTTTGTCCAAGAATGTGCATTTCTTCACACAGTACTTGGTTGGAAAACTGCATTGTAAAATTTGGAGAACTGCAGAATTTTAAGGATGGCTGTGTTTCAGTTTGCTTATTGTTTTGCAAAGTGTGAATTAGCTAGGCTAATCTTTAAATGGACATAAAATAGAATTTCTCATCCATCCTTACTGGCCAATTCTTACTAGGAACTGTGGCACAGTTGGTAAAGATCGCCCGTGGACTTAATCCCTTGCAGTTATCCAGATCTGCCTCCATCCTTTGATAACTTTCTTATTTGTCATAGATATCTTCTCTTCCTGCAACAGCCTGACCAAATCCTCATATCTGATAAACATATATGTGCAAAATTGCACTTCAAACCTCCACACCCATATAACAGGTCAAGGAAACAGGTACACACATTTAATAGACTCTAAACCCCACCAGCCCCATCCAGCAAAAACAATGGCCAAGGATTATGGGAGTGGTAGTTCAAGAAGATCTGGAGGGCCATAGGGTCCCCATCCCTGGTAAACTGCATCATCTTTGTTGCACTCAGCATAGAGTATTTATCTGCTGCAAAGGGAATACGAGAACAAGCAGCCTAGAATCACTTTCATCCAAATCTCTGCTCTTTCTTTAAAACTTTTGCCAAATCACCAAAAATGCAAGACAGAAACAGCAGGGTGTTCAAGCAAAGGCTTAACCTGTTCCTGGTGGTTCAAGCCACTGAGCTTGGTTTAGAACTCCACTGCCATTGCTTTCCATCAGAGGGCAGCAAAATCAGTTCTTCTGCCTGAATCAAATAAAGCACACCGAGCCGAATTTGAATGCTCGTCATCCAATACTTCCTGACCAGCAGCCCAGTCCCAATGACCCAGTTGTATCCCTCTTGAGTTGAAGCCCATCTTGCTGCCTCACTAACCCCCCTGGGATTGGCTTACTGCTCATGAATGCATGGTGGATTTTGCACCCCTGAGGAACAGCAACCTTCTAAAGTTTGCAGAAGTTGCCACGGGGATCCCAATTGCCCTTCTTCTCTGCCCCCCATTATGCATGGCATCTGGGATACACTGGAGGTGCCAGTGTAGGTATAGAGTTGCATGGTTGCAGCCGCCCAAACAGCCATAGGCGGTAGGAACCGTCATGGCTGAAACTGGGAATACACAGGGCTGTGTACAGTGGTTCAGGGAGCACGTCCCCCAGGACTACAGCCTGGATAATTCTCCATGGCTCCCATGGGTTCTGAGATATAGGGGTGTCCCTATGCACCTAGGCTAGCCACTGGTTGTCATTGCTATGGGATTTAACCAACTTAGTCCAGCCCACAATAGACCTATTGACCTGAATGGACCTAAATTGGTCACATCCATTACTTTCAATGCGCCTAATGCCCCAAATGCAGAAACGCGGATAAGTGCTCCAGCCCCTTGATAATTTTGATCTACAACTGCTGAGGGCATGAGGAGCATGGAGGAAGACACTTGAAGAATGAGCTTGTGACAACTCCCAGACTTTGGTGGCTTAGCTGAGCAGAGCCACTAGGAGTGAGCAGGGTTTGCAACCCTTAGTATGAGACATACAGACTAGGGTAAAGAGGTGCATCTTCAGCATAGGGTGAAAGCTATTCAATGAATGTGCTAGATGCCCCTCTGAGGGGAGGAAATTCCGCAGCTCTACCAGGGCACACACACCCTGAAATTCTGAGGGTGGTAGAATTACCAAGAGGAACCTCTCCCCGCCCTCCCAACCTGCTGATCTTAACAGCCAAGAGGGCCTGTAGAGAAGGAGGTGGTCTCTCATATCTTCAAAATAAAGAGCTATAAGGAGAGAGAACAAGGTGGGGAGGGCTGCTTGATGTTGCCTGTGAACAAAGGCCTCAGACTCAGCAGGCACACCGGCTCACTTGGCCACAGTCTTTCCCACTATGGAGAGATGTATTGTATTACTATTTAAATGAAAGCAGTGATTTATAAATATGCATGCAGATGTATAAATCTGCAGATGGACTGCAGCCCTGTGCCGCCCCCCTTTTTTTGCCAATGTCTAAGTCCCCACCCAAATCTGGCCTCGGGGGTCTCCTCTCTTGCACGGGGAAGCTTGAACTCTGAGATACCCCACAATTCCACCAGCGGAGAGGCGCATAATGAGAGATGCAAGTTCTTGCCAGCTACTCCACGATCCCTCCTTATGTTTGCTGTTGTTCAAAGGAGTTACAAATTAATGCATAATGTGTTTTCTGAGCTTTATCTCTGCCTGGGAAGGAAAATATTTGGCTCCCTGCATGTTCCTCCGTCTCAATCCATTGAGAGATCTTTGATGGAGGTAATTTGGACGGTTATGCTTTGAATTATGAACAGGGCAGGGACTTCATTAACATATAGATTTTTAAAAAAAATAAAAATAAAAACCTTCCAATTAAGATTATCGCTCCACTTTTCTTCTTTAAAAGCAGCATGTTCTCATGAGAGAGCTCTACAGGTTGCTTGGAAATCTGGGCCTCTTTCCCAGCCATCTCTTTTTATGCAGCCCAGTTTCCTGAGCTTGCTGACAGAGCTGTCTGGATAGACCCCGGCTTGCATTCCAAGGAGTCTTTGCTCCGAGTCAGCTTCGCTGGGCCCAATTTCAAACAAACACAGACAGACCACCACAATCCAGAGCTCCAATGTGGGACTGGCACGGTGCGCTTTTGAGATATCGAGCATAAATCAACTCATGGCGAGTTCAGACGCGTGTGGGAGTCAAGAGGCTGGCTGGTTCTGCGCGCCGCGTACGGAGGTTGGCCGAAAGGGGCTCGTGAGAGATGGCAGGTTCTTCTGGAACGGAGAGGGTGTCGGGCAGGCAGAAAGTAATATGAGAACCCACCTCAGTGGAATTTGGTGCTCCGGAGAACTAGTCAAGCTGCTTGTTGCTTCTGATAGTCTTGCGCATTGGTGACTTTAATATTGGATTGCTGCAATGCACTCTGCGCAGGGCTTCCCTTGTATTCGGTCCGGAAACTTCAGTTAGTGCAGAATGCTGCAGCATGATTGCCGACAGGAGTGGGGACCCTGTCAGCATATTACACCCTTGCTCAGAAACCGGCATAAAAACATGAAAAGAGTCCTGCTGGGTCAGGCCAATGCCCCAACTAACCCAGCATCCTTTTCTCACAGCGGCCAGCCAGATGCCTGTGAGAAACCTGCAAGCAGGAGCGCTCTGCCTTTCTGTGGTTTCCAAATTCCAGCAACTGGCATTTAGAAGCCTTTCTGCCTCCAACTGTGAAGGCAGAGCATAGCCATCATGGCTAGTAGCCATTGATAGCCCCACCCTCCATGAATTTGACTAATCCTCTTTTAAAGTTATCTAAGATGACGGCCATCACTGCTTCCTGTGGGAGTGAGTTCCATAGTTTGACTGCACGCCGTGTGAATAAGCACTTTCTTTCTGCGGTGTCTGCCGATTTGTTACTGGGCCACATTCAGGGTGCTACTTGCTATTAGTATATAAAGTCTGTAAGAGCTTGGGACCAGATTACTTGAAGGATCGCTTTGCCCCATTTGTGGAACTGCCCACCTATCTGTGGAACTGACACTATTATAAGTGCCATAGACACTTATAACAAGTGTTACAAGTTTGTTCTTCACTTTTAATGAGTTTATTTTTCAGCATGGCAAACACCTACCCTTTGGAACTCCCTGCCCATTGACTTTAGGCAGGTACCTACTCTGTATTCTTTTTGGGACCTTCTTAAAAAAAATCTGTTTAGGTGTGTTTGCCCAGGCATGTAAAGCTAGCATGTGCTTGAATATGTAATATTGTGTGTGTGTGTGTGTGTGTGTGTGTGTGTGTGTAATATAGTGCAGGATGTAGGCTAAAATGTTTTTAACTTATGACTTTTATTGATAATTTTAATGCATATATTATATCTTATGTAAACCACTTTAAGGTTTAAACATCCCAGGAGTGAAGACGATTTCCTTTGCTAAGAAGCAGATACAGGACCCTCTTGACGTTGGGTGTATCAGGGCATGGATAAATTTGAATCGAGTGCACCCAATGCTGAGCACCGATAAAGCTGTAGCTCATAGTACCGGTATGTTGGAGAGAGAGTTCTTCAAGAAGAAGATCTGCTAAGAGGGAGAACCGCCAGGGGCATGCTGTTGTCAGAGTGAGCCACGCTGAGAACTATCTATGGCACATTCCTCCTCGAAAGGACTCAAGACGCAACTGCAATCAACAGTGAGAATGGGCCTGGTTCCCATGTCAAAAGTGGGAATTCTAGATGAAGCAACCACATTCCAATGCAACGGCATCATGCAAAAGACAGCAGTGGTGTTGGGGGGGGGGTCTCTCCTTCGCCATTTTTCCCTTATGTGGAAGTGACTTTCTTCCTTGCCCATTCGTTTTGGTCTGGTTTCACTGAAGCTCTTCCACATTTTCCCATGACATTCCTGCTTTGGGCTGTGTGTGTGTGTGTGTGATATATATATATATATATATAAAGGTAAAGAGACCCCTGACCATTAGGTCCAGTCGTGTCCGACTCTGGGGTTGCGGCGCTCATCTCACTTTACTGGCCAAGGGAGCTGCCGTACAGCTTCCGGGTCATGTGGCCAGCATGACTAAGCCGCTTCTGGCGAACCAGAGCAGCGCACGGAAATGCCGTTTACCTTCCTGCCTGAGCGGTACCTATTTATCTACTTGCACTTTGAAGTGCTTTCGAACTGCTAGGTTGGCAGGAGCAGGGACCGAGCAATGGAAGCTCACCCCATCGCGGGGATTCGAACCGCCAACCTTCTGATCGGCAAGCCCTAGGCTCTGTGGTTTAGACCACAGCGCCACCCGCTATATTTCATTGACATAAAAAAATGGTGGCACAGGGAGATGCCTCTGCTCTGGTCATGTGTACTGTATAAGACTGTTGGGTTCATCTAGAGGTATCTACAGCAGGGATGGCAAGACTGCAATATCTGGGGTCCCAAGACTGAAGAACACTGGTCTTCACTAACAAGCAGCAAGAGTTCCAAGGTCTTAAGCCTGGGCATTTTCCAATTCTACTCCTTGAGCAAATCCAAGACGGTGTTCTTCCTGCTCCACATCAATTCATGTATTCATATACTTTGGAACTTCTGAGCTAATGGTTGCTTTGATTCCAACGGAAACAGGATTGGGAATTGCTGACGTTGGCTTATTTGTCCCATGTCTGGAACGGAAGTCAGTGCAGCAATTGCCATTGGTATAGGCTGCTGCTGCTGCTGCTTTCAGTTCAAAAACAGTACGTAATTGATTACATCCCCTGCTTCATTTTTACTGTGTTTCCTTTGCTTTGGAATTAATTGGGTGGGGTAACACAACAACAATGTAATTTACATAATGAATGATGTAAATAAGTCATGCAATTTTGCCCCAGAGGGGCAAATGACATAGTTATTTTCAAATACAGGGCAGGATAGGATATTGCTACTCTCAGCCTTCCCCCAGATCAACCCAGAAATGAGCCAATTTAAAACAGTTTAAAATAGCAATAATGCAGGGGTCAGCAACCTTTTTCAGCCGTGGGCTGGTCCCCCGTCCCTCAGACCATGTGGTGGGCCAGACTATATTTTGAAGAAGAAAAAATGAACAAATACCTATGCCCCACAAATAACCCAGAGATGCATTTTAAATAAAAGGACACATTCTACTCATGTAAAAACACGCTAATTCCCGAACCGTCAATGGGCCGGATTGAGAAGGCGATTAGGCCAGGGGTTGCCTACCCCTGCAATAATGCATTCAGAGTACAAACATATTGTTAAACCCCATTTAAAGCCAATGCACTGACAATGTTGTGACCTGAATAGGGTAAAAATTCAACATGTCTCCTTCCTTGGTGTTCTGTCTCGGGAAAGGCTCCAAACAGTGTCCCAAATATTTTCAGGTGAGCTTAAAGTTCAATCTGATTAAACGTAAACTTTTTTTTTGTCCTGACCAAGTTGTCTTGTGATGTGAGTGATGGTATAAGCCTTCTGCTCCCTTCTTCTTCTTTCTGTTTCTTTCCAGCCCAGAAAGGAAACTGGTCCTTTATTTCTTGGTTTAAGAGGTTATCAGGGCGGTGCAGGGTTATGTACCAAAGTTCATCAAGCTTTGGGAAGAGGAAGACAGACACGAGTCTCCCTCTGACGAGGAAACCTTTAAAGTCTAGGATGTTTCACACTTCCTGCCCATAGCTCATAAAGATAGGAGCTGTTTCCCAGAGGAGACAAATAAAAACCTAATCACTTCTTCAAGTCTGATCCAGAGAGGAAAAGATGGGAAATCTCTGAATGATTTGCTTTAAACCACTGGCTGTTGCATAGGCTCAAGCAAGTGGCACGGACCAGTCAAAGTTAAGCATGTTGAGAACTTTAACAGGAGCAATGCCCAGTTGATTGGGATGAACAAATCTGTCCATTTAGGTCTTCTCAGTTTCCCATTTTACTAATCTTAAATTCTTTTCTCTATGTTTCTTTATTCCAATTTTTCCTAGTATACACACCATTGTATTCTGATTTGACTAATATACCGGTACACTTCTTTTTGCAAAGCAATTTCCTCTTATGCATTTTTGTATATTCTTTTCATGAATATGAAAAAAATGTGTATATTAGTCAACTCAATGTATATATTAGGGTAAAATGTGTATGGGTGACCTCCATTAGGTTATAATATTATGAGAGAGGCAGAAATAAAACTTTTCACTGTCCACTTTTTCCACACCACGCAAGTTGGTGGCCATCACTACCTCTTGCAGGAGTCAATTCCATAGTTTAACTATGCACTGTGATAAAGTCATCTCCTGAATCTTCCAATGTTCAGCCTCAGTGGATTACCTTGCTGGGTTCTAGTATTTTGAGAAAGGGAGAGAAAAAGGTTTCTCTGTACCATGCATCCTTTCCCACTTTCTCTACACCAGGGGCATCCAACTCCAAAGAGGCTGTGATCTACTCACAGGAAAAAAATATGGCAGTGATCTACCCCTTTTTGGACATCCCTGCTCTACACCATGCACCATTTTGTACAAACTTCTCTTATGTCTTCCACCCTCTTATAGTCAACTCTTTTTCTAACCTGAAAATAAACACTGCAACCTTTATTCATGCATGAGTTAGCCTGACCCCCTGATCATTCTGGCCACTCTTTTATGCCCCCCTTTCAACCCCACATCTTCTTTCTGAGGGGTAATGTCCGGAGTGGCACCCAGTATTCTAAGTGTGGTGATAGCTTAGATTTGTGTAAGGGAACGTTTGCCAGCTCAAAAATATCCATTTTGAGATGCAGTGCCCAGAACCTTTGCTCTGTCCCGGTTTGCGAACTTTATCTTGGTCTCAGAAAGGAGAAAAGCAATGACAAACCTAGACAGCATCTTAAAAAGCAGAGACATCACCTTGCCAACAAAGGTCCTTATAGTTAAAGCTATGGTTTACCCAGTAGTGATGTATGGAAGTGAGAGCTGGACCATAAAGAAGACTGATCACCAAAGAATTGATGCTTTTGAATTATGGTGCTGGAGGAGACTCTTGAGAGTCCCATGGACTGCAAGAAGATCAAACCTATCCATTCTCAAAGAAATCAGCCCTGAGTGCTCACTGGAAGGACAGATCCTGAAGTTGAGGCTCCAGTACTTTGGCCACCTCATGAGAAGAGAAGACTCTCTGGAAAAGACCCTGATGTTGGGAAAGATGGAGGGCACAAGGAGAAGGGGATGACAGAGGATGAGATGGTTGGACAGTGTTCTTGAAGCTACCAACATGAGTCTGACCAAACTGTGGGAGGCAGTGGAAGACAGGAGTGCCTGGCGTGCTCTGGTCCATGGGGTCATGAACAGTTGGACACGACTAAATGACTAAACAACAATGACAACAACAAAAGAAAGGAATCCGAATTGTAGAAGGGCACCGACAGAGGGAGGCCTCATTAGGGAAAGCACACCTCGGTTTAAGAATATTTTTGGTTTAAGAACGGACTTCTGGAATGGATTAAGTTCATAAACCAAGGTAACACTGTACTCAGAAAGGACACCAGCTCATGACAAGAGTCTGAAAACAACGTTGCTGGTCTGCCATTTTCAGCAGCTCCTTTGTCCAAGAGCTGACCCCACACACATATGGCTCTGAGAATTAGCTCCCCATAGGCTCCCCTTTGCCACCTGAAACATGTTTGCTCTTTGCGTTCTTGTGTGTGAATTACACGACAATCTCCAGGCATCCCCATTCCTATTCACCCATGAACAACAAAGATTATTTGGTTCTTTTCCATTAGCCGGATGCTTCTAGAGAGTGCTGTTGTGCAGTGAGATGCAGTAGACACAGAAAACTCATCATGGCATTTGAAATGTCAGTTTGGAGCACCTTTTTATAGTTGGACCATAAAACATTGTCAGGCCCAGTGTAAGCCACCCATTTTGTTTCTCTAGTGACCCTTTGCTCTGCTAATGGGGGTGGCAAAGCTCCATGCTTGGATGCAAATGAATACAGGGGTTTGGCAGCTTGGAATAATGCTCCCAATCAATCAATGCCTTGTCTAGCAATGTGGACCAGAAATGTCACTTTGGCTGTTGAAGAGGCCAGCTTCTTTCACGTGCATGGCATAAGAACCGCCTTAAAAATTCTATCCAGCAAAACTGAGGAGCTGGAAATAGGCAAAACACACACACCACAGTGAGGCGAAGCAGGTGAAACAGGTTTAAGGACAGGTTTGCCAGGCCTCCAGGTCTGAGCTGCAGTCTCCAGGTTTTACTGACCCCCTCTAGGTGGCAGGTGGGGGGCTTGAATCTCCAAGTGGGCAAGAGTGCATGTAATAATAATAATACAAATTATTACAAAGACTGTGCATACAGCTTGCAAGCTTCAGGCTAGCAGGAGCTGTCCACAAATACAGTGGTACCTCGCTAGACGAATGCCTCGCTAGATGAAAAACTCGCTAGACGAAAGACATTCGCTAGCGAAAGGGTGCTTCGCAAGACGAAGTTTCCTATGGCCGCGACTCGCAAGACGAAAACGTTTTGCGGGTTGTTCCCCGTAAAACCGCGCTTCCTCCAACCGTGCTTCGCAAGACGAAATTTCCGCTATACGATACGAATTAATTTCGTCTTGCGAGGCACCACTGTAATAGCATGGCCTGTTCTCCTCCACTCTCCTCTCCCAATTAACCCCTGTCTCTAAGGCTTGGCCCTGTGACATCACTAGGAGCCTCCTCATGACACCATCCAGGTCTGCCTGTTGGTCTCAGGCTTGGGCCCTGAAATCTCAGGGTCTCGGATGCTCCTCACCTGGCAACCCTGTGTAAGGGGCCTGTGGTCCCCCACCCTTGCTATAAGGAACCTGCAGCAATTTATTTCTGTGTGTGCAGAAGTTATTTGTGTTTTATCTCTTTTTTTAGCAACTGCTGATTTTAATCATTTTTGGTGAAGTTTTTAAATACCCGTTTTTTTAATCAATAATATTTTTGCAGACTTCTGAGAAGTGGTTTTGTTTGTTTGTTTTACAATCAAGCCATATATGCTTTTTGATATCCATTTATCCAGTGCTTTAAAAAAAATGTTTAGGGGTACTCTCATTTTGACTCAAGAAAATCACCATTTAATAGTTCAAATTGGGAAAAATAAATACAGTAAATGGAGCAAAGTACAAAGATTCACAAAAGGTTTAGGGGTATCCGTACCCCTGCATACCCCCCGGGGGGGGGGGGGGAAGCACTGTATTTATCTATCTGGAGGATTAGTGTGCTATTGCAATCAGGTCCTGTATGTTGGCTTCCCAGAGGCAACTGGTTGATCATTACAAGAACAGAATGCCAGACTCAGTGGGCCACTAACCCCTTCTGATAGTCTTCTAATGCATTTTAAAGCCCATTTATTACAGATGTTTTCCACCAGTGACATTTTTGCCACAATCATACCAAAGGACATAGAATTTGTTCTTTGGTCACAAATCTGTTGGTGTGTGTGTGTGTGTGTGTGTGTGTGTGTGGGAGAGAGAGAGAGAGAGAGAGAGAGAGAGAGAGAGAGAGAGAGAGAGAGAGAGAGAGATGACTTTCTGACTGAGTGATTTTGGCCCTAAATTGAAAAATCACACATTCTGAACTAAGCTGAACCAAGCTGGAAAAATACTCAGTTTATTTTTCAAAAGGTCTTCCTTTAAAAAAAAAAAAAAGCCAACAGTACAAAAAGTGGATTTGAAATGCTCTAGTTTTTGGAAATAACTTTCAGCATAGTGTGTACCAAAAAGAAACTGAAGCAACATACCGCTTTGAGCTTTTTTTTTTTTTTTTTAAAGAATCAAGCGGTGTATAATTTTTATGAAATAAATAAGAAATATAACCAAGGCTCCCTAGATGAGTTTGCCCTGTGATGAAGCAGGTATACTTACCTTGTATATAATTATGAATGCTCCACACACCCTCCAGCCAAACCTCTAGTGAAGTTCCATTCTGTGGAGTAGAGAAATCATTGACCCCCTTCCTCACACATCTAAAGTCCAGGTCAAGGGAAGGCAAAAGGTAAGAACATCAGAAGAATCTTCTGGATCAGGCCAAGGCCCCATCTAGTCTGCTGTTTCCTCAGTGGCCAATAGTCTGGCTCCAGGAGTGACATAGGCTAGGCATGAAGGCAACAGCCCTCTCCTATTGTTACTCATAAGAACATACGAAGAACCCTGCTGGACGAGTCCAGTGGCCCATCTAGTCCAGCATCCTGTTCTCACAGTGGCCAACTAGATGGCTGTGGGACACTCACAAGCAGAACCCAAGCACAAGAGTACTCTCCCCCCTGCCTCGTGATTTCCAGCAACTGGTATTCAGAGGCACACTGCCTCCGGTAATAGAGCCACAACATGCCCATTGTGATTGGTAGCCATTAGCAGCCTTATCCTCCACGGATGTGTCTAATCTTTTTTGGAAGCCATCCAATTCGGTGGTCATCACTACATCCTGTGGCAATGAAATCCGTAGCTTCACTATGCATTGTAAGAAGAGGTACTTCTGTCCTGAATCTTCCAACACTCACCTTCATTGGATCGCCCTGTTGGGTTTCTAGTAATTATGTGAGAAAAAGGAAACCTATCCTATCTACTTTCTCGACACCATGCTAGACAGCAGCACTGGTCACATGATCAAGATCTGGAGATACTGTGTGTATGGAGATGATTGGGAGGGGAGGCAGTGATCCAGAAAGGCCTGAAATGGATTATGTGAGAGACAGATTTTAATATTTTACCTAAAGGCAGCCCTTCTCACAGTTACAAAATTATGAAATTTAATGCACACTTGTGTTTTCTTCTGTAAATGCCATGCGTGGGTTTTGTTTTTTGCACAAAACACAATGGACGAATGGAGAGTGTCAGGGATGGGCTTTGGAGGGGAGGGGGTGCACAAGGTGTAAGTGCCTAAAATACCAAAGCTCAACTTCACTTCCAGGCACTGTATTTTATTGCCAGGAAAATATTTTCTCAGCTGCTTTTGCGCAAAGGTGGTGATGAGTAGCTGGTAACGCCATGTAACGCCATGTGCTTTGACCATGAGATAGCCCACAGATCTACTCGGGCATACACTTCCTGCTCGGAGGTGGCAGTCTGCTTGCTCAACCCAAGACAGGTCTTGAACTCTTACGTTCAGCTGAAATTGTTCTCCTCCAATAAAAGATTATGCCCCTATAAAATACAGTGGAAAAGTGGATCTTAACATCAGATGTGAGATTAGAACATCTGCCTACCTTTCTATGCTGGGGTGTCATGGAATGGTCACGAATATTCCAACATTCGAGGAGGATGGGTCAGTAATGGGAAACTTGCAGTTTCCATGGAGAGGCCGTTTCAGCTGGGGAAGGGGGAAGGATCCCTCATGTAAGGCCTATAATAGCAATAACCCCCTGCCCTTTACCCTAAGGTCCCACGGTGGGTTACAACAATTAAAACACAATATTAAAACTGGTTTAAAACACATTTAATATGCACATTTTCCTCATGCAATTTTGCCAATCTCCATGTCTGCAAAGGAATTGTCCCCAATAGCATGCATTTTTGTACGTTGTCTTCACCAATATATGCATTTTTGTGCACACAACTTGGCTGGTTAGCGGAACTGCAAAATTCAGGGAAAAAATGTGAATTTCTAATGAAGTCTTTGTTCAGGTCTGCATATTGTTTCAGAAAGTACAAATCGGACAGTTTTGCCTTTCAATGCACACTGAATTGGATTCCTGCCCCATCTGAACTACATCTCCCATCAGCATAGAGGTGATGGCTGGAAGGGTAGTCCGAGTCATTTATAGGGTTGGCGAAGGCTGGTGTAGAAACCCAGGCGAAGCTTGCAAGAGGGAATTTGCAAAAAGGAAAGGAAAGAAGAGAAGAGAAAAGAAAAATCTTTCCTGCAGTGTCTCAAGGGAAAATCAGGGTTGTTTCCTCCACCTCCCTTTTCCCTTATCTGAATGGCGGGCCACATGGCCAGTTGACCTCTAGGCGACTTATGTTCCGGGGCTGATTTACATGAAGCATCTGCCTCTTCTCTGTGTGTAGGAGCTTCGCTCTTAGCAAAAGGGCATGGCTCTCACCCTGGGACATTATAAGGGATTCTGTCTGCTGAGATGACCACTTGTCCTCTTTCAAAGGGAAGTCGCAATCAGACCTTTTGCTCTGGCTTCAGACTTCCTGTTCCTGGTTGACTTATCACGTCGTGGCTTCTGCCTGACTTGAGCTTCCTCTAGGGTCGGCTAAGAGAGATCCTTCATCCTGTATCATTATTACCTCTTCCTGACACGATGGCTCAGATCCCTCAAGGGGACAGCAGTTCTGAAGAGTGCTGGGCTCCCATCATTGGTAGTATGGGCTCTGCGTGGAACAGCAACACCCATATTTAAAAGCAGCACCATAAGACAGAAGTGGGGAACCTTTTTCAGCTTGAGGGCCATATTCTCTCCTGGGCAATATTCTGGCATGATGTATGGTTCCTAAATGCTTAGCTTTGGAGCACACAGTGACTAAAAAGTGGTTTTACACTTTTTACAGTGAGATCCAGTGCCGAGGGCCTTCTGTCGGTTCCCTCACTGCGAGAAGCAAAGCTACAGGGAACCAGGCAGAGGGCCTTCTCGGTAGTGGTGCCTGCCCTGTGGAACGCCCTCCCACCAGAGGTCAAGGGAATAAACAACTACCTGACATTCAGAAAATACCTGAAGGCAGCCCTGTTTAGGGAAGTTTTTAATCTGTGATATTTTAAATGTATTTTAATATTTGATGGAAGAAGAAGAAGAAGAAGAGTTTGGATTTGATATCCCGCTTTTCACTACCCGAAGGAGTCTCAAGGCGGCTAACATTCTCCTTTCCCTTCCTCCCCCACAACAAACACTCTGTGAGGTGAGTGGGGCTGAGAGACTTCAGAGAAGTGTGACTAGCCCAAGGTCACCCAGCAGCTGCATGTGGAAGAGTGGAGACGCGAACCCGGTTCCCCAGATAACGAGTCTACCGCTCTTAACCACTACACCACACTGGAGACCCAGCCAGATGGGGGCGGTACAAATAAATTATTATTATTATTATTATTATTATTATTATTATTAAGCTTCCCTTTCATGCTGATTGGACAGTTCTAGGACACTGGGGACAGGGACTCTGCTGCAGAAATACCCATGGGTCTCCCCCATGACTACAGACCACTGCACTTCCATCATGTTTCCTTGTATGCATCTTTTTTCTAAACTAAACATTTTCTTCCTGAAAAGCTGGCAGGTAAAGGTTTTATACCTGTCTTCCTTTCCTTTAACGTGGAAAGAAGCTACCGAACATGGGTTGTTGTTTTCTTAATCGTGAAGTTTTACGTTCTGGCTTTACGACTTGGGCGCTCCATCGTCCATGCCACAATTTCCCCCTCGTAGCATGGAAAGCAGCGGGATACCTCCTTCATGTCCGAACATTAAAATCTTGGACTTCTTTCAGGGAAAACGGTGAGGGAGACATATAACCCCCTCTTCGAGATTTATCTGCAGCCGAGGAGCCAAAATTACGTTTGCTCAGAGTTCAAAAGATGGCGGAAAAATATTTCAAGCCGTTTCTCCTATTAATAATAGCAGTCAATCTGTGCAAATTAACGTGTCAGCTTCTTTCGGCCTGGGCTATCTCAGCGCCCTTTCATCCCTCCACTCGCGGCCGGTGGCCCTGAAAAATGTTTTCACTCCATATTTCCCCCCTGACGGCTTTTGCAGGAAAAGCAATTACATTATTAAAACTTTAATTGCTTTCCTGTATATAATTTTCGACAGTTAAAGGGTTTTACCGGGGTCTGGGAAAGAAAGACCTAGTTTCCTTCGCACAAATGCTTCTCCTACACAGACACCAGATTCATACCCATTGGAGAGAGGGTGTTGCATTGATGTATACATGACATGTAAGTACATTTTAATTCCCCCCCCCCCCGTGGTGTGTGTGTGTGTGTGTGTGTGTGTGTATTCTACAAAACTCTAGTTAAAGACAGGCACTTGGGTTTAAAAAGTGCAGTGATGGCTGGGATGGAAGCAATATATTAGCAGAATGGTAAAATGGTGCCTCTTCAGTCAGCAGGTATGTGCACTCTTATTATGCCTCTGAATACTGATTGATGGGTATCACTGGTGGGAAGAGTGCTGTTGAACTCATGTCCTGCTTGTGGGCATCTGGTCAACCACTGTGAGAACAGGATATTGGACTAGAAGGGGCATTGGCCTGATACAGCAAGCTTGGCTTATGTTCTTATGTTCCAAAGGAATACAATATCTTGAGCAGAAAGAGATGTTACTAGCGGAAAGATGCACAATTCTACTTCAATGCAATGCCATGGTTACTTATGACTTCTTTCCTGTCCACAATAAGTGTTGGGTAGAATCCAGTTAATGGTTGCACTGCAAAGGAAGAAAATTAATTCAAGGTCTATCTGTATGTGCATTCATTGACATAGTCCTATTTAGTCTAAAGTGTGTGAGGGGAAATGCAGCATGCACGACACCCGCCCCAATATTCCCAACCTGCAGGCTGTACCCCTGACATTCCTGTGCTGAGCAGGAAAGAGGGTTTCTTCATGCTCTACATGCTTAGAATCCTTTCCATAGCTGATGGCACTCACAGCCTGAATACACATGATACTTTAGCATCACACTAAGGAAATTCAGGGGACAAAGATGTGGGATTATGCAGAACAAAGAGATGGGGCCATGCAGATAGGGCCTGGCTCACTGACTCCCATGGGAGACTCTGTGGAACATGATCTGAGACAGACTTAAAAGTGAAGTAGAACCTCATCGTCAATCCATCCAACTAGGTTCACTAGGGTAGTCCTTTCAGGTCTCCAAGCACATCCCTTCACAGTCTGCCAAGAGAGTGCCTCTTTACCTTCAAATTGTGGGGAATGGAGACACTGCCTCTCTGTAGTTTGCATTGCCCTGGTATCTTCAAAGGTCCTATGTCAACAACTGCTTATTTTCAGATCTCACTGGTTTAATCTTGGAACAAACATTAACCCTCAGTGAAAGCTTGGGTGGGTGGATTGCACTGATGAATCAATTAATTTAACCAGCTCTGTGCCTTACATTTCAGACATTTTTGCCCCTCATCACCCTACTTGTGAAAAAAAATATGGTGCTGTTTTGATGGCTGTCATTAGAATGGCCAATCATAATTTCCATTCTACAGAGGGTTTTTTTGGAAAGGATTTCTGGGAACGACGCCCGAGCGAACAGGGTGCCAAATTCTATTTGGAGAAACAGGGAGAGGAATTAGCGATGGGATGCTAAAGGTCCCACGCACACCCAGATGCCTTCCTGCCGACCAGCCACAAATTTCCAACCCTTTCAAAATGGCCTCTTTTTAAGACGCAAAATGTGTGAATGGGGGTGTGTCCGTGTGTCTCTAATTTGTAGTATAGGTGTATTGGCAGTGCGAAGGAAGAGGGACACATTTTAATTTAGAAAACACAACACCGCAAAACAAGGAGGCAATGCGTTTAAGGTTTGTCTCCTTGCAGTTTTTTAATAGCAACACTCACCAGGATCAGAAACCCAAATAAACCAAGCTGAATCAATGAAAAAGGAATTGTGTTCCTGTTTAATATAACACTTTCACACAAGCATACGGAAGCCAGGAATGAACTCGGCTCAGTGCCAGATAGCGAAGGGATGAAAACAAAAACAAACAAACAAAGAGAGGTCCAGTCCTATGAGCTACTGTTAGTGGCCAGGTTGCTCACTGGGGCAAGACGGTTTGAACCAATCCTGGTCCGACTGCACTGACAGCCAATTGATTTCCAAGCCCAATTCAAAGTGCTAGTTTCCATCTATAAAGCAAAAAAACCGCTCAGGACTGCAATACCTTAAGGGGGGCGGGTAATTGTTTGCTTTTTATTATGCATTTTGTGTTCTCATTTTGTATTTTTATGTTGTGATCTTTGGATCAAGGTGGGATGCAAATTTATATAATAATAATAATAATAATAATAATAATAATAATAATACTCATAGAATCAAAGAATCATGGAATGGTAAAGTTGGAAGGGACCACGAGGCTCATCTAATTCAACCTCCTGTAATGCAGGAATATTTTGCCCAATGAACCCATGACTCTGAGATTATGCTTTACCCAATTTCAGTGTCTCTGAGGCCACATTCATTCACAACATACATTTAAAGCATCATGTTACCATCATGTTAGGCTTCCCCTAAAGAATTCTGGGAGCTGTCATTGGTTGAGGATGCTGACAGTTCTTAGGCGACCCCTATTCTCCTCACAGAACTACTATTTCCAGAGTTCTGTGGGAAGAAGAATAGACTGTTGAACTACTCTGGGAATTGTAGCTGTCTGAGGAGAATATTTGACTCCTAACAACTCTCAGCACCCTTGACAAACTTGAGCTCCCAGAATTATTTGCGGGGAGCCATGGCTGTTTAAAGTGGCTTCGTAGTGCCTTAAATGTATAGTGCAGCATAGACTGCAACTTTGTAGCAGCTATAGGCTTACCCAAGGATTTCACCAAGATGAACCCCATCCCAGCGATACTAAAATCTTGGATTTCTCCATTGGTTTCAACAGGCAGCTTACAACATCTATTTCTGGAGACATTTAAAAACAACATCAGGAAAAATACCTATCCAGAGAATGGTGCCCACCTCCTCTTCTCAGGCCACACCCTTCACTGACGAGGACTCAGCAATACAGCTGCAAATAAAAAATTTAAAGTATGTTTTAAGTATAATATACAATGTGACTTTAGATGGCGATGGTGAGCCTTATGGAAAATTCAACATTTTAGTTTTAGTTTTTAAAAACACTTTAAAAAGCATTTTCAGAATGGCTTTTATATATGTGTAGATTCCACCTGAGTGTTGCACCCTTCTTGAGTGTTTTTGTGTGGCTAGATATGTCCTCAAATGCCAATAATGCCTATTCTTTGCCTGGATGGATGGATGGACGGACACAAGAGTGTGAGGGTGCATATAGAAACTAGCCTACTATACAAAGATAATGTTTACATTAATTGCTCCACCCATTTTTGCCTCTAGCCGCACCCAATACTGACCTGTGGCCCCCAGCAAGTTGTCTAGATGGAAATGTGGCCCTCAGGCTGAAAACTGTTCCTCTCCTCTGATATAGATGACCTGATCCAACTGGGCTCCTCTTACATTCTTGTAATCACAGTCACAGTCTAGTTTCCACCCTGTCCTGCTCTGTACGTGGCTTGTTTACACATGTAGCCCCTTTTCTTATGTTTTGCAAGAAGATGCCATTTAGCTGCAGGAGGAGTCTACCTCATACCTCTCTGGGCAGATGGCTGGGTGGAAAATGATTCACAATAGCAAGAGAGTTGGAAGACAGCAGAAAAGAGGAAGTTGCTTGGTCCGTGGTGCTCTTTGGTCTTCTGGTCTAAGATTTCAAAGTTCCCCTTGCTTTGAAATTATTAGACCACCAAAAAAGTGACAGGCTGCCAAAAATGACTGTAAAAGGTAATAATTGTTAATAACTTGGCAACCCCTTGCTCATTTGAGCAGCGGGGGTTTGGCATCCAGTAAAGACAACATTGTAAGCAAACAGAAGAGCAAAATGCCTGGTGTGTAATATTGTTAACCACATCATAACTAAATATTAAACTGGAGGCTGCAGCGCAGTTTACACTCTAAATAAGGCTCTCTGCAGCCGCTTTGCAGGGATTAACATGAGTCAGCCTCAGAAGTTGCTAATTATAACAGGGGGAGATGGAGAATTTGGAGAGATCAGAAGTGCATCTCTGACCTTATTTTAAAGCTATTTTTTACTTCAGAAATTTAATTGAGAGTTAAAACAAGCTTTAAGCTTAGATTCATAATGGCATGTATTTAAAGATCCATTACCCTGTTTTCTTCAGTTGTAGGCTTTCCCTGGTCCCGGGGAAGACATGTATGACCTCAGTAAAGACTGGGAGAAATATTTAGGGTTCTCCCCTTTGATTTTAACTTTATGTTCTTGTAGTGGTGTTAGGAAGAAAGCACTGCTTTCTTTTCCGATCTTCACACCCCCCTCAAGTTAATGCTTCCTTCTTTAGGAAAGCCAAACTGCCCTCAGCTGATCTTCTAAGAACATTAGGAAGTTGTCTTACACCAAGTCACACCATATCTCAGTATTGTCTGCACTGGCAGCAGCTCTCCAGGTTTTCAAGGCAGGGGATATTCCCAGTCTTACCTGGAGACGTTAAGGCTTGAACCTGGGGCCACTGGCATGCAAACCAGAGGCTCTACTCTTGAACCATGATCATTATCTTCTTGTGGCATTGGTCTTTTCTTCCTGCAACTACTTTTTTCCCCAGTCCCAGGTGTGTCTTTCCATCCACGCAGGTGCCATTTCTCTCCATTCAGCTAAACTAGCAGCCACCAGCAAGCAGGGCTCATTTAACCATCATCTTCTAGCAATCGGTGCCAATGGAGGAAGCATCTTTTTGAACACCCACGCTGGAGGGGAGAGAGGTAAATTGATTGCCTGCTTCCTCAATTCTTTGTAACAAAGTGGATGGACTTGTGTGGCAGGGTAAAGAATAGGGAAATGGGGGTGGTATCCAAGAAAGGCTTCTCTTTCAAAAGGAAACACACACACACACACACAGAGAGAGAGAGAGAGAGAGAGAGAGAGAGAGAGAGAGAGAGAGAGAGAGAGAGAGAGAGAGAAGGATCAGTTTCTGCTTTTAGCTCAAATGGGAGAGGAGAGCATATTCGCTGGCTTTTGTTTTTATAAGTGGAGCATGCTAAACTGTTTTTCCAAGGCTTGCCAACCAGTGTTAAAACATAATGCCATTAAATTTGAGGTCCTACTGGGAAAAGTAATGCAAACTTCATTAATGCTAACCAGGGTTTCCTCCCTCCCTCTCATTCTCCACCCTGCCCCTGCCCCCCACCCCCAGCTCTGTTTTCTACAAGGGCTTTTTTTTTTTTTTTTGCTTATAAAGCGCTCAGTCAACAAAGTGGCAGGAGCCAGGATGGAAAAAAGGTCAACCCAGCCCAGCAAGGGCTCAGGAAAACAGCAGGCAGCAGTACAGACACCACAAGCAAGGCATGGGTGTAGAATGGGACACACACACAATCACACAGCAAGAGACCCTAAAATAGCATGCGTTGATTTCACTTTCATTTGCCCTGATGAGTTTCAGACAGGAGTCTCTTCCAGCCCTACCTGGAGATGCCAGAGACTGAACCTGAGACTTCCTGCATGCAAGGCAGATGCTCTGAATGTAATAGCAGCAATAATAATAAGGCTGAAAATCTGGACAAAAAAGTTGTTGAGCTTTTTTTACTTTGCCCAAAGTTTTGCAAAATCCAATGGCCGAATCCAAAAGGCAGAAGGGCAGGCTTTCCATATTTCCCCATATTTACATCAGGTTCAGCCAATCAGAAGGCTTTATGGCGCCTGCAACTTCTGCAGGCTGGTGTTATGCACTCCTAATCCCTTTCTCTGTCTGAAGAGGGCACCAAAGCTTGAGTGTGCCCAACCTTAGTTATCTCATTTGGCTCAATCCCATCAAACACACACACACAACAAACAAGCAAACCACCTGAAACCATGGAATCTCTCACAGAGAGACCAGTTCTATGCTGAATTTTTGCCTGTGAAGATGCTGGGGTGAAAAGTAGGATTCCTAAATGTCCCCCCCCCCCCAAGTGCAATTACTTGGAGGCTGGGTTAGATTCAGGTTGTGTCCCTCTCTCCTCCCAACACTGACCCAGGCACTCTTTTCTTCTTCTGTGTAATGTGAACCCAGATAGTCAGGGATCACAGCTTGGATGTGATTATGTCGTAACCAATCAGCTTTAGTATCTGCCAACAACAAATGAGGGCAAGTGAATGCAAAATCAGCGCAATTTGGCAAATGCAGATTAGGTAGGTTCACATTAAAATCTGAACCAAACCTAATTTATCTCCCCACTCCCTATTCTCCCTGCCCCAAAACTAGCTGGAATTACATGATGGAGAAGAAAAGCACCAAGAATACCATAAATGCAGCCTCCCTGGGCTGCCTGAATTTTGTTAGGTAATTAATTAAATTTATATTCCACACTTCCCCTTTAAGGTGTCCAGGGTGGTCAACAACAACCAATAAGATAATTTTTAAAATCTTTAAAACAATTGCAATACAGATGTGGACTGGAAAAGATCTCAACTTGTTGCCTGTATGATATTCAAGGGGACGGAATTAGGTGCCACAATACTAAAGGCCCAATTCCTACACTCCTACACTGTGGTCAGTGGTGGAGCTTCATGCTCCGGCACCAGGGGGTGAAGAGCAGGCGGGGGCAGGATGGGGTGCTTCCTGCGGGTATGGTGCGCTGTCTGCAGGGGCACGGCGCCCAGCATGGGCGGGGGGGGGGACAGCCGCGATGGCACCCCACTGGGATCACGCTGCCAGGGGCTGTGTGCTCCCCCGCACTCCTTTTCCTCTGTGACTGTGGGGAACCGGCTTCCTGGTAAAATGGTATTTGCAGGAGGCCCTCACCTCTAGAGTGCAATGATCAGCTAGGTGTGTAAAGGGCAAGACAATCTCACACTTCTCCTTGTCACAAGCTGTATAGGACTTCATGCACCAAAACCGGCACCTTCAGCTTTGCCAGGGAGATAATTGGCAGCTATGTGTTAGTTTGCACATATGTTTATGATAAATCAATAAAAATGATAACCAAAAAAGTGGGGCAACCCTTTGGTGATACCCTGCCCCATTGAGCAGTCAAGCATTTTGCAACAGCTGTAGCTTCTTGATCAACCTCAAGGGTAGCACATAGTTGGGGATTAAACCTCGAACCTTCTGCCTCAAGAATGTATGACCTGGCAGTTGCACTGCCTGGCGTAATTGCATTTGACATTGTCCTTCCAGCAAACAGTTGAACAAGTTCAACATCTGAGCTTGCCATTTCTTCCAGGCACTGGACTGACAGTGTTTGCTTGCATTTAAGAAGCCCTATCAGGACACAGGACCCAAGCCTTGTTGGCTGCTACCGTCTGTGCTAAATCCTCTCTACCAGTCATTGTTCCCCCCACAAAAAACCCTTTTGTTATTCAGCGTGTGAGTCCCATAGTGTTCTCCCTGTGGTGTCTGCGTTTTGATAAGAGGCACCAGAATAGAATTATCAGTCCACGGAGAATTTGTATTTGTCTAAAATTCAACAGGTTCATTACCCAGATACTGCTCCCCACCCCCAAACCCTCTCTATTGCAAATGTGAGCTTGATCTAGCGCTGTGATTACTAAAAAGCTATGAGTCTCCCTTCTGTAAGGGCATTTCCGGAGCAAAAATCAGCAGTGTGACATCTCTTTCTTTCCAGTACCCCAGGAGTATAAGTGTGTGTGTGTGTGTGTGTGTGTGTGTGTGTATTAAGTGAACGACGCCTACATGGAAAGTTCCCATTTCCTCCTCTAAACAACACACACACAAACACACATACATACAGAAAGGGTCTTTCGACTGCCTTGTTCTACAATTGTGGCAGGTTCCCGCCGGAGCTACACTATAGGCCAGCTTTGGCACCATGCCGAAAACTCTCGTCTGTTTTCCAGACAGGAAATATGAATCAAAATAACATGACAGAAAAAAACAGTAATTAGCTTTTGTGTGAGACTGCTAAGGCCTTAATGAGGAACAGGCCTGCAATAAAAATGTTGGCTTCTCCCTCTCCCTCTTTCGCTCTGTTTGCATATGTGTGCGTGCGCACGTTTCTGCGCGCTTCTGAAATGCACATGCTTTGAAAAAGCAGCCATTTGCTTGTAAAATGAGATGGCTCCCCAATGAGGGCGGCAGCTTTTTGCATCGCCTAAATAGAGGGAATGCACTGTCCAAAAACTACAGAGTTGCATGAAGTTTACCTATGCTAACTTATAGATGCAAATTTAGAAACAATTTAAATAGAAATTCAATAGGCCCTTCCGTAGTGCAGGAGACTGCGGGCAGGTAGCCTAAGAATCTTAGGAACACAGAAAGAGCCTTTCTGGTTGAGGTCAAAGGTATACCCTCCAACGTTTCTCCAATGGAAATAGGGATGTCTTAAGGGAAAGGGGGACATGCCGAGATCAAATCAGAATTCGGGGCGACTTCTGTAAATCTGGGACTGTCCCTGGAAAATAGGGACACTTGGAGGATCTGCAAAGGCTTGTCCAGTTCAGTAGCCTATTCTCACAGTGGTCAACCAGATACCTATGGGAAGCCTGCAAGCAGAACCTGAGCACACTCCCCACTTGTAACCCACAGCAACTGGAATTCAGAGACATGATTGGACAGAGGCTATAGCCCTTGATAGCCTTACACTCCCTGAATTTGTCCAATCCTCTTTTAAAGACTTCCAAGTTGGTGGCTATCACTGCATGTTGTGGTGAGACGTCTGCTATCGAGGCACTAACTGCTGATCGACAGCTTCAAGTCCTATGCTCCCCCTTTTCTTCTGTTTCTTTATCTTTAAACTTGTCACGGGCCCCTCAGTGCCACCAGGAACTGGCATGGTTTGGCAGCTGCAGACCGAAGAGGTGATGGTGGAAGGAGAAGAAACAGAAATAACAGTCTCTCGGCCTAACTAACTACCTCCCAGAGTGATCGTAGGGATGAAATAGTGAAGCAGGAGAACTGTGTATGCCACCTGGAGTGTCTTGTAGGAAAGGTGAGATATAAATGTAATCAAAAACTTAAAAAACAAAGGTCCCAGATCGAATCTCTGGCACCTCTGCTCATCAGGGAGCCTGGACAGCTACTGGCAGTCAAGCAGAAGAGACCATTGTTGACTAGATGATAATAAGGCAATTTGTTATTCTCCTGACATGGTAAAAAAAATGCCAGATCTTGCTGTGTGAGGGTGGATTCCAATGGCCCAGGACTGCAATACCTCAAGGACCGCCTCTCCCCATATCAACCAACCTAGTCTCTGCGATCATCATCTGAGGGCCTTCGTTGTGTGTCCACTCCACAAGAGATCTGTTTCGAGAGAATAGGGCCATAAAAAGGAGTGGAAACTGTGATGGAGTTTGTTGGTTTATTTTTTAAATTAATGGACTCATTATTAGGTATGGCGATAACTTCTCATTGTACCAGGAAGGACACCAGCTTTTGCCCACATCCATGGAAAGCACCAAGCTGAGAATAGCTGCACCGCAGTCGTATCGTTCTTTCTTCCCTTCTTGCCACTACATCAGTCCCAAATCTTACCATTTCCCCCTCTAACGTCATTTGAAACGTTTCATCATAGCTGATGTTCTCTTCTCAGACTTCTTGCCCACATGGACTCCTAAGAGATATTCCTACTGACAGCCACAATTTGGACAGGAAACATGGGAGGCAGGGATGGTGGCGGTGACTATTATCAGTTGACAAGCACTGGCTGAACATATCCTGAATGGAAAGTGAGCCAAGGTTAAAGTTGATACCTTTCCCAGCTTTCAAATTTAAAATTGGAAGCAAAATATTTTTGGATTGAAAGTCTGTAGGAAAGCTTGTCCTGCTGGCGACTTTCTTTCTACAACCTGGTTCAATGGGCCTGGGCACAACTTTGCACCACCTTGCTAACTTTAAATTTTAAAGTGCAGGAACAGGTGATGACACCCTACCTGACCCCACCCCCTTGGCCAAAGGACAGCCCATAGCGACACTCCCAAGGAGACTCCAAACATGCAGGCGGGTCCGTACAATCTTGTGCCCAAGTGTTGCCATTGTGACGCTACTATGAAGTAGGAATACAGACAAAGGAAAGGAAAGAAGAATCCAGCCTCTCTTTGTTTACCTCATCATCTGACCTGAACACTATACTGCCACAAGCAAATGTAGAGCTTCATTCTTTTGCTAGAGCAAAGCAGCTTCCTCATTTACCAGGGATGTTCACACTATTTCATTCAACAAGTGTGCAATCTGTTTACCTGTGTGCACAGATTGATCACTTGTTGAATGCACCTCTCTAGTACCAAAGGAGAGAACAAGGCTTAAGCTGTCTTCAGTCAGTAGAAGCCATAGCCCTGTTTGAAAAGGATTTTTTTTACCTGTGTTGGGATCCCAGGGCCCATGTACATCAGCTCTGCCCCAAACACCCCCACATGAACCAGCCTCCACCTCTCTGTTTCCAGCCTTCCCATGGAGCAGGGATACCTGTGTTTGCTTAAACTAGAACCTTGATAAATAGGGGTTTCCAATCTCACAAAGGATGCTGCTCCTACTCAAGCGAAGGTGCACTGAAACCTCCTCCAGATTTTCACTGCTAAGCAAGGGAAGGTCTGGAACTAAGCAGGTGAGGATGGGACATTTAAACCAAGGTTAGCATGTGTGGCTAGGAATGGAGGACAAATCCAATTCAGTTCTCATTCAGAGGTAAAACTATCAAATTTGCACCATCTGAAACAATTTGAGAATTGAAACACAGCCATCCTTCAAAATTCACACTTCTCTAAATTTAGCAATGTCATTCTCCAACCAAACAATGCTTACAAAAATGATTATTAGGGGAAAGTGTCATCTTAATGCATATATTAGGGGAAAGTGTGTATTTTAATGCAAATATTAGAGAAGATCACATATAAAAATACATTATGTTATGCTTGCAAAAATTCATGAAAACTGCACCCAGAAGCATTTTTATTCAGAGAAATTCAGAAAAAATGTACTAAAATGCTGATGAATCTAGCATTATTATGAAAACAAAGTTGCAAATTTCTGCAGAGATGCAGAAAACTAGATTTCAGATTGAAAAATGATGGAAATGGACAGATCCTTCCATCCCTAGGCATTGTCTTATGGTCCCAACACAGATCTTGTACCCAAGACTAATTAGAGGAGACCTACCAAAACTAGTGGACATGGCTAATTGTAGGTCCATTAATTTCAATGGCTCTGCTCAGCATAGAGTTTAGTTTGATGCAACCCAATATTTCCTGATGCTTGAACAGCTGCTGGAGAGGGGGAATCGGTTGTGCTTGGACTTTGATGAAACTCCAGGGGAAGTTTTCGTTGAAGTGATCTCAGAGAGCGAGTTGAAAGAGGAGAGGGGAGAGCAATGGGCAGGGCAGATTAAGAGAGAAAGCAGTTTGGTGAATCCTAACGAGGAAGGACTCCCCTAAGCATTTGCAGATGACAGCACAAATTGCATTGGACCCGTAGGACGTGTTCCGCAGCAGCGACTGGTGTTACCACCCATTGAAGGGGAACTGATTTGGGAAGCCTGCCTAGTCTAAGTAGAGAAGGGAGGTTAAAGGAGGGAAAAGCTCTTCTCAGAAAACATTTAAATTGATGTGGACATTTATGACTTGTGAAAGTTGTAAAAGCATCACACAGCGTTCTCATAAAAAGCAATAAACCCTATTTACAGCCTCAGCATTATTGGCCCAGTAACTCAAACCAGAGCTGCCTCCTCCTCCTCCATGCCTTTGAATGGATTGATATGCATTCAAGAAGGCCCTTCTCAACTAGCTTGCAAGCATAGAGAGGAGCCCTACTGTTCTGGGGACTGGCGGAGGGAGGATGAAGAAAGAGAAGGAGGAACAGGGGTGGGGTAGAGGTTGCTACATTTGCATTTCTTCATGTTGTTTGTTCTGCGGTCATATGGGCACTGTTCTTTTGAAGCTGAGAGGTGTAGTCTTTGCCATTTTGCATGCATGAAAGCAGGCCAATCAGAGGCCAATCGGAGGCCAATCCCAGAATGCAATGGGAAGCCATAGTCCTGAGCTGCACATAGTTACAGAAAAACCATATTCACAAGCCACATGTTTAAAGCACTATTGTGCCACATTTGTTTACTGAGATCCTGTTAAACAAATAAAACTGCCTTAGCCCCATCTGCACTATACATTTAAAGAAGATTCACACCATGGTAAACAGTCAAGGCTTTCCTCAAAGAATTCAGGAAACTGTAGTTGGTTTAAAGTGCTGAGAGTTGTTAGGAGACCTCTCTTTACAGAGCTACAATTCCCAGAATTCCCTGGGAAGAGGGATTGACTGTTAAATCACTGAGAATGTAGCTCCATCAACCATCAAATACTATTCCCAGGGTTCTTTGAGGGAAGACTTGACTGTTTCAAGTGGTATCATGGTGCTTTAAATATATGGTGCAGATGGGGCCCATGGACGTGCCCTACAGGGAGCTGGGTTCAGGCACCAAAACAGAAGACTGACCCCTGAATGCTCTTCAAGAGTGGACTGGGCTGGGTAAGGTAGGACAAGAAGGACTGTAATTGACTGGCAAAGCAATTGCTCTGAATGCAGAAAGTCCTAGGTTCAATCCCTGCCATCTTTAGGTAGGTCTGGGGAACCCCCAGAGAGTCACTGCCATTCAGCATAGACAGTACTGAACTAGATGGGCCTATGGCCTGATGGACCTACGAAGAAGCTTCTTAAGTTCCTATGATGCACAGCCACTCTCATTTAATACTTAGAACCTTAAACTGAGTTTGGAAGCAAATGGATACCAAATCTCAATGATACAGGGCAGACGCAACATTTTGGACAGTTGCGGGTTCTGAGCAGCTTTGGGTCAATCTAGAGGCACCTGGACTTTCTAGGGAACCGAAACTGACATTAGGGCATAGATCAGGGCTGACTGTTGGGAAGGGGCATAGCTCAGTGGTATATCATCTGCTCTGCATGCAGAAGGTCCCAGGTTCAATCCTCAATGTCTCCAGGTTGGGCTGAGCCACTGGAGAGCCACTGCAGGTCAAGGTGTCACTCAGAGGAAGGCAGCTCCTTATTTTTCGGTGTAGGTCTACTCTTCTGTGTTCATTCTGTATAAAGAAAAACACCATATATCTTCAGCACTCTCTCATCCAAAATGGAAGAGAGCCCCATCATGCCTGCTCCTGGATCTTCCCACCAGCCAGGGAAATGAGGAACTAGGAACATAAGAAGCTGCCTTAGACCAGCCCATCAGTCCACCAAGCTCAGTATTGTCTACACAGACTGGCAGCATCTCCCTCCAGGATTTTGGACAGGGGACATTCCCAGCCTGACCTGGCGATGCTAGGGGTTGAAGTTGGGCCCTTCTGCATGCAAAGGCTCTTCTGCTATGCCTCTAAGCTATGGCCCTTCCTCAACAAGGTCAGATGTTTTAGCGACAATGGCTTCTCCCAACATTACAGATGTTAAAGGGGAAAGAGAGCGGGTGGGTGAATTCAGGGGAGCTAGCCTGGTCCAGAGCGTAGGAGAGCCATTGATGGAGGTGGTGGGGGTGGGGAAGGAAAACCTTCCAGTCACTTAATTGGGCCATCAATCAGCCTCAGCATCTGTCTGATCCAAGACGTGAGAAAGGGCCGTTCAGGAAGATTTGTTTATAATTCAACTTTCTCAGCATAGCCAAATATATGAAAAGAGGCTACCCCGTGGAGATAGCAGGGGTGTCAAGTTACCGTTGGTGGGAAGCCCACCCCTCCCATTGGCTGCAATCAAATTGTATCTGACTGTTGTCATCGTCCAAGTGAACGGAGCTGAGCCTTTAAACCTCTGCCAGAGCATCTACTACTGACTGTATATGTCAAGGAATTATTGATTGATTTATTTTTTTAGCAGCGCCTGTAAAAAATGAACAAGTTCAAAGTAAGTAGCACAGAAAGGCAGCCATCTGGAGGGGAGGGGGACTCACTCTCGGGATTTTTTTTTAAGACTAGGATTCTAAACAGCGTTAAATTTCAGGATTGCAGACTCCTTGGACGCTGCAAACTTCCTTAGGTTCCTTTAAGGGTGCCTCCACTATTTGATGTGAAGGCTTCAAGCACATACGAGAACTTTAGGTTTGGGGAGTTAATGCAGTTTCAAGGGCTCTGTTGCCCTGGCCTAGGGCACCAAATCTGCTTTTAAGACAAAAATCAAACTTTTTGCTGTAAGGAAAGTGATAGGGAAATGCATTGAAAAGTGTGGTGCAAATGAATGGCTAATGGGGAGATGTGTAAACACCCCACAAACAAACCAGGATGAAAACAGAGATGAATGTTCATTATAGCACAATGACCCTACAAACAAATCAGAAGAAATGCTCAGTAAAGACCAGATATAATCTGACTTCCACAGAAGCTTTGTGCAAGCAAACCAGGATGAATGATCAATAAGCATGTCATCTGGAGTGGGAGTTTATGATTTCTGAAGCCAATGTCCAGAATCCAAAGAAATATTTCAGATGAGCCCAAGAAAGCTTTGATGTGCTCAGAGGGACTGATAACTTCTCTTCCCACCACCTCCCTGGTTGTCATTTCACAAACTTTGCCAGCTTTCCAGGTGTAATGAGCTTGGGTTTGTTTGTTTGTTTTTAAAAAAGAGAGCAAGAAAAGGAAGAACTTATCACTTTTATTAATTATATTTATACCCTGCCTTTCCACCAATTAGTTTAAGGCAACACACACACACTAACATTTATGGTATATCTTCACAACAACCCTGTGAAGTAGGTTAGAAGTAGTGTCTAGTAAGGTTGCCCAATGAGCTTCATGGCTGAGTGGGGGATTTGGACCCGAGTCTCCCCAATTAGCATAAGAAGATAAGAAGAGCATGCTGGATCAGGCCAATGGCCCATCTAGCTCAGCATCCTTTTCTCACAGTGGCCAACCAGATGCTTGTGGTAAAACTGCAAGCAGGAACCTGAACACAGAGCACTCTCCCCTTCTGTGGTTTCTAGCAAATGGCATTCAGAAACATTACTATCTTCCAACAGCTAAATACGCAATGAATATTTGCTCTTAATTGGGTGAACTTCCAGTTCTGACATGGCAGACCCCAAACACAGGTGGACCACCACCTCTGCTGCTCATGAGAACTAAGTCTTAAGCATTATGGTTAATTAAAAAAAAATGAGTTTGAGGAAAGAGAAAGGGGGGACTGCTGGAATAATAAATGGCAAGAATTTATGGTTCAGTCAGCTATTTCCTAGAGAAGACCTTGCCCTGGGAAAGAAACCCGAGTAGGCTTGTACCTTTGAATCAAGGTCTTTAAATAGCTCTTTTCCTTTAACTGCAAATCTCAGGGTGGGGAAGGAGGATTTTCCTTGCCTTTTGCATTGACTGTGTGCACACACAGCAACTGCATCTGTCTTTTGTTCCCAAAGAACAGGACATGAGGAAGCAATATTGTATTATAAAGCCAGAAGACAGGTCCAACCCGCACTGAATTTTCTTTTGACGGACAATTAACCCAGCCTAGTTCAGTTGGCCTTTGAAGCATTGCTTCTGTCTAAGGAATTTGCTTCATAAGAACATAAGAAGAGCCCTGCTGGATGAGACCAGCAGCTCATCTACTCTGGCATCCTGCTTCCCACTGTGACCAACCAGATGCCTCCGGGAAGCCTATCCTCAGGATCAGCTCCCACTATTGATTCCCAGCAACAGCATTCATAGGCACACTACTGTTGATCCTAGAGGCAGCATATACAGCCATGACCGGCAGCCAAGTTGGTGGTCATCACTACACCTTATGGGAGCAAATTCCACAGTATAATTATCAGCTGTGTGGAGAAGTCCTTTCTTTTGTCTCTCCTGAATCTTCCAACATTCAGTGTTATGAGAGAGGGAGAAAAAACTTTTACTTGTGCACTTCATCCATGCTATGCAAACTTTTCTAAACTTCTATCATGTCAGCTTTGGGTCACCTTTTCTCTAAACTGAAAAGTCCAAATGCTGCAACATTTCCTCAAATTCCAGGGTTATGAGAAAGGGATGGGGAGAGTCTCTCTGTCCACTTTCTCTTCCCTGTGCCTAATTTTATGCATCTCTATCACATCCCTCCTTATACTTTCCCCCCTCTTCTAAATCAAATAGCCCTGATTTTGTAACATTTCCATATAGCATTGCTTTACATGCAACATGTTGCCAAAGCACATTTGCTACCATATAGTAGTCCTATAACATCAGGGAGGACTGAGGCAGACCCATCTTGTACCTGCGACTTGATTGGGGGGAAATGGAGACAGTGAGAATAAGTGAGGCATGGAAGAAGAAGAAGAAGAAGAAGAAGAAGAAGAAGAAGAAGAAGAAGAAGAAGAAGAAGAAGAAGAAGAAGAAGAGTTTGGATTTGATATCCTGCTTTATCACTACCCAAATGAGTCTCAAAGTGGCTAACAATCTCCTTTCCCTTCCTCCCTCACAACAAACACTCTGTAAGGTGAGTGGGGCTGATAGACTTCAAAGAAGTGTGACTAGCCCAGGGTCACCCAGCAGCTGCATGTGGAGGAGCGGAGACGCGAACCCGGTTCACCAGATTACAAGTCACTTCAGTTGTACAACTGAAATTTTTCCACCCACAAAATAAGAGCAGTCTAGAGCATATCTTGGGGACACTGGGTGGCACTGTGGGTTAAACCACTGTGCCATTTGATCAAAAGGTCAGGGGTCCCTTTACCTTTACCTAATGATAGAGATGGCAGAGAATTTCAGTTAAGTTTGCCACCCTACTTTTTTCCCCTGGTGGACATATTTGAAAAGAAAAATTCATGAAAATTACTTGCACATAGGATGTAAGTGAGAATTTATCAGCTAAGCAGAAAATGAGCTGGTTTTTTGTGAGCTGTGTAGCAAACCATCATAGGCTACCATTATGATTTTTTAATGGAAGAGATTAATTTGAACTGTAGGAATTGGGGGGGGGGGTTAAATTTGATTCCTTTTGCATTTAAAGGTGGATTCACCTAATTCGCACTTCCTGAAACAATACACAAATCAAAACACAGCCATCCTTTGAAATCCACATCTCTGAATTTTGCAATGTAGTTCTCCATCCAGGAAATGAGTACAAAAATGCATGTATTTGTGAAAGTAGCATGCCCTAGTGTTAGCGAAAGTTGCTTGCAAAAAAATGCATATATTTGGGAGAACTACATACAAATATGTGTATATTAGGAGAAATCTGCTCTAAAGTGCTGGTGAAAAATTGCAAAATGTGGTAGAGAACCAAATTTAAGACTGGAAAAATGCGTAACTGAAAGAAACAAAAACTGACAGCTTCCCTCATTCATAATTTTTACCTGTTTTAACTATGGTATTTTTCTAAATTATACTGGGGCCATTCAGTAAAGGATGGGTTATAATAACGAATAAATAAATACAAACACAGATTTGAGACATGTCCATGGATGTCAGTGGCTCATGTACGCTTCCCATAAGAATCGGCTTTTATCAGCCTGGTGCCCTGGAGAATATACATCAAGCTAATTCATGCAGTCATGCTATTTAGACCTTGTGCAATCTCTCGGCTACGGTTAGGTACCAATTCTAAATATTTGCTTTTTGAAGTGCAAATATGAATTTTCCCTTGCCTGTCCTGCCTCCATGCACCTCATCCACTAAAAGTCAAGGCACATTTTCTTGAAAAGATTGCAGAAAATAATGTCTTTAATTAACATCATATTTTTAGGACACTCTTATTTTGAAGCGGGGAAGCAACAACAGCAAATATATCTTGGCTAGTGCAATCTTGTGTTCTTGCAGGGTTCTGAATGGGTAACTTGGAGGAATTTTTTCTTGACAGGCACCAGAACTTAATTTACAGTTCTCATTACAATAGTGATCTGAAACAGTCTGTTTCTCCACTCCTTTTTATCTGATGTCCATAATTTGAAGGACTTATTAAAGATTGCCCCTTCTAGGATCCGCATGGCCTTCATCACCTTTCCTAGCTCACCATCCTGGACCATTGGCCATGTGGGCTGAGCTGATGGGAATTGAAGTCCCAAACATCTGGAGGGCACCAGGTTGGCTACCCCGATCCATGAACTGATTGCACACTACATTCTCTGTTTGATCCCCTTTGAAGCCATGGCTTGGATGCATATTCCCAAGGAACTTGTGGCCCTCCAGATGTTGTTGGAATCCAACTCCCATCATCCCCAGGCCATTGGCCAACAACATCTGGAAGGCCACAGGTTTCTCATCCTTTGCCCCAAAGGCAGGGGCCTCGCTGTATTCTTGGCGGCAGCAGGATATATATATATTGCACTTTACATTTTATCTTCCTGATGTTTCATCTGCCACCTTCCCAGCCCTGCACATCTGATATTAATTCTGCACCTCCACAAAACCAGTGTGTTGTTATTTCCTATTTCATGGGGAGCTTGTAATATTTTTATCCAAGGCCCTGTCTTCACCCCCACTACACTAACTCTTTTATGCTCCAGATAGTTTTAAAAAGGGGGAGAGGTGGAGAGAAAAAAGTATAAAAAAGTGAAAACCAAAACCACAGATTAGAATTATTGCTACGACGTTGCAGGCGCTTGACAGATGCTTTCATCCTGGATATTTAAATCCTCTAAAACAAAAATACCACAGCTTCTACATAGCCTCCCCGCTCTTTCCTTTTTCAAACAAAAACCTCTCCATCTGTGTTTCAGGAAAGAAGGAAAGAAAGATCCACTTCTCTGTTCGATTTTCTTTTTAAGGTGTACAAACAGGTCTTTAAAGGCTACAGATGGTTTGAACAGGACAGTGCTACTTCATGCCCCCATCTCTCCATGTGCTAGAACAACAACAAAAAATGCAGAATCTGGCTTGTAGGCAGAGGCTTGCAGGAATCTAAAGGATAGCAAATTCCATGTCAGAAAGGGAGCAAGGCAACCCTGTTTCTCTTGGCACAGTGCCCCCTCACTTATATGAACTTGTAGCCATTTCTCGCTCTGCGGGGCCAACCTCTGGAGGGAACATTTCAGAAGGAGATCTGTCTCAGCTTCAATGAAAACTGTCACATTTCTCTACTCCTCCTGCTCCCCCCCCCCCCCGCAATTTACCTTGGGAATATATGGGGCATGTGAAAAAATGCAGCCACCCACACAATGGGAACCCGCCCACCCGCCCAGGCTGCTGTGAAACATTGCTCAGGATATGTCCAAGAGCACCCACTGTGTTAAAAAGAAAAGGGGGGGAGTGGATTGTAGCCAGCTAAGTTATAAGCACAGTAGAGTCATTAAAATTAATGGACCTAGGTTAGCTGTGCCCATTAATTTCAACGGGTCTACTCTGAGTAGAACAAACATTGGATGCATACCTGTTTCTCTGCACATTCTTTTAACCGCCAGCAGATAAAAGGGAGACTGTGCAGAATCAGGCACAAGCCATGAGAGCCATATTGCTGTTGAAACACCAACACTCCCTGCAGATGGAAAGCTAGCACGGCAGGGAGACAGCAAGGTGAAGAACCAGACTAGATGCAATGGCATAAAAGTGGCTAGCAAATGCATGAGATGCTTTTTTAAAAATAAATCTCAGACATAGGGAACCTGATCAGTTAACCATGTGCCCCCACTGTGGTCCTGATCCAGATCATGCACCCTGCAACTGAATTGGCAGTGAGGAAACCCTTTTGCTTCAGCTGCAAATTTGGCCCTCAAACACATTTTTACCATGTTAACCCCCCACCCCAAGACACAGGTAAGTTATTGTGTTTCATTTCTTCTGTGGAATCATTCAAGCATGTAATCTGTCCTACCTGTCGTTTAATGAGATCCGGTCCCTTTCTGATAATGCCAGATGCTTTCTCTACATGTTTGAATAGAGTAGGAGTAGCCACAGGTCTGCAACACAGCACATGATCTGCTTGAAGAAGGTTGTAGAGTCAGAGTTAAGTGTGAACACACACACACACACACACACACACACACACACACACACACACACCAGAATTATTAGCTCATTCCAATCACTGGAGGCAGCCCAGGACATTTTTCCACCAGAGGCAGAGGACAAATTAATCTCCACCTTCACATTTTATGTACAGAAGTCTAGGGTTGCCATACATCCAGGAATTCCTGGACATGTCCTCTTTCGGGGGTCCTACATTCCCATGTGTGTGTGGGGGGGGGATTTTACATTTTAAAGCAAATGTCCTAGTTTTTGTTTTTTAAAAAAAAATGTGTGCAGGCAGCACTAGCGGAGGGGCTATTGGGCAATAGCTTTAAAAAAAAAAAAAGCTCCAGATTTTTACCTCTTGAAATATGGCAACCCTAAAGTCAAGTAGATCAGAAGTTGGATCAATGCTGGCTGAGAGGCAGTGTTGTGCAACACACCTGAAAGCTGTAAGCTAGCTTTCAGAGTGCAAGCTAGGATAGGTGGCAGAGACACAGCTCTGTCCTACAACAGCTGCAAGGGCTGCCACTTGGCAAGTAAGAAGGCATCATCTTCTGTTCTGCCCTGTATTCATCTCATGCAGCACTGCATCAGTTCTGCTGCAGTTCATCTTCCACCCAAAACGGCATTAGTCATATCACGGTCCACTGTGGCAGAAGGATGTAACTGACATAATTTATGTTGTCATTGTTTTATCCCACCCCATTCATTTCAGTGCAAAAGAGACACAATGGAAATGGAGCAGGGGGACACATTGTTTGCGAACTGTAAGCAACAACAACAGTGAATGCCAATTGTATTTGCTGGATTGATTTCCATTCTGGACATGGGACAAATAAGCAGATGCCAGCAATTTCTGCTCCTGTTTCCATTTTCACTGGAATCTTCTGACATCCCTCATGGTTGGTAGAGCATGAGACCCTTAATCTCAGGGTCGTGGTTTCGAGCCCCACATTAGGTGAAAGATTCATGCATTACAAGGAGTTGAACTAGATGATGAAACTCTACAATTCTATGATCACTGCCACTGCAGCCCCTTACAATCCCTCAACATCTGCTGCCTGAGGCAGCCACCTCACTCTGTCTAATGGTAGGGCCAGCCCTGATCATTTAAAAAGATCCTGAGGATCACCAGTTCTTTCTTCTTGAAATCTTGGTGAGCTTCTCTCAGTCCATGAGTAGACAACGCGAGCCATGAGATGGGCCAAAGGTCTGACTCAGTATATGGCAGCTTGGCACGAACAAACCGTATTCAAGAGTCACTGGTGCAGAGTTACAGCATGTGGCTTCTTTCAAAGACACGAGTTACGGCGGCTTTTTGAAGACCACCAAGAAGCAACAAGATATTTTTAGGATCATCTGAACATTTGCCGGTTCTTATTGGTTATTCCTCGTTTTCATCCAAGCCAAACCAATAAGAATATCAAGTGTTGCTTGGGTGGGTGGCCTTAATGATTTTACCATTATAGCCATCGTAACCAAGAGAGAGAGAGAAAGAGAGAGAGACCCAGTGGATTGCCCTAGTTAATTGGGAATAGTTAAATTTGTTGCATATGAACAAACACACAGCTAACCACGGAGTTGTTAGCGGCTTAGGGAACAATGTTGCAAAGGTAGTCATTGTGCCACTGATAGAGTGGTGGTCCTGGAACCCACCCAGCTTCTTGGGAGTCCAGAATCCTATGCTCCCTTTTTTGTGGAAAAAAGGGCTAGGAATGTTGTGGACGCAGGCATAAGTCAGAGTCGGCTCTCAGACCTACTCTTGAACAGAAATATTACTGTATAACTATAAGAACACGGGCAGCTGCTTTGCAACAAGATGGCTTGCTCCTTTGACTCAGCGCAGAGGTAGCTGATGTGGCAGGCCTCCAGATGTTGCTGGACAATAGCTCCAACCAGCATGGCCAATTGTAAGGGATGATGGGAGTTGTAGTCCAGCAATCTCTACAGGATGCTGTGTTGGCTTCCCCAGAAGTACTGGCTCCTTCGAGCAGAAGCAGTTCTTCTGGATATCACATTGAAAGCAGGATTCCATAGTGCCCCCCCTCCGATTTTGTGTACATGCATAGGTGCATATGTACATATACATATGTGAACATATTCCTCTACTGAAGGGGGTTGGAGTAGATGGCCCTTTGGGTCCCTTCCAACCCCATGATTCTATGATTCTACACACACATATACATATATGTATCGGTATATGTTTTGTGTTCATTCATATGTGTATATGCTCCTTAGGTAACTGTGCATAAATGGCATCCTTCTATCCCCTTCTTCCTCTCCCCCTCTCTTAAAGAAAAAAAGCTTTGGGCATTTCAATACCATTATTGTAACCTTTCTTTGCAGTTTGTTAAGTGATTTACTTCCCCCAACCCTGGAAGGCGACTGCCCCAATGATTCTGGGATAACAGCAGCTCTCATTGTTAAAAGGCAAAGAGAAAACTGATGGATGGCAGGTAATCAAAGTGGCAGAGAGACCTTGGCCCCAGCAATAGTCACCTTACATCTGTCACTCAAGACATTTTACTGCCAATCAGCTTCCTTAAGATGGCTGGCTGGAACAATAGAGGCCTTTCTGTTTCATTCCCGCTATTGACGCGAGCTTGTGCCTACAAAGTTCACCCTTTATGTAATCCTCAAAGCATGTGTGCTGGCTTTCTCAGCCAAGTTTTGAGATATATATCCCCCAGTGTCAATGAACTGGTTCGTGGAGGGGAGTGGGGGGGGGAGGCCTCTCCTCGCAGCCAAAGCGTTGAAGGTGGTCCTTTGCAACGGCGACTGGGATGAGCATATGATCGGCTTTGTCCGAAGATGAGGTGTCAGAGTGATAGGAATTCATTCGGGACCCTCCCTGCAGCTGCTGGAGATGTTAGGGGCCTTTGATGGCTCAGCAGTGACCACTGTTCTCGGATCATTTCTAGCTGTGAAGACGCTCTGTCAAAACAAGCCCTTTCTGCATGCGGCTGTGTGCGTCATCCTGCCTTTGCCGGGAGACCAGCTTTTACAGGGTGATTCAGAAAAGCCCACAACTTAGGGCAGGAACCTGTGAATGTGGGAAGCCTAGAGAAAGTGTGGATTCCCCCCCCCCCCTATATTTCTCTGGTCGCGTTCACATTTTACATTTGAAGCACTATGATACCACTTTGGTATCAGTTCTGGCTTTCCCCAAATAATCATGGGAGCTGTAGTTTGTTCCAGGTGCTGTGAGTTGTAAGGAGATCCCATTCCTCTCACAGAGCTACAGTTCCCAGAGTGGTTGAGCAATCATTCCTTCTTCACAGGGAACTCTGGAAATTGTAGTTCTGTGAGGAAAATAAGGGGTCCCCTAACAACTCACTAGTGCAATATCAAACATTTCCAGCCCACACCAAAGTACATTGAGGCTGCAGAAGACATGAGGGTAAGTTAAGTCACTTAAATAACACAGAATTCCTGACCACACTTTACTGAGGAAATTGAACAAAAGCAGTATACAATTTGTGGAGAATGGAAAAGAGAGACTTATTACTTCAAGCTTTGTACATAGCAAGGAGACATTTAACCACAGACAGAGAGAAAAATCTCCCTCAGATCTACATAGCCAATCAGAGCATATGCTACCTCAGCATCCTGCATGACAGTCTGCTTGCTTGGTATGCAACACTGCCACCACTCTCTCTCCATTAGCTGACTTTTTGATAACAGGATTAACTCTTAAGGTACAAACTTAATTACTCCTGCCATTGCACTCCAAACACCAAGACTCTCTAGTGTACATGTGGGCAACCTGTGAACTTTAGACCATATGTAGACCATGCAGCTCCTTGAAGGACCCTCCGCAGCCATCATGAGGCAGAAGAATTCTAACTAGTGTGGCATAATAATTAGAGTGTCAGACCAGGACTAGGAATAGATTTATATCCCAATCCAGCCTTGAGGCTCACTGCATGCTCTTGAGCCAGTCCCAACTTCTCAGCTTATCCTACCTCACAGGAACGTTGTGAATACAACATGAGGAAGAATGGAAGAGAATGCTGCCTTAAGCTCCTTGGAATATAAGTGTGATTTTTATTTTTATTTTTAAAGTAAGATATCATGACAGTGACAAATAGGGAGAGAGATATGGAGACTAGACAATTTCATTGTGAAGGTCACAGGAACCTTTCAAAAGAGAAAGTATGAGGACCACAGGGAAATGAAGGAGGGGGGTTTGAAATTGGGATTTTGCCAAAGTAACTAGCCGACTTCCAAGACACGTCTGTCAATGCATTTGCTCTGGAATTTCCTCTGCCTGTACTAGAGGGTTTAATTTTTCCACAAGCCTCAGTATTCTCCTCGATTGAGGATCATGTTATTAAGCAAGGGGCACTGACCAGCGTTTCAACCTGGACTCCGCTAACCTGTTTTGCTTCTGACATTCTCAGAGGCCAAAGCAAGGATCATGTTCTTTTGACACTTCTGTAGGGGAGGCGATAAAAGATGGGCTGCCAGATTCCAAAGCAGGTTTGATTTGCCCAGGCGTGTTTCTGGAAAACAGACATTTCAGGAACATGGAATGGCCAAGCTGCAAAGGAACTGAGTTTGCAAGAGACAGTCGCTTCCCACACTCCCAGCCTGGGAAAAGGAAAGTGCCACTTCCCCTTGGGCATCTCCACACTCAGCTGTGGATCACTCACTGCTCCTCTTCTTATTGCTGAAGGCCATGCATCTCTCCAGCTCACTGGGCCCTCAAGCTCAGACCCACTATTAACGACCTGGGTTCATATATCTTATTCTAGATGGGCTCAGTGGTAGAGCATCTGTCTTACATGCAGAAAGTCCCAGGTTTGATCCCTGGCATCTCCAGGTCAGGCTGGGAATGCCCCCTGTCTGGAAGCTTGGAAAGCCACTGCCAGTCAGAGCAGACAATACTGAGCTAGATAAAATCAATGGTCTGACTCAATATAAGACAGCTTAACTGAGCTTAGATAGCTCAGTTGGTTAGAGCATGGTACTGATAACACCAAGGTTGCAGGTTTGATTCCCATATGGGACAGCTGCATATTCCTGCAATGCAAGGGGCTGGACTAGCTGATCCTCAGGGTCCCTTCCAAGTGTACAATTGTATGATTCCAACATTCCTATCTTCAATCTACTGGTCAAGGATTGCATGTTTCAAGGATCTTTCACATAAGAAAATGCCAAGAACATGGAAATCTAGCATGTAGGGTGATGGGTGGTGGTGGTGGTTCTAGCCCTGATATTCTTTGTGCAAAGAATATGTAACTCTGTATTTCTGGCAACATTAGTTGACCAAACCAATCAGTTTTACCAGAATGGTTGCCAACTTTTGAGCTGGCCTCTGTAGTTGTTCCTTGAATTGTGACACAATGTACAAACATGGGCAGGTGGTAATGTTTACCTCCATACTGTAAAAGCTTCCCCTGCCAATTCCTCCACCTCAAGCTGTTATTAAAAGCAAGAGACCAATGCCTGTGCTGCTGCTGCTGCTTCTTCTTCTTCTCCTTCTTCTTCTTCTTCTTCTTCTTCTTCTTCTTCTTCTTCTTCTTCTTCTTCTTCTTCATCTTCTGATTGGTTGGCAACCCTATTGGTCAGCCTCTTCAGGATATGGTCATTGTCCTGCAGTTCACACTCCATGGTGCAGTCCTCAGAGAAATCAGGATTCTCAAGAGAGCAACCATTCAGGTTCCAGGGCCATGCACAGGTGACCTTCACTGACCTTGAGGTAGGTTATTAAAGATATACTGGAAAGTGCTTTGTGCCTTGTTTAGCTGAGCCCTTTTAAAACTGCAACCCGTACCCACTTCAAAAGAAGAGACTTCTTTTGCAGCAGAGAAATCTACTAAGCTGAGTGGACAAATGGTCTGAGTCAGTACAAGGAAGCGTCCTCATATAAGTAAACTGGGAGGTCTCGGTGACGTAATTCAGAAGCAGCGGTGTGAGGAACGCAACACGGAACATTTTAAGCTCTTCTCCTCGTCCCTTTTGGAGACTCTTAATCCACCCATATCTGACCAACCTCGAGGAGGATGAAAGGGAGCTGCGTAATGCTACAGCTGTCGAAAAGGTAAAAGTTCAGAAGTGCATGCACAGGCACAATGAAGATATCAGACCTCCGCTTTGTAGAAATTTAAAGGAATATGGTTCTGAATCATGGCTTTGGAATGCAGCTCTGACTTAATAGCTGCAAGCGGGACAGATGACAAAATGGAAGGTTTGTGAGAGGGCATCGCACCGCAGGCCATCTGAAAAACAAGACAAGGCGATGTTGAGAATGGGAGGAAATTCTATGCCGGCTGCTTTCACTAGGGGAGGAGGTAAGCTCATGTAACACGCCAAGATAGGTTATGTTCCAGCTCCCAGTGGTTTCAAGGGGAGATTTATGGGTTTCAGCTGGAGCCTTGGCCATTCCCATCCAGAGCTTCACAGAGCTCGCACACAATGATCTGTCACTGCGAGGGCCAAGGCCAAGACCCACCCAGCTGAGTCCAAGATTGCTGTGGATTAAGGCTTCATGAAAGGGTGAATGAGATAGGAGGGGAACTCGTGGCCACCTCTCCAGCCTCATAAGAGAAAGAACAGGGAAGATGTTCTGATGGATTTTGGAGACGCAGAAAATAATTCCCAGCATATTTGTTTTTAAAAACAAATGTATGAGCTTCGTGTTCAGTTTTAGCTACACACAATACTATATCAGGCACCAGTATAGGTAGTGGTTGTTGTTGTTAAGTGATATCCAATTTTAGTGCTATTTAACTTGCTGAAGTTAATAGGCACCAGTAGCTAAGGTTCATTAATGTCAATGGTTCCATCCGAGTCCTGCTTTTGAACTTCCCCAGAGGCATCTGGTCTGGCTGGCCATTGTGGAAAACAGGGTGATGCATTGGATGGGCCTGATCCAGCAGGACTCTTCTTATGTGTTGTATGCAGAAGGTTTGGTCCCTGGTATCCCTAGGTAGGACGTGAAAAGAGCCCTGCCTGAAGCCCCGGAGAGCTACTGCCAGCCAGCGCGAACAGCACTGAATTAGGTGGGCCAGTTGTCTGACTCAGCGCCATAAGGCAGTTCCATATACTGACTGTGGTTGCAGCTCTCTAAAAGAAACTATAAATGGCTGCCGGCCACAGCCAGTTGAACGCCATCCTGCTGCTTGCTGGCTACTTCAATGCCATCCCTTTTAGGGCATGACGTTCCAAGTAAATTGTCAAACTGTGGTGCAGATGTAGATATATGCATATTAGCAGGGGACCAGTGGTTAGATGTGGCTAACGGTCAAGGAGATAATTCTTTCCCTTTTAGAAGATGAACCATACAGTGTTTCCACCAGAATGGTTCTTTTCTTTGTACCATCTCATGGGGCAGTTTCCATCCTTTGTGGTTTTCCCATCTTGCAAATTCTACAGAAAAAGAAATAAAAATAAAAAATCAAGACCCCAAAGCCTGTTTGCCACAGCCATGAATCATGAGTCACAAGGGAACAGTATATCTCTGAATTAATAAGGCTTCTGGAGATAGGAAGCAGAGAGAGAGAGAGAGAGTTTGGTTGTCTATCTTTGTACCCAGCTTATTACTAAACAAACCTTTATCAACAACGGTCTCACTTTCAAGTTAGGCTGCAGATTTGGGCCAAAGGGGGCACAAGTCATGATCATTGGGGAAGTGTCCAAATATTACTCTGTTTTGGACATATATATATATTTTTAAAAATCAACTAAGATTTCCCTTCAGCTGACAAAGTGGCATTGAATCCATGAATGCTTTTGTGCGAAGAAAATAATTTTGTCCGTCTTTAAGGTATCACAAGAACGTAAGCTTGCTGGATCAGATCAAAGGCCCATCTAGTCCAGGATCCTGTTCTCACAGTGACCAACCAGATGCCTATGGGATTCCCACAAGCACAGGAACCAACTCCTAGGGGCCAAGGACCCTTAGCCACCCGCATTAAAATATTTGAGGGGGCTTCCCCCAAGATGATGGCCATTGCCATTCATATGGCGTTTGTGTGCTGTGTCTTTTGATTGATTATGTGGGGCAAGGCTTACCTGCCCCCCATATTTTATTCAAGTTGCCACCCCTGCACACAAGCAGGACCTGAGCACAACAGTACTTTCCCCACTTGTGATTCCCAGTAAGAAGACTCTTTGTTGTTTTAACCGCAAGAAACGAAAGATAACCCCTCTTGAATTTTTTAGTTTGGCAATTGCCTCTGTGGTGAGCTGGCTTTGGAAGCGGGTTCAGATCCCATTTGGTTGCCCTTTTACCAGTTATCATTTGGCTTTGGACAACCACCCTCAATTCAATAAGGACAGGAATTAAAAAATTAGGCTTCTGTATCTCGAATGTTTAATTATTATCTGAAATCACTCTGACTGATTGAGATCACTTATGTGAGTGATTTTTTTTTAATGACCCTCCCTCTTATGGTCCCCAGTAGGGATGGGTGAAAATGTCAATTTCATTTTCTCTGTTCTCATTTCTTTAATCTTAAATTTCATTCTTCACATTTCCACACTGGCTTGCAATATCTATCTATCTATCTATCATCTATCTATCATCTATCTATCTATCTATCTATCTATCTATCTATCTATCAATCATCTTCATGGGTTTTTTTTTTCTGATGCAAGCCAAAACACAGTCATTCTTGTGAAATTTGCACTTCTCTGAATTTTGCAATGCAGTTCTCCAGTCAAGTAATGGGTACAAAATGCAGAGAGCTAGTGTAAAGCGTGCCTCTTAATGCATACATTGGTGGAAAGAACCAATTTAAATGCATTATGTTCAGGGAAACTGCTTTGCGAAACTGTATATATTAGGCAAAATCCTCACTAAAATGCTGATGAATTTTCATGAGGACCTTTTTTAAAACAACAACAACAACAATCAAGATTGTTGCAGAAATATGGAGAATTCAAATTAAAAGTGGGGAAAATATGAAATGGAAAGAAATAGAAATCTCCATATTCTCTCATCTCTAATATTAGCTCACCCGAAGGCATTACTTTCAGCCAGAAAAGAACGGATGGAAGAACGGATTTTGCACATCCAGAGCCCATTGTTGGTTTTAAAGATGGTGGTCAGGAACCCAGGGTCTCCTGTAATGGAGCAGAAAATGCAGCACACCCTAAAGCCGCAATTACACCCACTCCAATTACACCCACTCCTGATTCCGAGTGGATCAAGTGCTTTCTATAGACATAAGGGGGTACTATGGGAACTAGCATGGTTTGGAGGAGATGTCAAGCAGATGTGAACGAGGCCTGCATGCACAATTCCTTTACTTTACTTTACTTTGGTTTCCTGTTGAAGGGCATCCTCTGGAGATGCCATTGGGGGTCTGGTCTGTACGCTGTGATTTCCCCATGGACCATCTCTCTTCAAAGAAGCCCTTTCAAAATGCCTCCATTTGCGAAAACTGCTCTATGAATTAGCCGCAATGTGTGGAACGGCTCCAAATTGGGAAGGGATATTATTATATGCTATTATGATTATATATTGTATACGATGGTGTTCATCACTATATTTGTCAGTGGTTTTACACTGGCTCTTTGAAGTGTGCGATCCATGTAGTTCTGACTCTATAATGTGGCAACGCCTTTTGGAAGATGGAACAATTTTGGTGTTAAAAAAAATGCCCCAAACCCCAGCAAGTGATGTCATGAAAACCTTTCCTGGCCTATTTTGTGGCCCGCAGATGTTTTGAGAAGGAGTGTTGAGTTATTATTTGGACCTCCAATTGATTGATGGGCCTCCTGTTTTTGTTTTGTTTCACTGAGGTGAAATATGTTTACTGTGGCGTGATGTGGGTTAGGAACATTTTTCTTGTAATATTGCCTAGCTGGGTCACTGGGCACAACCGGCTTTTTATGTCAGCCTCTATAATTAAAAAGCTGGGAGGGGGGTTCAAATGTTAATTATAAGCCCTATTTTGGGCCTTGTTTGAAAAGCTTCCTCTGTGATGCCAAATGTCACCATAGGGGTCTTTAAAAAAAAACCTGCTCTCTGTTTTGAATCATGACGATGTCAGGAATTTGTGGCTGACCAGTTGGAGGAAGTGGTCAACTGTATCCGCCTCTCCATTGAATCATGGCCCTTGGGTTCCATTGGCTGTGACCACTTGAAAACGTAGAAGTGCTGTACCCAAGCCAAATCGGGACAAAATATAGCACAAGAGTAGCTCACTTGGGACCTGTTTTCAACATGGCAAAGGAGAATGAATGATAGGGAAGGGCCAGTTGGTCAGGCTTTGATATTTATTATGGTTTATTCGATTTATTTGCTGCCTTCCTCTAATGTGTGTGTGTGTGTGTGTGTGTGTGTGTGAAAGAGAGAGAGTGACGCAGGTGGCACTGTGGTCTAAACCACAGAGTCTAGAACTTACTGATCAGAAGGTTGGTGGTTCGAATCCCTGCGATGGAGTGAGCTCCTGTTGCTCGGTCCCTGCTCCTGCCAACCTAGCAGTTGGAAAACACGTCAAAGTGCAAGCAGATAAATAGGTACCACTCTGGTGGGAAGGTATACGGCATTTTCGTGAGCTGCTCTGGTTTGCCAGAAGCAGGTTAGTCATGCTGGCCACATGACCCGGAAACTGTCTGCGGACAAACACTGGCTCCCTTGGCCAGTAAAGCGAGATGAGCGCCGCAACCCCAGAGTCAACCGCGACTGGACTTAACGGTCAGGGGTCCCTTTACCTTAATATATATATATATATATATATATATATATATATATATATATATAAAAATATCAAAGGAAGGAAAGCCACACAAATACAATTCATACAAACACAACATTCAAAACCAGTATCGACACACTAAAAAGGATCGTCCATTAATAATTATCAAAATAAATAATAAAAAGTATCTCCCCGCACTATGAAGGCATGGTTGCCAGCTAATATGAACACAAGAGTCACAACACTGTTAGCGCATGTCTGGGTTTATTCTATTTTTATTTTGCTATTACATTTAGATTCCACTTTTCCTCCAAGGAGCTCAAGGTGGCATACATTCCCCAGTTTTTATCCTCACAATACAGTTGTGAGGCAGGTTAGACTGAGAGACAGTAAAATGCACAAGGTCACTGAGTGAGCTGTATCTGGCTGAGCGGGGAACTGAATGCTGGTCTCCCGTGTGCTCTTCTTAGAAACCAAAAACATGTCAATATCAGCACCAGGTGAGCCTTTCTGGGTAGAACATTCCACAAACAGGGGGAGACACTGAAATGGCCCATTTTTTCATTGTCATTCTGCAGGGGATCTTGTGACAACCCTCAGAACCATTGACAAACTACATTTCCCAGGATTCTTTGGAGGAAGCCATGACTGTTGACCGTCATGTTGACCACCTGCTTTAAACGTATGGTGCAGATGGGGGTTGAGGCAGCTTCGTTTGTTTACTAAGGAGAACTTTCCACATCCATAATGCTGGTGCCAGGAGAATGGGGAATAAATACCTTCTGGATTATAGATGGAGAACTTGCAACATCCCTAAACGGACCTAGTCCTATTGACCTCCATTAGTGGAAACTTTGAACTCCCAGCAAATCAAGACCAAGATTCCCAGTCTGTCAACCTGAGTCTTGGTACCTTGTTTCTGCTTCTGCAAGAACTAGATCTGGATAAAGTTGTTTTTTAAGCCTTAAACAGGCAGGCTCGGTCAAGGCATTGACCAGCCCATTGCAGTCCTACTGCAGTCATAGTGGGTGGGTTTACATAGGAACCTGCAAAGACATCATAGCTCAAGGAACCTTTCCCTCTGCAACCATAAACAGTTTGGCACAAAGGGTAGCAAAGGAAAGGACCAGTGGCTTCCAGTTCAAGTCCTAATAATAACAATCTGTTTTATCCAAGAGATCTTGGAGTTGCACACCCTCAGGCTGCAACAGGGGGAAAGAGAGGAAGTAGGGCTATTCCAATAGCTCTGCTTGAGAGACCAGCTGCCATTTGCTCTTCTTCTCCTAGCAGCAGTCATTCACATCAGGCTGCTTCATCTGTCTCCAGCTGGTGATTATAAAAATGTTTGAAGAACCGATACTTGTCTGTGTGCTTTGTCCACCATCCTCATCACTTTCCCCTTTTCTGCCATGTATTTTAGACTGTAAAGCTGAGGACTGGGACTGCCTTTTTTCCATTACCCAACTGAAGGGCTGGATTTAAAACAACAACAACAACAACAACAAAAAAACTTTAACTAAAATGTTTGAAATGCTTTGAGTACTAACATCTCCTGGCATCTTTGGAGAACTTGGCCATTACATTCCAAAGAGCTAGAATGCTGGCCTTTGACTCTGTTTCTTCTTCACCAGAGTCTGCATGTTGCTCGCCAGGCGATTGCAGCTAGCTGTAAAAAGAGAGATTTCTGAAATTTTAACAGGTATTTTGTGGTTGCGCCTGGGCTGCTGCAACATTTCTCAAAGTCTCCAGCTCATACTTATTGCTAACCTTTTGCAGGTTTCTTTCTTAGTATTGTTGTTGCAAGGTTTTCACTGAAAACCCTGGAGATGTGTATTTCATTTCCAAGGGAGAGTCTTGGCAATGGCCCGGCAAGGGCAGCTTGCAATCTGGGAGGATGGGGTATGCCCTGCCTGAGGCAGACGTGGTGTTGGCTGAGTCCTTTGAAAGCAAGATTGAGACCCGTAAAATGGTCATGCATCATTCTGCTTCAGGACCACACAGTGCTATGAAGCTGGTTTCAGAAAATGGTGCCCTTTCTAGGGATGGAGGAAGTCTTTCATTCTGCTTGTCGCAGCAGATTTAACAAATTCAGTGCTCTTGGTTGGATTATGCTTTCCTCTGGATTCTGTGTTGCAGTTCCAGTGTACAAACAGCACTCACAAAAGTATGCAATTTACAGGAAAAGATGCAGATCAAATGCATATTTCATAAATAAGGGAAAATGCATAGAGAAGCATTGAAACATAATTTTTTAGGTTATTCAAAATGTGTGTAAGGTGCATACGTAATGAAATGTGGACCTTTCATACATTCTCTCAAAAAAAAGTCCATGGGAGAGGATGGAACAGACCTCGGATAACCACCAATGGAACTGAAGTGGGATGAAATTAGTCTGCTCATTCCATTATTAGCTTTTCTTCATACACACACACATACAGTATATATATACACACATGTGTGTGTGCAATACTTATTTGGTGTTGAAGACTATATAATTGCAATTCTTCCCTAGAGATGAGAAAGAAATTTGATTTACCGTATTTGTCCGTGTATAAGATGAGGTATTTTTATTATGTAAAAATGCTAAAAATTGGGGGTCGTCTTATACACGGATAGTGCAGAGGTGGGATGGGCGATTGGTGGCTGCCGTGAGCAGGAGATTGTCAGCCACGTTTGGTTGGGTGATTGGTGGCTGCGACAAGGTCTGCTGGCAATTGGCTGCTGCTGCAATTGGGCGGGCGATTGGCAGCTGCTTGCGGTGAGCGGGCAGATGATTGGTGGCTTTGTCAATGATTGTGACCGGCAGTAGCAGTCAGGCGGGTGAGCGATTGTTGGCAACCCCCCCCCCCAAACAAAGCTCAACAACTCTAGGCAATCTCCCCCCTAGTTTATTAATTTGAAGTTCCCCCAAATAGGGGGTGTCTTATACATGTAGGCATGTTATACACGAAAAAATACGGTAACCTTGAAATTCACATTTTTCCAAATGTTGCAATGTGGTTCTCCCCTAAGTGTGCAGAAATACATCTGCTTGGTCAAGTGTGGATATTTTAGCGAAAATAACATACAAAACACATTTATATTGGGAAAATGTAGCAGTGTTCAAATTAGGGGAAATTGCATGCAAAAAATGCGCATTGTCAGGAGAGAAAAAAATTGAACTAAAATGCTGGTGAATTTTCATGAAGACTCCCCTCCTCCAATAAATAAATATCAAACTGATCTGGAGAACTAAATTTAAGACAGGAAGAATCAGAAATGGAGAGAAACTGAAACGAACATACCCACCCATCCCTATTCTCTACCCACCGCATTGCACCCGCATTGCATTGTTTTTTAAAATCTGTGTCTGTGGTGTATATTTTGACATTAGAATACCAAATACATTGTCTTCATGCATCTAGTATTTTTTTTTTTTAGCAATAGCAATAATAACAATAGGCCCCAGTGCCTTTTTATAACAAGGCCTCACGCTGAGCACAATTAAACCTACTGTTTCCAATCAGGTTTAATGCGAGGATAAAGTGAGCGCTCCCTGAGATTTGAGAGGAGGATAATTTGTCAGTAATAATAAGTGAAGACAAACAGGATGTACTCCAGTGAATGTAGCCTGATTAGAACCAAATGTGTTCTTAGGGATCATTGCTAAACTCCTTAAAACGAAGGGATTGGCCAAGCCTAGTAATGTGCAGTCTTCATCTCTCCAACCCTCCCCACTTTTCAGGCCTGCTTTGCAGCCAACAAATGTAGAGGGTAGAAATTATGTGAGTAACTAGGTTGTGGGGTTGTCATCAACCCAGTCTGTGCTTTTTAATACATCTCCAAATTCAGCTTTATAACCTGCCTAGGGGAGAGCATTTTAACAAGAAATGAGGGGGAACTGCTGGATTTCCCCCCACCCCACCCCATTTGCCAGAAAAACGCCAGCACACAGTATTTTGTACTCAGAAGAAACATGTCTGGTCAGAATTTGGACCTAGGCCTAGGAAACTTGGGTTCAAATCACTCAGCTCTCTGCCACCGATTTGTTGTGCAACCTGCATATCCTCAATCTCGCACTGCAAAATGGAAACAGAGAGAACAGTTGCAAAGCCCTCTGCAATGTTTGGAAAGGGCCTATTAGACGATTATAATAATTAAAAAAAATAGTCATAGCCAATAATAGCAGGATAGCAAACCAGAGACTGGTTCGGAAAAGATTCTTCTTTCCTTTTTCTTCTTCTTTTTTCTTTGGTTCAAAGTGTTGCAGACGTAGAGGTTGAAGCCCTGCATCCAGAAGGGTTTCTCCTCGGCTGAAGAAGAATTTCCATAACCCAACATAACAGCACAACTAACAGACTGGCAAAGCCACTAATTAACCAACCGCACAGATGCAGACAGACTGCCTGTTTCCAGGCAAAATGCAGCTCTGAATTGACCATTGCTCATTCTGTGCAGGATAGCCCAGTGGAGGGTGTAAAATTCACTGGCTAAGGAAGAAGCAACTATAACACCAGAGGCATTGTAGACATAAAATATGCCGCATGGAGATATGCTTGGGGTTTTAGACAGGCGTCTGGTTGGCCACTGTGAGAGCAGGATGTTGGACTGGGTGGGCCATTGGCCTGATCCAGCCGAGCTCTCCTTATGTTCTTATGAGAGTCCATTAGTGCTATCATTATTATTGTTATTTAGGGGTGTTTGTTTCTTTTTTGTGTGTGATTTTCCAGGGGGCATTTCAAATTCCTTTTCTTAAAATTTCTATTCTGCTGATGAATTTCCTTTTCTTTCTCAGCTGCTTAGAGCAATATTCTGTTGAGGGGGGGGGAATATAAATACTCCCACAGAGCCATTTCTATGTGTGTCTACCCAGAACTAAGCCCCATTGAGCACTATAAATAAATGGCTGCCTTGGGTTGACCAAGTATCGGTTCATCTAACTCTCAGTACCAGCTAAACTGACTGGCTCCTAATCTCTGGTTTTAGATAGAGATCTTTCCCCAGCCCAACCTCAACATGTCGGGGTTCGAACTGGTGACTTTCTGTATACAAAGGATGAGCTATGGACCTTCCTTATACCTGGAAATTTAGAATGGCCTTAGGGCAGTTTGCTAGTGCAAGCAAGTTGGATCCAAGGGCTGTAACCAAGGGTGGGTGAGTGTGATTTTGGTGGACTCCTGAAACACTATCTCTATCAGGTCATGTAAAGGCGCGGACGACTCTGGGGTTGTGGCACTCATCTCGCTTTATTGGCCAAGGGAGCTGGTGTACAGCTTCCGGGTCATGTGGCCAGCATGACTAACCTGCTTCTGGCGAACCAGAGCAGCACACGGAAATGCCGTTTACCTTCCTGCCGGAGCGCTACCTATTTATCTACTTGCACTTTTTGGGGCGCTTTCAAATTGCTAGGTTGGCAGGAGCAGGGACCGAGCAACGGGAGCTCACCCTGTCGCAGGGATTCGAATCGCCAACCTGATCGGCAAGCCCTAGGCTCAGTGGTTTAAAACTGTCCCATCCTAAGGAGAGGATCCATACTGAACCAGACTAATAGGCCTATCTCAGCCATGATCCTGTTATCTAGATGCCTCCAGGACATCCACAAACCAGACCTCAGTGAGGGCAGCAGGACTTGCCCCACTTATGAGTCCCAGTGACTGGAGGTAGTACATAACACGTCGTAGCAGTAGCCATTGATAGCCGTATCCCTCAAGAATGTGTCTACATGAAAATACTATTACTCCTGTTCAATGCACTGGGCATAAGAAGAAAGAAAGAAAGAAAGAAAGAAAGAAAGAAAGAAAGAAAGAAAGAAAGATGGTAATTTGAGGGTCTCCTGAGAAATGATTCTGTGATATTTTAAATGTATTTTAATATTTGATGGAAGCCGCCCAGAGTGGCTGGAGAGACCCAGCCAGATGGGCGGGGTACAAATATATTATTATTATTATTATTATTATTATTATTTCCAGGCCTAACTGCACCACTGCCTAAATTATCAACTAAAATCTGATGGATGGCTCCCTCTCTGTATCCCACCTATGGTGGAAACCTGGCAGCTTAGGCAGGAGCTAAAGCCACACCTAAACAGTGGAATACCTTGCTCCATGAAGTTTGGATGATCCCCTCCTTAACCATCTTCCATTAGTTAGTAAATATGTTGTTGTTGTTGTTGTTGTTGTTGCTGCTGCTGCTGCTGCTGCTGCTGCAGGCTTTTGCCTTGCTAATTACAATGTTGTTGTTTTTTTATCAAATAATTTATCTGTTACGCCAGCCTCCACTGTAGGGATGAACCTAAGAGTTGACTTCTGCCCCATTTCCATTTTGTCCCATTCCGTGCAGGTATTTTGAGAGAATGCATGAAAAGTCTGCACTTAATTTGTGTGCATTTTATGTGCACTTTTTGATGTAAAAATAAACATTTTCTCAATGTTTTCCAGTATATTTTGTATCAATTTATTATGTAAAAAGTATGTATCTTTGTGTGTGCTGCTTGTACACAAGAATTACATTGCAAAAATCCAAAGAAGTGCTTAATTTGACTGATAACTGCTTTATGATCTGTTAGCAAGTTTAGGAACTTTAGATTGGATTTGTCAGCCGTGAAAAGCAGACCAAATGAATTCCTCTCCATCCTGCCTTGTTAACGTTGTCATTTTGTTGTAATTTTACCTGTTTTGTGGTGCATTTTCAGGATAAACATTCCTGAATGAATATATATATATTTATTTTTTAAAAAAAGTTTGCCCAATATAGGCAGAAAAACCAAACTATGAGCTGGGCAAAATGGGAGGAAGAGAAATATATGAGATCAAATACTCAGGTTATCCCATCAAGACTGACAATATTTCAAATTAAAAATGTGATTGCTTGGGATGAATGTTTCATTTTATTTTGCCATTTTTCAGAGCATAAAGGAGAAATGGCAGACACAGCACAATGTAAGGACTGCATAAAAGAAAATAATTTGCGGGAAGTGGACAAGGAGCTATCAGCCTGCTTCAGAAGGCTGTTCAGAATATGGGCATCAGAATCCGACAATGAAGTAACAGCACACTGTCCATGTAGAGAAATAATCAGCACTGGGCTGAATAGGTACAATAAACAGAGGGTTTTTTAAAGGGCGGTGGGGGGGGGGGGACCATGCCGAAGTTCATGAAATCCACGCGTTTATCTGAGTGGGTATTCCTTGGCAGTTTTATTTATTGGATTTCATTTACAAAATCGCTTCCTGTGAAAGATCTCAAAATGATCTAACAATAAAAACACCAGCAAGAAAACTTATGCAAAAGAATTCTGTATTGCAAAACAATTGAAAACAACTTCATATATAAAGACAATTAAAAGCCACACACACACACACACACACAATTCCTTACCCAGTGCAATGGCAGACCAGTATAAAAACTTGTTGAAACAGAAATGTCTTCAATAGGGTCCCCCCAAAACAACAAACTACATTTCCAACATCATATGAAACAGACATCCCAATTATCCTATTCTAGCAGCACCATCCAAATACATATGGAAATTTGCTTTGGTAGTTAATTGAATCACGCAAATGTAATTCAGGGAATCTGTACTAAACTGATAAAAAATCGTGCACCCCCAAAAGCTATCAAGCTGTTGACAGTTACACTTTATGTTTAAAAATAATAGCTGGTCTATTTTAAGATTTTTGGGGGGCAATCCTGCTAATTCCCACTGTGCAGGGAATAAGCCTCACTGAGTTTCTTGGCACTTATGCGAGAATAGCTGGGTTCAGGTTCGCATCATGAACTTATGGAATGCTACTTTTTTCTTTACTTTCCAGGTCAGCAAAAGCAACAAAATCGGATCGTCAAATTTAACCAGATCTTTTTTTTTTTGCAAATATGTTTTTATTTTCCATCAACAAACAAAATACATGTACGTTCATCAAATAAAGTTTCACAATTATTACACAAACTCCGCCGAGTTTTCCTGACTTCCCTCCTTCTCTTCTCTGTTAACCAGTTCTTTCAGGAATTAATAGTATGCTTTAAAAACACACACCAAAAACCTCATATAAAATTGCAGGAACAACCATCTATGACATACACACTCCAAAATAAAACAACAATTTCATTTATGTAATATCTGTGAGACCGAAATCACACGCCCCATAAGTCCTCTAACAATCTCGTACAAACACCTGCCCTTTCCCACCTTGTCTTTCTACGTTGCAACAATACCTTAATCTTACAGAACCCATAGTGCTCCCATTGCTTCCCTGTTTAGCTTCCACTGGTCAATGATTTCCATTGCCATATTGAAGATTAAGATGCTCCTTTTCCTTTGTCCCGGCCAATGACATCTTTGCCACTGTTAATAAAATAAATACTAATTCATTCTCACCCTTGGATCATAGGTTTTATCCAAATACCCTTTTTTTAAAAAAAACCCCATAAAAAGCACCACCACAACCTTAATTCTCGTGATGCTTAAGAAATTCAATGTTCATTTTAAGCTTTTATTTTCAAAAAATATGTCCAGGAGGACAATTAGAAATGTTTTGCTTTCGGTACATCAAACCAAAGCAACTCTTGGGTGTGTATTTGTATTACAACATTTGATCATTTTAAAATAATAAACGTAAAATGAACATGGCAAAACAAAGCATGTCAGAATGACTTTCTTTCCCCCCCCCCTCCCTTTCTTTAGAAAGTGTGTGTTTTCACTGGGAAATTATCTGCTTGTAATAACCGTTTTATGGAAGGAGACAAGCTCATGCTAACATTTTGTCCATAAAAAAAGGTTATATTGCTTGCGTCCTGATGGAAAAGGAAGATGATAAAACAGCGAACAGCAATTATGGAGGGCTGGGTGGGTGGGTAAAGCAGATCTTGCGAGAATGGAAATATCTCTTTTAAACTGAGCAAAATACTGGGAATTAAAACAACAACAACAACAACAACAACAACAACAACAACACCCAAATGAACTAAGGCTTAAACATCCACACACTGGATTTCCACCTCTTTCTGCCTCTCAGACTAGGATTCTTAAGTGCCATCCCCATTTCCAAGTCATGCAGTGCATGTGGGTATTTTATTAGGAATAATAAACCTCTGTTTTCATACTTGGGTGCTGTCTTGGGGGCCCTGGAAGTTTGACCATCAGATGCATCAAACAGACAATGAAGGAACCAGGGAACTTTCTCAAGGGTTCAAAGGAGCAATTTGCTGTGTCTCATAAAGGTAATTGCCTCCCATTTTAACTGCAATCTGTTTTCTTAGTTGGAGAGGGTCCCCCCCACCCCCTGCAAATGGCCCTTCTTCCAACCACCCCACTCTTGCCTTTCTCCTTCTTCCACATGAACAAATATATATTAGCAGCGGCACTTTAGAATGCAGGCTTCCAAAAGAGATTTGGAAACAGTTCACATGCACAGAAGAAATTCATACCCTAAAGGGGAAACAATGAGCCGTATAGGGACTGAGGGTAAGTAAAATGATCCAAAGGAGCAGTGCGGGAAAGAATCGTTAACTAAGGAAGCTTTCTATTTAAAGATCTTGGGGACTTGGGGGGGAGGGTTATATATTGGAGGGTTGTTTTGATTTGAATGTATTTTGGGATAAAGTAAATACTCCGTTCTGGAGTTTCAGGTTTTCTGTCGTGCAAGAAAGGTGACGGTGAAGAATGTGAATTAGCCTGTGGTAGGTCCAGCATATGAAAGGGTTTTAGCCAGTGGGTATCGAATCCCTGGAGCTTTCTAAATTCTCTGCACTATTTTTTTTAAAATCTGATAATTGTGCCTTCACCCCAAAGAGGGGTTTGATCCTGTTGAGATAAGTGATCCAAATCTGCAAAAGTTGCCATCAAACAGACAGAAGCAAATCTGAGTCACTACATATACAACTTTTCTTGTCGACATGTATATCATGGGCAGCGTTACTATGTGCATTACAAGTTAAAATAAGCGAATCGAAATGATGGACCCGAATTAGATTCAGCTAGCATCAGCATCATGCAGGTTACTAGACTTTACAAAGGTGCAGAGCCACACTGTCCATTTCCAGCACATTAGACACACATTTAAAGCCCATGACTCTTCCCCAAAGAATCTTGGGAAATGTAATTTTCTCCACACAGAGCCATAATTCCTGGCACCCATACAGACTGCAGTTCCCATGATTCTTTGAGCGGAGCCATGTGCTTTAAATTATGGTGATGATGACGATTTTCATTTTCATTTATATCCTATTCTTACTCGCAAAGGAGCTGGGTAGCAAAGTGGCCCACAACTTAAAAAGAAAAAGAAAACACTGTGAAACAGTTAAAGCTATCTAAAGAACGTTTACGGTTCAAAACACCTAAAAAGCAGTTAAAAAAAAATCATCTGAACTAGGGACAGTATCCTACCAAATGCCTTGGTGAACAGGAATCCTTTCAGATTCTTCCTGAAAGTGAATAATGATGGACACAGGCACACCTTAGTAAGGGAGGGCATTCTGCAAGTGGGGAACCACCACTGAAAAGGCCCTGTCATGGGTCAACACCAACCAGGCAGCCCCTGATGGTTGCATCACCTGCCTGCTGATGATTGGTAAATGTGCTTTAAATGACTCTGCCCTCTCATGAGCAATAAAAAAAACTTAGGTCTCTGCCCCAAGAAGCTTGCCGGCTAAATTTAGAGAGAACGGGAAAAGAACACAGGATTAGCCAAGGAAAGGAATTGGTTGCATAGTCTGGCCACTGTTGTCAAAACCAATGTTTTTGGCAAATATCCTCCCCCTCTCCCCTATAACATTAGCTGATTTCTCTTGTATTAACTGCTGGCAATACTATTCTATTTGTTCCTGCCATTTTTAATTTGCTTTGATTTGCTATTTTTCACGACTGTTTTCGTAGGCTGCCATGGAGAATGCAAGTGGAAAAGTTTGGGTAAATTTTAACTAACTAAATATTAAAAGAATAGATAAAATTAAAATTAAAATGGTGGGCCGTGCAGTTTGCCATTCTAAGGCTTAGTTGTGACTGGGGGATTTTGGCTGTTATTTATTTAAAGCATTTTAATGCCACTTTCCCAAGAAGCTAAAAGAAAAAGAAGAAGAAAGTTCAGAACACGTGTGCACACACTGAAACCAGGAAGTCAAATCAAATAATAGAAATAGAATAAGCATCATTTGCAAATTCACAAAAACTGCCTGACAAAAATACATAAAGCACAACCTGCTAGACCAAAAGTTGTTCACTATTGTCCGCATTTTCTGGAGGTAATTAAATATATTCTTCAGCCTGAAAGCCACCACTATAAAGGACCTGCTTCTGCTGTCTAGAGCTCTAACCTCACACTGATGGGCTGCAACCAGACTCTGATTAGTAGAGTATGGGAAGTTGGGAGGAGCTTTAATTTCTCTGGATCCCAGGTTTTGAGGAGGTTAGAGAGAAAGGTGACAATCTGGGAGAAAAATCCAATTTTAAGGGGGCACTTAGGGAGAAGCAGCAGACTAGTTTAGGAGAGAGACAAATCTGTCAGTATTGATTTTTCTCAGTTTGTCATTTTCCCAAGCTTAAGTGCAAATCCAGATCAGTTTACATTTATAAAAAATCCTCATGAAAATTCATCAGCACTTAAGCACACCTTTCTCCTAATGTACATGTTTTCCTATGCGATTTCCCCTAATAGACTCATTTTTTGCCAGCCAACTTTCTCTAATATAACAAGTAGCATCCAGCTCAACGGTCACCCATTGAATTCATGCCCATCAATTTCAACAGGTCTCCTCTAAGTAGGACTAATGCGGGATACAACCCAATGCATTACTGCATGGCATTTTCAACAACACATGCCTTTTTATTTATGCTTTACCCTGGCATAGGCATTTTTAGACACATCACTTGGTGGCAGAACTGCGTTGCAAAATTCAGGAAAGTGCCACTTCCAAAGGATGGCTGTTTTTCAGTTCGCGTATTATTTCAGAGCCTGCGAATTAGGTGGGCTCACCTTTCAATGCAAACTGAAACACATTCCACCACCCTCATCCCTAGTGTGAGATCATCAGGCAGTTAAGAGTGGCAGAAGTGGAGGAGTAAAACCTCTTGGGAGGGGAGGCATCAGGAGATGAGGTCAAAGAGATAAGGGGTGGGGTGCTGCCTCTTATTCATAAATCAATAGCCTTTTAGAACCAGATCTAAATAATGAATTGTTATGTCTGTTGGTTCCCCCCTCCCCACTTTTAAAGAAATATAAACTTGCAAGTTACAATGCTATTCACACACAGTGTCTGCTAGGAAACCCTCCTTGGCAGTCTCCAGCTCACATTTGTTAGGCTGCCCAGCCTAACTGCCAAGCATAAAGGCACCATCCATTAAAAAGTTGGCTGGATTTTTGGAATGGTTCCTCAAGATAGCTTTGACACCCATCTCTGACTTGTTAACTCCCTCACACAAGGGGGAGGGAGAGAGTGGGGAGGATAGCAATAGGTGACAAGCTTCTTTGCCCAGCACATTTCAAGGGTAAATCACAGTGGGAGACAACAGGGTCAGCTCGGATCTGCGATTCCAGCGGCGCTGGTGGTTCAGCTTGATCCTCTGCAGTCCTTCCATCAAACACACACACACACACACACACACACACACACAAAAGTGCATTGTGAACCACATCAGATTGCCAGTGGCCAAACCTTCTCTAAGGCCCAGATCTCTATATGAGGTTAGAACAGCAGTGCTAATCTCCTATCCAGTGTTTATAGAGCCTTCTCATCACTGGGAGGGAATGGAAGGCAGCCAAGTTGCAAGAAAACATTCATTATTTCATATATATATATACTGTCAACAGTGACATTCAAACTCTCAGCATAACCCATCGTTAGAAATCTATGAACCAATCTGAAGATAATCCTGGCACAAGGTCAGTTCACACCCTGCAACCCCAAAGCATCTGAGTTCAGCACTGTGTAAATCCAAAAATTATATGTCAGAGAAGGTCGAATTCTACGCTGAAATTTCTGCAAACCAGAAAATAGCATGTATGAAAAGTTGGCTCATTTCAAATCATGTTACTCTTCTCTCTCTCTCTCTCTCTCTCATATTCTGAACTGTACCAGTGGTGAAAGAGGGCAGCTACAGCGTGCTGGCAAAATATTGAGAGCTCTTGCTGCATCATTTCACCCAACATCAGTGCTGAGTACCAGAAAAAGCAGCAAGAGAGTTCTAACCATTTCACCGCTGAATCAGAAGTGTATGTTTTTGCAGAAAGGTCCATTGCTTTTGCAAGAAACATAAGGCACCTGCCATAATCCCACATGTTTTGACTTTTACGTTTCCCTAAAGACGCTCAGGACGCAATGGATCTCCAAGAGAAAAGCATTTCACATTTGCAGGGAAGCCACTGAGAAGACCCATGTGCATGCGTATGATCTTCTGAGCTGGGACTCAGTCGGTACCACAGAGACAGCGCCATCGCTTGAGGAAGGGATGTAAGTGCAATGTTAGAGCATATGCTTTGCCTCCCTGGAAGAAAGCGCTGGGAAGATTGACCAAAAGTCTTACTCAGGTGGAGAACCTGTGACCCTGCAGATATTGTAGACTTCACCTCCCATCATCCCCTCCCATTGACTATGCTGGCTGTCAAAGATGTGGAGTCCCAACAATATCTGGAAGGCCACAGGTTCGTCATCTCTGTTGCAAATCGATATGCCAGCATTGCATGGTTGATTGTGGAGAAATGAGAGAAGATGTGTCTGAATGTAACTCAGAAGCAGTGGTGCTTGAGGCACAAGTATTATCCATACATTAAAGGTAAAGGGACCCCTGACCATTAGGTCCAGTCGCGGACAACTCGGGGGTTACGGCGCTCATCTCGCTTTACTGGCCGAGGGAGCCATCGTACAGCATGACTAAGCTGCTTCTGGCGAAACCAGAGCAGCGCACGGAAACGCCGTTTACCTTCCCACCTGAGTGGTACCTATTTATCTACTTGCATTTTGACGTGCTTTTGAACTGCTAGGTGGTCAGGAGCAGGGACCAAACAACGGGAGCTCACCCCGTCATGGGGATTCCAACCGCCGACCTTCTGATCAGCAAGCCCTAGGCTCTGTGGTTTAACCCACAGCGCCACCCACGTCCCCTTATCCATACATTAGTTGTACTAAAAGGGAACTGCTGTCTTCATTAGCATGGACCATACTCATATCATCCCTGGTCATTGGTCATGCTGGCTGGGGCTGCTATATACCATCCTAGATTTGTATAATGCTGACCTTCGTGTCACTTTGCCTCTCCCCCTCTTCCCCCTGGTGAGCAACAGGGACCCACCTGCCAGGAAACTATTGTAGTGATTTTGCCACACCTAGTAAGCTGCTTCTAACTGGTGTGTGAGAATTGTCGTCCCCCCCGCCACACTATGAGAATTAGCATGTATCTGAAGAAGTTGGTCTCTAAGGTGTTACTGGAAGGAATTTTTTAACCATATAAACTGGGGGGGGGAGTTTTGGGGCATACAGATGCTGTTGAATTTCCTCCCTTCCAGTTGAAGTCAATGGGAGTTTTCTTCCCACCTGGAGCCAATGAGTTTTTCTTCCATTTGGAAACAATGGGAGCTTTCCTTCCATTGCAAACAGCAGGCATGTGGGGATTTGAATCGGATCATAGCAGAGGCAAGGATTAAAGCTCACCTTCCCTATGTCACAGTTCCAATCTCTCCCCCCCCCCATCCTCCCCGGAGCTATTAGGCTTTTTTTTTTTAATCAAGGGCAAAGCTTACTTCTAATTTTGTTATTGGATGACTTTTAAAAAAAAAATGATTTGAAAGTTTTGCTTCTTATGGTGTGCACACATAGTGCTTTTGTGCCACTGTCACTTGGGGAAAAGGGGTTTTTGAAACATTGCTAAAGCTGCTCAATAGAAACCAAAGTGAGTTTAGTATATCACTCACAAGCATTCCTCCCCCTTTTAAACTGCCTCCATTTTTCTGAAAAAGTGATTGCATTTTGGACAATCACTTTTTCAGAAAAATGGAGGCAGTTTAAAAGGGGGAGGAATGCTTGTGAGTGATATACTAAACTGATACCAAATCCTACATATATTAAGGAAAATAGAAACATCATCTCCCCACCCCACCCCACCCTCCCACCCACTTCCTTCCCCCTCTCTCCCTAATGTCTCAACAGCTAAAATTGATCTGTAAAAATGTTTTATGGAAAAATACGAGAGACATTACACACACTTTGTAAAACAAGAAAATCTTTAATAAAAAAAAGAAAAAAAAAGTTATTGTCTGCCACCAGTACAAATTTAGAGAGGTGCTTTTTACTAAGGAATAAAGCACTTAAGACTATTTTGTCACTGCTTAGGGTTTTTTTTTAAGGCTACCATAACTCCAACATTTATAAAATCACAGTAGATATATCTTTCCTATATGCAGTTAGATGCATTCCACCATGATGTGTTTTGATCACATGTTGAGTTGCAGAACTTTTAATTTTATGAGGTGCATTTCATTATTACCTTTTGCCGTAATATACATCTTGGTCTTTTAGATGCCCCGATTTTCTTTGCTACACACATTGAGTGGCATCAAGGCAGTTGGCAGTATCCACTCAATGTAACCCCAAACATATTTGTGTAAAATTAATACACAGGGTTTGCTAGAAAGTGTATACACTTTGTTTATAGAAAGTATATGCAATGACTATTGGATCTGGTGACTTAAAATTGAGTTTTTCAAAAATGTTTGCATGGAATGTAGAAAAGTAACTCAGTTTAAAAGGGTTTTGCTATGTTTTTAACTGCTTCAAACAACCTTTCTTTTCTGGTCTCTTTATCATTTTTAAAAGTTGGCAAATCTGTCTATATTCCTAGACAGTGAGCTCTTTGTCACAGTGACTTCCTGGTGTTCCGATGAGCAAATTAAAAATAAACAAAGATTTGCCTTCAGTTTGGAGAAACGATAAAAGAGACAAGATTTGTTTCCACTGGCAATACAAAAGGTTTTGGACAACCTTTACTCAACATCTGAGAAGTGAAAGGAAATTCAGAATCGTGCCCTCTAAAACCAAACCACTGCCACAGATTTCACTTGTGGGGCCAGAATTTATCTCAAGAGGCATCTGTCTTACATTTATCTGCATAAATTGAAACTTGCACCTTTTAATCCTGCACTATGGGTTAGCCCCATATCAAGCTTTAACCAATTTCTCAATGACTGATTGTGGCTGATTGTGGGGATGGTCAAATATATCAATTTCAGTTTCTAAAATCCTAATCATAAAATCTGTCACCCCCTTTTCTGCACCAGATAGCAATTTAAAATTGTACAGAGTTTTTTGTGTGCATTTATACTAATGCACACACTTTTGATGTGACTTGGCCCAATATTTACCCTTTTCCCAGGAAATTTTGTGAATAGAATGCATTTTTATACATTATGGTTAAGTTGGAGAACCACATTGCAAAACTTGAGGATGTGCAGCTTTCAAAAGACAGCTAGTGTTGCAGTCTGCATTCTGATTTGGGAAATGCAAATGAGGGAGGTTCCTATCAAAATGCAAACCAATCAAATGCACACACCCCCCATCCCCGTGTTAGTGACTGTGGAACTAAATAGTGACAAGAATTCGGAATTTATTAGCATTGACGTGAGCTTGTGTACATGGTCTGGAAGCAAACAGATTAAAATGAATTCCACTTAGCTGTTATTCTTGAGTGTAATTTGGTTTCTGGTTTCTTAAAATTGGTCTTAGATGCTGACAATACTATGCCTACAAATCCACAGGAAAACACATTGTAAGTGATATAATTCGGTCTTGTTCTCTCTTACTTTGTGCAAGGAAATACTCCTGTCTAAATTTCTGGAGGAGCAAGGAAATTATGAAATGCTGTGTAAATGTTTTAGGAGCATGGATTGCTTTAGGTTCATGGAAAATTGCCCTGGTCTTTTATGAAGTACAGTTTCATTTAATTTTACTGCATTTCAGGCCAGGGAGGTGGGGAGGCAAAGGCCCGTCTCTCCAACTGACATGTCCGGCAGTCAGATTTGCAATCCGTTTGTTTCGGAGTTTCTGGGCAATTCCGCCTTCCAAGCCAGCCTCGGGAAAACGAGTAGCCTTTATGCATTTGTTGTGTTTCCTTAAATGATTGTTTAGTCGGGAGATGTTGCCAACTTCCTGATGGGTTATTTCTGAAGCTGTGCTAGAGAGACATGCTTCCTTTTTTTTACTTAAGGAAAGGGAGACGGGCAGACGAGAAGCAACAAGCTTGGGAGAGAGGTGGACTCTTCAATCTGTAGGTACCGGATCTTTCTCTTTCAATGCTTTGCCCATCTTCCCACCCCTCCTCCACTTTCTCAAGACTGAAATGCATACACTTTCTCAGGAATCGTATAAGACCTTCCAGTTTCAATGTGTTTCGAACCTTTCTGGGGAAACCTCAGCAATCTATCACCCTATTAAGAACACTTGTTGGGTAAATACTGGTTGCCGTTTAAAGTTGCTTCAGAGGTCTGCATGCCCTTTATTCACTGTAACTTTTGTTTTTATAACATATTTTGTCCTACAACATGCTTCAGATTTTCTTTTCAAAAGCTACTAGCTCTTTTTTCCTCGCTGCAGAGTTATTACAAGGAGATTAGAGGTTTCATTAACAAATATTGCATTCAGTTTTATGCCTCTCTCCACTGAATGCGTGCATCTCTACGTCTGTCAGTCAGTCAGTTTTTAATTTGTCTCACTCCTGGAAGATTTTGGGCAGGCAACAATATTTTTTTAAAAAAACAACACATTCAGAACCTTGGGAGAAAAAGCAGCCTTATAAAAGTTCACACGGCTCACACGATTTAACTTGCTTTTATTTTACTCTTTCAATCCAATTGTTCTAATCTGTATTTTCTTCTTGCGAGCAGCATTGTAGACATTTGTACGTTAGTATTTTGTCAAAATGTAGCTTGCTGCATTAAATCCTTAGGATTTCAATTTTATTTTTTAAGTTATAAATAAATGTTATAAATAAATGTTTACCTTAATCCCAATAACATTGGATAAATAGAGAGACAGGTAGGCAAGAGCTTTAACAATAGATTTTAAAAGATACCACTAGCGATATGATAAAAATCAGTAGGACAGTATGTCTTGTTTGCAGATGGTTGAAATGAGTGGGGGAACAACATCCTCTGTATGAAGTACAGAAATAAAGATTTTGCTTAATGGAGCTGGAGGGAGGGGTGACCTTTGCATGAGTTACCATTTTGTGAAGAGTCATAGGAATTATTTCAGAATCTGTTGACAGGTAACATATATGCAGGGAGTGAGATGTGCAGATTATATTTGCTGACATAATGAAATCTCAAATCCTGGAAAGTTTTCCAAAGTACAGACAACAGAGCCACAGCCCCAAAATTCACAGATTATTATTTTTTTAAGCCATGCTCCAGAACATCAATGGCCCCACATCAAAGTCAATGAGTTGTTCTTTAAATCTAAATGAAACCGATGACACTTGGTAATGATGACTAGCTTGCAGCGCAAGCCTACTCAGAAGCAAGCCCCATTGAGCTCAACAGGACTTGCACGCAGGTATTACACCCAGGATTTCAGCACAATAAACTTTCTTTGAATCGAGGCCACTGTGGTTATGCGAGTTCAAATTCAGGAAAAGGGGAGGCTTCCACAATTGCAGTGGAAGGGGGACATAGATCTGTGAGCATATCAGAGCAGGTTTGGAGTCCACGTGGATTAATAAGACTAAGATCCAAATCGTGGCACAGAAAAGAAAAGAAAAGAAAAGAAAAGAAAAGAAAAGAAAAGAAAAGAAAAGAAAAGGAACAAGACTATGGAGACACATTTATGATACTCATGTTGAAGCAGAGGTGGCTACAACAAATAGGAAGATTTCTTTTTTTAAAAAAAACCACAACTTTGATAAACATTACAAAATTCAAAGATTTTGACAAACAAAAGTAGAGTTTTCTAGTGCAAACAATGTATCACTTTTATAAAATGTGACTTGTTTATTAAGGAAGGATTCTGGCAACAGTTCAATTTTCCCAGTCACAAGCAACAGATTTCCATGGAAAAATCATTTAGCAATCTGGAATTTGTCCAGATCAGGATGTGTGCCCATCATTTTCTGTTTTTTGGAATTACAGTGGTACCTCAGGTTAAGAACTTAATTCGTTCTGGAGGTCCGTTCTTAACCTGAAACTGTTCTTAACCCAAGGTACCACTTTTAGCTAATGGGGCCTTCTGCTGCGATTTCTGTTCTCATCCTGAAGCAAAGTTCTTAACCTGTGGTACTATTTCTGGGTTAGTGGAGTCTGTAACCTGAAGCGTCTGTAACCTGAAGCGTCTGTAACCTGAGGTACCACTGTACTCAGGTTAGTGTTAGTCCATGAATGGCAACCCAATACATCCATTGCCACTCCAAGTTACACTATCACCCCACTGTGTGCCTACTCCTCAAGCTACACAAACCCTTAGCCTTTCTCATTAAGTGTGTATTTCGTTCACAGTTGCATTGCCTCATTGATTATGTAGTCTTTAAATGTTTTGTTCTGTGGATGAAATGGAACAGGTGTTAATCTGAGGAACAAATGTTCACAGTTTTAAAAAATACACCGTGCAGAATTGATAAAAAAGGGTTAACCTATTGTCTGGGTGCTTGTAAGTGCTGCTTTGAAAGTGCTTAAATACTTCCCAAATGAATGGGCATGAATTTTCAGATCAAAACTGAAAACCGCAGAATTCAACTTGAATTTTGGTGTTGCTGAAATTCGGGAGCCACCCTCTTTCAAGTACTGGCGTGCAGCAAAGAAATCCAAATATTTTTCAAGCCTCCACCTCAGCATTTTGTTATTCTTCCAGATAAACTTTTGCTTTGTAATTCTGTTTTAAAGGATTTAAAGTCTGGGTAAAGATCTTTATCAGGAGGAAGCCTGCTGAGCTGGTTAGGAAAGGAGTTCCATCTTCATCCATTAGGGGGCATTGCTACTTCTGCAGATCAAACCATGGGAGAAAAAAACCTTCAAGTTTCCGAGAACCTGACAATTTAAAGCAGATCCGACCTCATCATCTCTGTTTAGCTGCTCAGGACACTAATTTGGTGTAAAACCATCGTTTAACAGTTAAAAGGAGCTGTACTTGTTGCTATTTGTGGCTTCAAGCGTTCATCAAAGGTTGTTCAGACTTCCAGAATGGAAAGAGGAAAACTGGCTGTCTATTTGCAAACTATAATTAATTAGTCTAGCAGGGCACAATTCAAGGTTTTTGCTTGTTCCTTTCTTTCGACTGATTCACATTTTCCCCCAGTGATTCATTTAATACAGCATTTATCCCTTATTAAAAGGTTAAGGTGTTTAATGGTTAGATTTCTAGGGGAAGTGGGAAGCGCTGGCTCTCAGGAATGAAGTTAATGAGACAACATCAGTTTGTTCAAGAAGCGTATTGTGGACCAACTAATGGCAAACATGGTTACTCCAAATTCTTACTAATGAAATATTTTATTTTTATTTATGTAAAAAATTCTACCACATCCGTCCAGTGTCAATGCATCACTCAGGGCAGCTGACAGCGTTTTAAAATCACAATATATTAAATATACAAAGAATAAAACAAGGTAAAATTCACAACATATAAAGTACACAACTTTTTTTAAAAAAAAATCTGTTCAAAACCAACAATGACAGAGAGCATGATAAAAATAACCTCCGTTTTTAAACCTTAGCAGGCAAAAGCCTACTAAAATAAAATGTCAGCAAAAATGCCAGCAAAAACTGCTAGAGAGGCTACAATTTTATACACATTTACCTTGGAGTAGGTGTTATTGAATTCAATAGGACACCCTGCTGAATCGATTTCTGGAAAGAGCCAGCCTGGGGTAGTGGTTAGAGTGTAGAACCCAGGACCCAAGAGACTTAGGGTTAAAAATTTTACTGAGTGATTTTGAAAACTAGTTTCTCATCCTAACCTACCTCACAGGGTTGTTGTGAGGATAGATTAAGGAGGGGGAGAACCTTGCATGCCACCTGGAGCCTACATATATTTGACAATACAATTTGCAATGAAAATGAATATTTTATTGCAAATTGTCCACTTGTTAGGGTTTCAGTCTTATTAAGTATCTGTTATGTAAATGACCTAGATATGGTGGCTGAGAAGGTGATGAATAAATTGATGATGATTATGATGATAAAATGACTTTGAACATATTTTAAAGAGGAAGGGTGGTCATTTTGGTCATCCTTTATATATCAACCAGATTCTCTTGGCTGTTTTATGTGCACCTTCCACAGAGGTGAGCAAGGTAGTTTAGAAACTTTGGAGGGGGGGGGGAGATTTCTGTCCCCCTCCTAGCTTTCAGTCCTTGGTGTAATCTGGGCTGTGGAGATGTTTTAAATTGCTGATAGGTTACTGAGTTTATCCTGGGCTAGTTGGCTGTTTTTGTGCTGATTTTTTAAGATCATTATAAAGTGTGGCTGTTTTAGAGCTGTGGTAACAGGGCCCTCCAGATCCTGCAGGACTCCAGAACCCATCAGTCCCAGGCAACATGTGTCAATGTTCAGGGGTGCTGTGAGATGTAGTCCTGAAAGAAGTCCAGCAACATCCGGATACTACAACTGTGCTGGCCTACTCCTCTTTTAGTGCATTTCAGTGGTATTTGCATCGGTCATTTTTATTACTGAGAGCCAATGTGCTGCAGTGGTTAGAGGGTTGGATTAGGACCTGAGGGACCAGGGTTCAGATCCCCACTTGGACATGAAGCTCATTGGGTGACCTGGGGCCAGTCACTGCCTCTCAGCCGATGCTTCCTCAAAGGGTTGTTGTAAGGATTAAATGGGGGGGGGGAAATAACCCTGTATTTGAGCTCCTTGGAGGAAAAAGTGCACTGAATAAATAATACTGCAAGGACTTTGTCAATAATGTTTTCTGGGGGGGAAACAGTTTATAAATTTATTAGGCTTGAATTTAACAACCAAAGCACCAGGCCCATCACTCATTGCTTGGGGAAGCAACGTCAGTGTCAAACTGCTAGACTTCCCATCTCTAATGGAAGCTTCACACAGTTTGTAAAACAACCAAAATTTGGGGTTGTGTCCAATGCTAGCCCTGCTCAAGGGTAGACCCACCATAATCAATGCTCTTGACTAACTTAGGTCCATTAATTCAAATGAGTTTACTCTGAACGGTATTTAGACTGATGCAACCCATGGAAAGTTTATTTGATTCCCTATCAATATTACACCAGGTAAAAAGAATATTGAACGTATTACTGGAGGAAAACAGGGATCATTACTCACTTATTAAATCAGTTCAGCCCTGCAACAATAGATTGATCAGTTGTGTGATCCTAGACATGTCTACTCAGAAGTAAGCCTCATTAAGTTCCACAACATTTCTTCCCAGAGGAAGGGAGTGTAGGATTGCAGCCCAAGTATATCACCTCAGACTGTAAATAATTCTTCTAAATATGTTCAACATTTTTCCCTTAGGGGAAATGTTTAAACTTGCAGCAGCCCCATAAACCCTAAGCATGTTCACTCGGAAGCTAGTTCCCTCGAAATAAAGGCGACTTAGACTCATGTATCAGTTACAGGTGGGTAGCCGTGTTGGTCTGCCATAGTCGAAACAAAATAGAAACAAAATAGAAAATTCCTTCCAGTAGCACCTTAAAGACCAACTGAGTTTGTTCTTGGTATGAGCTTTCATGTGCATGCACACTTCTTCAGATACTGCACAATCATAACAGAGCATAGTAAAATGAAAGAAACATAAAATTTGCTGCATGTAATGGTAATAAAGGACATCTTTCTACCCCCATGCCAGATTAGCAAACATATATACCTACCTGTATGAATGTGAAATGTATTCATTTTGTGTTTTGTTCTTTCTGCAGCAGGGAGAGTTAAGTCTTGTGGGCTGCATATCTAAATTCCCAGAGTGATTTTCATAGGTACCGTATGATGCAATTTCTTTTCCTATACACATATTTGCTGCATTAACTTTTTAATTTTTATTTTTTTTAAAAAGTCCAGATTTCTTCTTTGGTTGGCGTTAGATTGCTTAAATCAGCAACAAATGAGATTGCCAGATAAAACTTGTTCAGATTCACATCTTAACAAGCAGCTAATGATTCTCTGGCTAATTCAGCTTCACAACTTGATCTTTAACCGATACATTGTCTTCTCTCCACTAATCACAACCTATTCCTCTTCATTCACCACAGATTTCCCTTCCTATTTCCTGACGTGTTTGGGATCGCTGGTGTCAGCAGGGGGGAATAACAAGTCAAATGAGCGGCAGAAATGCCAACAAACTTACACTCTGTTGCTATATGAATCTGACTAGGTAGGAACATCTTAAATATTAAAAGGGAACAAATTCAGCCTAGTGTTTTATCCAAGGTGTATATTGCTGGGCTCTGTCACAAAATGTCAAATCTGGTGGCATTTTCAGTTGCGGGATTATTATTCGTAGACCTGTAAAGATTTCTAACTTAACATTGTTTCAAAGGTCGCAGCCAACCTAAATCAATCTTGCTGTCTTTTATTTATCCTAGTGTCATTCTGCGGAATGGAGAGTTTCTGTTCATGATTGACATCTTAGGGGCAAATTAGCCCTAACGTTAAATCTTATATTTGCATTGAGACGGCAGGGTTTTAAAACAAAACAAAACAAAACAAAACAAAACAAACAAAACAAACAAAACAAACAAAACAAAACAAAACAAAACAAAACAAAACAAAACAAACAAAAACCTGCACATGAGATGCAAAGATTTATCTGCTTATATTATTTATATCTTCGTGTTTGTCCAAAGACCTCAGGGTGGGTTACAGCAATTAAACATTGCCATAATGAAATATTAAATCAGGTAAAAGCCACCACCAACTAACTGTATCCTGTGCCATGTGCTTTTTCCCTTTAGATGAGCTCTCAATATACATCTTTCCCTCTTCATTCACGGACTTGTTATTTTCTCAAAAGTCTGGTTATAAAAAAAAACCAGCTAGTTTTTCCAATGGACTTTCTGAAGTGTCTTGTGTTCATACCCCACCCCACCCATTCAGCAAAAACTAATTTTGGGAGAAACACTTCGACAAGTCAAATAATAGGGTTGTCTGTGAGTTGGCACATTCTGTTTTGTTTGGTTAAGGTGGAGGAGATTTACGAGAAGCAACTGGCACTTCTGACTTCTGTTTTTGACCATCCCTTATTAAATAAGCGAGAACAAACGGGTTCTCAAATATACAAGAAGAAAGCATTTCCCCAAACAACACATCATTCTCGTGTGGATTTTTCTGCAAAAAGATGCACCAGGGGTCACTTACTTTACATGGAATTAAATGGAGAATATGTTAATAATAATAATAATAATAATAATAATAATAATAATAATAATAATAATAATAATAATAATTTAATTGTACCCCACCCATCTGGCTGGGTCTCCCCAGCCACTCTGGGCGGCTTCCATCAAATATTAAAATACACTTATCGGTGGCTATTGGCCCTGACAGTTAAATAGAGCCTCCATGTTCATAAGCAGTTTACCCAATGGTACATTTATAGGTACGCTCAGTATATGTAGAAGGGCCCATGCAGCTGCAAAAGTTAGAGTACTGCAAAAGTTAGAGTGTTGGACTAAGTCCTGGGAGACCAGAGTTTGAATCGACTCTCTGCCATTAAGCCTAGCCTATTACTCAGGGTTGCTGTGGGAAATAAATGAGGAGGGAGGGAACCACGTAAGTAAACCTTGAGTTCATTGGAGAAAAGGTTGGGTGTAAATGTGATAAATAAAATAAATAATAAACTTCAGCCCTCTAAAGTTCTGCATTGCAAGACGTAAATTACGACAAGTTCCTCGACCGGTTTGTGCAAAAGGAAATGCCAGAAAAACACACGCGTATATTTTGTGACTACCTGTGAATAGTTTACAAAACTCCTTTAATTTTCATCCATTTTGTTCCCTTCAATTAAATTCATTTTCTGACAGAAGGAGGTGTTTCCTTTTTATAGCTCTCTATGTCGCACAGTTTAATAATATAATAGTAAAGAAAGATAACCTGTGTTATTAACTGATTCTTATGCATTTAGCTCTCACCTATTTTCAGACACATTCATGCTTACTTGGGTGAAGGAATAGCCCCCCCCCCCCCCCCGCCACCGCACGCACACACAAAAAGAGGGCTGTGTGCAGGGCCCCACAGACCATAAATCCACCATTGAATATACCATGAATACCAAAGGCCAGTGGGGGGGAACAATCAGTTTATGAAAAATACTCCTTTAAGTTTTGCTTGTGGGATTCCGAGAGCTTCTGGTTGGCCACCGTGGGGAACAGGCTATCAGAATTAGGGATGGGAAGAAAGTTGGTTTGGTTTGCATTGCCATGTGAACCCGTTTTATTCACACTTCCCAGAACAATGCCCAAATGGAAACACAGGCCTCCTTCGAAATTCACACTGCTCTGAATTTTGAGATTCAGCTGTCCAAGCAAAATAGTTGCAAAAGTGTGCATATTAGGGGAAATGGTGCAAAAAACAACAACAACGCACACATATTTTTTGTGAAAATAACATCCCTAAGTGCATTATAACAGAGAAGATTGCTTATAAAAATTATAAAAATTTGTACATTGGGCAAAAAGGCATTAAGTGAATTAATAAAATGCTGATAAAGTTTTGTAAGGGGTTGTCACAAACTGATGCAGAATTGTGGAGAACTGAACTTAAGATTGAAAGCAGGGAAATGAGAAACTGAGAGGCACCATCATTTACAGGCTTGCCCATCTCTGGACTAGACGAACCAAAGTCTGATCCAGAAGAATCTGATGCATTGAAAATACATAGAAATATACATAAATGTTAGACAACAAACTGGGGAGGGGGAGACCAGGACTTAATGCCGACAGACAATACACTGAGAAATATGCTGCATAGAAAACAACACGTTTATTAATTTGACGGCAAGTGTTCCAATTTAGTAGCAAATAGACTTAAAAAAGAAAGATCTGTTTAAAAAAAGAAATAAAGGAGAAAGGACATAGCTCAGTGTCAGAGCGTGCTCTTTGCACACACAGAATTGCCAGTTCTCGTTGTTGTTTCAATTTCTTACCCACCCTTCACTGTAAGATCCCAGGGCAGGTTACAGCCATTAATTTTTTTAGCATTAAAAACAGTTTAAAGCAAATTACAGCTGCAATAGCAGGGGGGGGGGCGGTGCTACAAACATAACTTCCAGGTGTCAAAGGCCAGGGTAAAAAGGTTCAGCCTCAGAAACTTCGGCACTATATGTTTAAAGAAGTATCATGCCATTTTAAACTGTCATGCCTCCCCTTGCCCCCCCAAGAATCCTGGGAAGCTTAGTTTGCTAAGAGTTGTAAAGAGAGCCAGCGTGGTGTAGTGGTTAAGAGCGGTGGACTCGTAATCTGGTGAACTGGGTTTGATTCCCCGCTCCTCCACATGCAGCTGCTGGGTGACCTTGGGCTAGTCACACTTCTTTGAAGTCTCTCAGCCCCACTCACCTCACAGAGTGTTTGTTGTGGGGGAGGAAGGGAAAGGAGAATGTTAGCCGCTTTGAGACTCCTTCGGGTAGTGATAAAGCGGGGTATCAAATCCAAACTCTTCTCTTCTCTTCTTACTACCCCCATGGAGCTACAGTTTCCAGAGTTCCCTGGGAAGAGGGATTGGTTGTTAAACTGCTCTGAGAATTATACTGTAGAAGGGAATAGGACTCTCCTAACAATTCTCAGCCAACTCTGACCTGCGTGCCTTCTGCTTATCATTTGTTGGCTCTGCTTATCATTTGCTCTGGCTCCCCCTACTGTTGACCTCCCTGTCTTCTGCCCTACCAGTCCCACTGGGCCTCAGCTACCACCGGGTGGAAGATAGCCCTCTCTGGAGCTCTTCAAACAAGGGCTGGATGGTCATCTGTTGGGGATACTCTAACTCTGGACTACTTGCTTCAAGTCTAGGGGTGAGCTTGATGACTTTCAACCACGCCTCTGACTCTCTGATTCTACTGCCACATTTTTAGAAGACGGTTTCGCAGGAACTGCTCCCAAGCCAAACCACAAACAACAATTAGGGTCAGGAATTTTGGTGTTGTATCTGATGCTACGCTGAGTAGAACCACTGAAATATTCGTTTCAATGGGTCTACTCCGAGTAGGAGTAGCATTGGCCTATAACTCTCTTTTCTTTTCTTTTCTTTTTTCTTTTTAAAGGTACGGCCTATTCTTTAGCCCATTGTACAAATAAGGAATTAATATGTATTATCTTAATAGTGGCATTTCATGTAAGCATCCAATATCAGTTACATCCAATGTGTTTCTGATCATGTATTTGCTGCTGAATCCCTTCCAAGCCTATGAAACTGAAACGCACTTTCCATTGTGCTGCTGCCCTTTATAACCCAACTGCAATGATTCCCCCCCACCCCTTCAAAATCTTTGCCTACAGTAAGATTTTGTTATTAATATGTTGAGGAATTTGCAAACGTTTCAAAGAGCAAGGGCAAACCCAACGAAAACTGTTTTGGCTGGAGGTGCTGGGCGCGACCCTTTACGATCTCGCCTAAATTCATTTGTCCATGATTAAATCCAGCCCACAGAGTGAAATGTTAGGCATGTTACTTAAGAGCCCCACACCCCTCACATGGCAAGAGAAAGGATCACCTGGCCCCTCCTTTGGCATAAGATAAGAAAGAACGGAGATGAAAGCTGAGCATGACCTGGTACTTCTTTCTTTTTGGCAGAACACCAGCCAGAATGTAAATGCATGCCACCACCCTCAACCTGACATTGCACATGCTGAGATTTTATTTATTTCGGATAGAGCAGTGGTGAGCAACCATTTTTGGACTGAGAGCTACATTGACCCACGGTCAGCCCTTGGGTAGGGGGACACATGCCAAGGTGGGTGTGGCCGAAGTTTAAAAGGTCGTTCCCACTGCACGGTGGAACTCACCGCCACAAGATGCAGGGATGGCCGCAAACTTAGGTGATTTTAAGTCAGACAAATTCATAAAGATTGGCCTAGCAATGGATAGCCTATTAACAAATAGCCTATCTGTGATTAATAGTCCTGACAGGTTGGACCTGAAACGGAACGTTGCATCATGGAATTCCTCCTGTTCAGTGTTCAGTCTGCCATGCTGTCTTTCAAAATATTCCATTCCAATCTCCTCCCAACCTGGACTTTCCATGCTTCCACCAGCCGTGCAACAGGTAGGCAGCAGTCCTTGACCCACCAAACACCCTCATTCCTCATTGGAGTGTTTAGGGAGTCCGTGACCCCATTGCAAGCCCCAAAGGTAATAGAACCATAGAATTGCAGAGTTGGAAGGGACCCAATGGGTGTCCAGTCCAACTCCCAGCAGTGCAGCATTTATTTTTATTTTATTTTATTTTGCCTAATGTGGGGCTTGAACCCACAACCCTGAGATTAAGAGTCACAATGCTCTACTAACTGGACTAACAAGTGAGTTTTTTTTTAAAAAAAAACCTTAAGAAAATGTTGAGTTCCACCCAAGCCTGTTGCTATACGTATGTATTAAGTGCGAGTGACGACATTTTGACTAAGCAAGCACCAACACACACCTCTGGACATGAGCACTAGAAGGAATGGTGGCCAAACAGACCTCCATGTTAAGAGGCAGTGGCCTGCTTCTGAATAACAGCAGCAGAGTGGGGGTGGGGGGGTGGGGACTGCTGTCTTCATGCCCTGCCCTGTGGCCTTCTTGGTAGCTTCCGGATGGCCATTTATTTTTATTATCTGGTGTTTTGTTAATGTTGTTAATATTGTTTCATAGATTCTGTGTTCGTTTGTTAATCACATAATATGACTTTTGCTGTAATTGTAATGTTTAGCTCATTTCTTTAGTCGCTGTTTTGTTAATAGCGTTTTATAGATTGCGGTTGTTTTACTGATGATCTGGTAATTATTTTCTATGATTTATGCTGTCATTGCAATGTTCTGTTATGCTTTGTAAGGTTATTGCTATTTGTTGTTTGCTAGCTGCTTTGAGGTTCATTTGAATGAAAAGTGGCATTTGTTGTTGCTGTTGTTCAGTCGTTCAGTCGTGTCCGACTCTTCGTGACCCCATGGACCAGAGCACGCCAGGCACCCCTATCCTCCACTGCCTCCCGCAGTTTGGCCAAACTCATGCCAGTCGCTTCGAGAACACTGTCCAACCATCTCATCCTCTGTCGTCCCCTTCTCCTTGTGCCCTCCATCTTTCCCAACATCAGGGTCTTTTCCAGGGAGTCTTCTCTTCTCATGAGGTGGCCAAAGTATTGGAGCCTCAACTTCAGGATCTGCCCTTCCAGTGAGCACTCAGGGCTGATTTCTTTAAGGATGGATAAGTTTGATCTTTTTGCAGTCCATGGGACTCTCAAGAGTCTCCTCCAGCACCATAATTCAAAAGCATCAGTTCTTTGGCGATCAGTCTTCTTTATGGTCCAGCTCTCACTTCCATACATTACTACTGGGAAAACCATAGAAATGCAATAAATCAAAGCAATCGGGGGCAGAATGCTCAATTATATTGTACTTTTGGTCCGATCCAGCATGAATCTAACATTGGATAATTTCAGCTGCAGGACTATGTTCTATCTGTCAGATTTGTTTCACCTGTTGCTTGTTAAAAACATTTCTCAGCAGAATAGAATAGAATAGAATAGAATAGAATAGAATAGAATAGAATAGAATAGAATAGAATAGAATAGAATAGATACCAAACCTTTAACACACATTTCCCCTCCCCCCAAAGAATCCTAGGAACTCTAAATTGTCAAGGATGCTCAGAATTGTAGCTCTGCTAAGATAAACTGCAGTTCCCTGGATTCTCTGGTGGAAGGTGTGTGCTTTGAATGTGCTTTACAGGTATCGTGTGTATGCAACCCAAAATAGAACAGAGTGAGTGAACAAAACTTACCCACAAAGACCGAGACATTGTGGAGGGTATGAGTTTCTTTCCAAAAGTCGGCACTTCTTGCCTTGGGAATTCTTCACTTGTGGGTAATTGCTTTCTTTCCTCCTCAGCAGATACTAAAACTGGCAGTTTTTCTCAGCCAGTTAGTTCCACCTCCTTCCCAACCCTGCTTCCATCCTTTTTCTGCAAAAAATAAAAATAAAAATCCATCTTGCTTGCAACAGAGCACAGTTTTAGCTTGGACATTATTTATGCCTTGTACTATGTGTGTGTGTTTTTTTATATATATCCTTTAATATTCCTGGCTTGTTAATGCAAATCCCTCTCCGGTGTTATGATCAGAAATGTTTCATCTCGCAGTGTTTTTTGTTTAAACACATTCTCACTCATGCCTTGCCAACACAACCATAAATGCAAAGTGAATGCTGAACGTCAGATTGAGTAGCTCGGTGCTATTTCGATGTCATACCCCAATTTGAAAGGGGATTGGTGTTAATCTTGTCTCCCAACCAAATTCCAGGAATCTGGGTAGTTTAATTGGACTGATCTGATTTCCCTGACAGCTACAGCTGGCAATGACATTTTCCGTGAGAGGCTGACCTGCAGGGGTGTAATGCTGCGAGCTCTTAAGTAGCTGATGGATCTCACATTTAAGAGAGAGGGGTGGAAGGGGGGTGGAAGGGGATTAAAGGTGTACACCTGATCAAATAAAATGTGTGAACTGAACGATCATGGTGATCATTTTGTGATCTCTGCAGCATTTCCCCTACAGCCACTAGACAGACAAACTACTCAATCAGAAATATCACATGGTAAGTTCATGCTGGGATTGCAGAATCAAATAGGAGGTGTTCGTTTAAATGTTCCTACATATATATTTTTTAAAAACCCTCCATGTTAAAAAAGTGAATATTAAGGAGAAGGGCAACAGCCAAGTTTGCTCCTTGATACACTAGATTTCTACGCACAGGGCCTTAGATTTTAACTAGGTCTCTGCTTGTGGAAGCACCCCCTGAGCAGTGTTCCACACAGGACGTTTACTAGAGTGGAAAAGGGGGTATGTTTCCCCCCCCATCAGTTTCCCCTTCCCTCTGCAGTCTCTTGTACCCCCCCCCAAAAAAAACCCCCCACAACAAATCTGTTCTGAGGGCTGGGGGACCCCCTGGAACATCTTGAAAAACTGTGTAAGGGGCTACAGGGGAAATTAGTGAAAATTGCCTCCCCTCTTTCCACTGGACCTCAGTCTTCCTGACCATGAACAAAAGGAAGCTGCCCATTTGTGAATGCTTAAGATGCATGTCACACTTTGGCTGTGGGGGAGCACGTCAAAGGTTAATTGCCACACCATACCTTTGATGTGAGGGAGCTCAGTAATAACTGACTCTAAAAAGCAGTCTGGACATAATGATGATAATAATAATATAGTGCTTTTGAATGTTCATATACAATTTAGAGTTGCACTCTTACAAGAGCCCTGTAAGGCAGGCCACTGTTATTATCTATATACTGCAGATGTTGCTAACAGAGAGTGATTTGACTAAGGCCACACAGAGAGTGCACAGCAAAGGCCATTTCGGGGGCCTAATCTGGCCCGCCGGTTGGCTTAATCTGGCCCCTGGGGTAAAAAACTTCAACCCTAAAAAAAAGCTCAAGAACTTCAATCCTAACAAAGGGTGAACAACTTTGGGGTAAAATCCTTAAAAAAGCTCAACAACTTTGGTCGGCCCTCACGGCCCTTCACTTCATCAAATCTGGGCCTATTTGAAAAAAAAAGTTTGGACACCACTTAGTCCATAGACATCCAATATGGCAACTCTCCAGAAGTCGCTGGACTCCAACTCCCATCATCCCTGACCACTGACCACTCACTGGGGCTGATGGGAGTTGGAGTCCAGCAGCTTCTGCAGGGCACCAGGTTGACTCCCTCTGCCTTAACCACTCCACCTCCAGCTCTCACGATCTTTGAAAAGCTACAGCTAAAAACGGACATCATTCTCAATGGTCTCATAGAAGCAACTTCCTCCCTTATTAAGAGGGAGCTTTCTGCGGCTCCAAGTGCCTTTCTTTTCTTTTCTTTTCTTTTCTTTTGGATCAGTGTTCTGCAGTTCACCCAAGGGTGCTCGAAGGGTTAATCCTAGGGGGTTGTCCAACTGGAGACCTCCAGCATCTCCTGCTGACATGATGGAGGGCTCACATTTCACACTTAATTACTTGCTCGCCAATCACGCCTCCAAGAGATCGATGTGTTTCTCTGTTTGGTCCCGTGCAGCTGTGAACTGTTTATTTACTTATCATTAGGCTGGGAATGGCTGTAATTTAAAGGTTCAGATCTTGACTCCCCCCACCCCCCATGTGTCAGCCCTTTCCCTTTAAACACTTCCATATTGCTTTGATGGAATGTCACTTGCCAAAAAAAAAACCTCTTTACCTGCCTCCCTTTCTGCCAATTTGTCTAAGGGACAACAAGTGCTCATGGGCTGCGATAGCCTGACTTGTTAATCCATCCATGAGGAGTACAAATATATATATATATATATATATATCTCAACCCCTGAAAGAAACTACCAAAAAAAGCTCAAAATGCTTAAGGGATGGAACACCTCTGGGTGTTGCTTTTCACAAGCATTGCACCATTGCTGCCCTGACTGCCTCCCCCACCCCCCACATGAGAGGCCAAATGGTCTCATTAGGGTGCATGCCACCTCATGAGAACCAAATGGTACTAACTCCAGTGTAATACAGTCATAGGTGTGAGTCCCCTTGTTAAGGAGAGCCCAGCATCATCCAGCATCCTGTTCTCATTGTGCTGAACCAGATGCCCCAATTGGAAGCCTGCAAGCAAGTCATGAGCTAAATGGTTGGGAGATGCTGTCCAACATCATCTGTAGAGCACCAGTTTAGGGATGAATGGTGTAGGCAATGTTGAGCTCGATGGACCAATGGCCTGACCGGGTAGACAGTAGCTTCAAATGGTCCATATGCATGGAACATGATCCAGAGGGCTATAGTTTCTATCTGCTGCTGAGGTTTCAGTTCACTTGTGAAAGCTAGAAACCAGTGTGCATCCCCCCACAGCCAAACATTTGGGTACATCTTGCCATCTTATGGAGTCAAGCTTTAATGGACCAGTAAGGAACTTGCCAATATACAAATTTCGAATTAAAATTTGAATTTTGAACTTCTGCTTCCCCAATAAACAAGAAAAATTGCTGGTCATTGCAGGGGAAGAACGGCTAAAGTTCTGATAGAGTCACAAGGCATCTATGCCATCATGTGAGATATTAAACATGAGCATGTCATTTCAGTGGAGTAGTTCTCACCAAGGTTGTTCAGTTGAGTCTGGGCAGTCAAAGTGTTCTTACTGTTAAATTATTTTTGTTTGTTTATTTCATAAAATTTATACACCACTTGATTTTTTTAAAAAAATAATAATATCAAAGTGGTTTACAAAAGATAAAACAGTAAAACCAAGTGGGGAAAACCACAACCTTACTTTAAAACATATAAAAGTTAAAATAAGAAAACAGATTGAAATTACCTAAACTTTCTAAGCTTCTTTGTAGACTTGTCTTAACAATAATGCTTTTAGCAGGTGCCGAAAAAAATACATTGAAGGTGCCTAAATGTTCAGCCTAAATCAGCTCTGCCCTCCAGAGCAGTAGGGGACAAGACTTTGCCTTCTTCTGGGTGACTCTCATTTATAATCAGACAGAAAATATGGGGTCATCTGAAGCTGGGGCCATCAGCTTCAGACATGCAACTTCTGTTAGAAAAAGAAGGTCTTGTAAATACAACCCAGCATTCTTTCCAATCAATGTCAGCTACTGTACAGAGTTAGCGTTTTTGGTGAAAACTCCATTGACCCTGGAATTAAAACCAATACAATAAGCATATTACTAAATACCATTGGGAAATTCCAAACTGGAGTGTAAAATCCAGAAGCATTAAAGGATTTACTACTTGGCATTGGGAAGGAGTGCAACTTTTGGATTGCTGGGCCCGTCTTTAATTACCAAACGCCCTGGCTTTCAATCTTAGCTTCATGGCTAGGCAGCGAAAACTTGTGAAACGAAAACAAGCAGCGACACAATGAGTGAATCAAATATCTTATTACGGAGAGGTTGAAGTGGATTCTCATGGAAAATTCATTTCCCATTCACAGCAACCTCTTTTCCTTTCTCCGAGTCCCACCCACGGCTGGCTTGAGAAGCCAGCTAAGCCAGATTTGGAAAAAGAGAGTGGGACAGCTGGAAGGGGAAAGGGGGCTCCAGGTCAGAACATAAGAAGAGCCTTCTGGATCAGACCAATGACCTTCTAATCCAGCCTCCTGTTCTCACAGTGGCCACCCAGTTGTCTGTGGGGAGCCCTCAAGCAGGACCTGAGTACAACAGCAGTTTGCCCACCTGCGATTTCTAGCAACTGGTATTCAGAGGCATAATGCCTCTGAGAGTGGAGACAGAGCATAGCCATCATGGCTAGTAGTCATTGATAGTCTCCTCCTCCATGTATTTGTCCCATCCTCTTTTAAAGTCACCCCAACTGAAGTCCATCACAACCTCCTGTGGCAGTGAGTTCCATAGTTAAACTATGAGCTGCATGAAGAAATTCTTTCTTTTATCTGCTCTGAATCTGCCAACATTCAGCTTCTTTGGGTGCCCACTCTCATGTTAGGAGAGGGGGAGAAATCTATTCTCTAGCCAATCTTCCCATGCCATGCATGATTTTATAAACTTCTATCATCTCATCTCTTACTTGCCTTTTCTTTAAACGAGAAAGTCCCAAACACTGCAGCTTTTTCTCATAGGGGAGTCTCTCCGTCCTCTGTCATTTGGCCTGTCCTTTTGCGAAACTTTTCTGAAACCAGGTTTTCATTTGAGACCGGGCCCAGCTCCAAGATCTGTTGGATCACTTGATCAATACTAGCTCTAGTGTGGGGGGAGAAGCACCACCTAAGGCAGGGGTCAGCAAACTTTTTTCAGCAGGGGGCCGGTCCGCTGTCTCTCAGACCTTATGGGGGGGGGGGCTGGACTATATATTTTTTTTGGGGGGAGAACAATTTTCTATGCCCCACAAATAACCCAGAGATGCATTTTAAATAAAAGGACACATTCTACTCATGTAAAAATATGCTGATTCCCGGACCGTCTGCGGGCTGGATTGAGAAGGTGATTGGGCCAGATCCGGCCCCCGGGCCTTAGTTTGCCTAAGGGGAGCAGCCTAAAGGCTGGGCAAGTGCACTTTACATCCCCTTCAGGATGACTTAGATAAGACTAGGAGCATGCCTGTTGCAGCAAAGATCACCATAGAATCCTATGCTCATCTGCTCAGAATTAGGGAATGACCCACTTATGTCCCAGGGCTAAGAGGAGAGACAGGAGCGAATGGCAAGATTAGCATGGCTAATTGCAGTCTGACTGTGACATGCTCTGCCCCTTAGCTAATCAGCTCAGTGCTAGTTGACTGGGTGTATGGGGGGGTGATGGACCAGACTTCTCTGATGCATTCTGTTCCTGGGGGCTAAACGGCACTTGGATCTCTGCTCAGCGAGCCTCTGTCCAGCAACTTCACCCATTGCTCATAGCTAGTGCAGCTAACCTTTGTTATGCACTTTGGTTGCTTACCACAAACGCAAAGGGGACAACTCTGTTTGCATAGGATCATGTGGGGAAGGACCATAGCTCAGCAGCAGAGCATCTCCTTTGCATGTAGAAGGCACCTGATTCAAACCTCAACATCTCCAGGTAGGGCTGGGAGGGATGCCTGCCTGGAACCCCAGAGAGCCATTGCCAGTCCCTACCGAGCTAGATGGACCAATGTTCTTTCAGTACAAGGCACCTAATTTGTACAGCTATGTGTTGTTTAGCTCCAGCAAGGAATGAAGGGGAATTTTATGACCTCTGCCTGGTGCCTCGTCCAACATCCTCTTGGCACGAGGTAAAAGCTTACCTTTCCCCACATAGATGAACTATGATAATGTTGTTTTGCTGCTATATTGGGTGCACCAAATATTGGGTGCACTTTCTGCTGCTGTAATGGGCTGAGTTGCTTTGTGGCTTTTTATGGATTGCCTGTGTTGTTGTGTGTGCTTAGATTATTACCAGTATGTGCTTTTACTTAGGTTTATTTTTTAAAAAGATATTGTAAGTCACTTAGAGACCATTCTGGGTCTGTTTTAAAATAACAGGTCAGTTTTGAAATAACAACATCCATTTATTATTAGGTTGTGGGCTAATATTGGGGGGTGTATCAGCTCTGGGTGTACCCCAAATTATGAGATGAATTATGGTGATTCAGGAAAGTTTTTTACCTTTCCAGATCAGGTTGTAACATCTACAAGGTGCCTCAAGGCATCTCAGGGACCTTAGGTTTCCAAGTAGTGCTGTGACTTCAGCTCTCCATACAAAGTAGATTTGTTAGATCCTCACCATAAGAACTGAAACCAACCTGTCTGGGGAAACACTCAGAGCTCGAGAGGGATGGGGATCTTTTGTTTTGATGGGCATGTCTAGCTTTTAAACAGAGTTACCGGTAATTGTTTTCCCAGGGCACTCCAATCACAGTGCCTTGGGAGAAGACGTAAAAATGGTGCTTGTATGGTCTAGTGTTGGGGTCCTTGAAATGAAGATTGTGGGCACCATGGTGCCTCCTGTGCAAATTGAGGCCCCTTGTTCTTCCCATTTTTTAAAAAAAGTACATTTGGGTTGTTGTTTTTCTTTTACCTTTGTGTCTTGCAGCCTGGATTGATTTAAATAAATATAATTCAAACCATTGTTTTAAAACCAACAGGAAAAGAGGCTTATCATTGAGCCATTTTGTAGTGGTGCCCACAACAGATTTCAAAATGTGCCCCTGTGTCTGAAAAGGCTGGAGACCCCTGGGATGCAGTACTCTGGATCTGCTGTGTCCCTAGTGAGAGATGAGCTGGAATGGGGAGGCCATCAGGCAAAGGTCTTCCCCGCTGACCTTTGAAAATCACAACTGAGCTCAAGATTTCCCCCTTCGGTATGTTGAGCTAAATAACTTCTCCTTTCTTCTTCACCTCACATGCTGAAAGTCCAAGAAGCATTTCCTTTTCATTTTACTCCTCTGCACATAATGCTGATTCCTAACAGATTATTTGACAGTGCAAAAATAAAAATAAAAATCTCCCCAGCCCCCAACAAAAAGCATTTCCAGTGAGGCTGCCTAGCCCTTTCCAAATAACAATGACATGACTTCCAAATGGGAAGATTTGGTAACGTCATAGACATAATGTGGTTCTTTGAATAGCTGAGGTAGGGAGGCCATAAAGCTGTCAACACAACAATTGCTACTCTGCTCAGCTTCCGATGGACCCGGTGGATTGAGCTATGGAATATGGATGGTGGCTCCGCTACCATGAGACCTCCTTGAACAAACACATCAATACCCAATTACCTCTTGGGCAGGCTATAGAGTGTTGTATTTGTGTCAATGATATTTCCAGGTCAGCTCCTCCTAGGATAATAAAACAGCTCTTTTGCAACGTATAGTTACGGCAAAGGCTTTACATGACTGACAGAACCCTAATAAAATGAGTTGATGTCATGGGTGAGAATGTGTGGGGATAGAACAATTGGCTGGCAAGAAAACTTCCACAGCCATGTATAGAGATTGTTTGTTCTAGGGCAGGCATAGGCAACCTCAGCCCTCCAGATGTTTTGGGACTACAACTCCCATGATCCCTAGCGAACAGGACCAGTGATCAGGGGTGGGAGGTTGCCTATGCCTGTTCTAGGGGGGTTAACAGAAGGTGATCCGAGTTTTCTTTTCAGCAAGGAAGCCGTGTTTCAGGAAAGACACACACCCACACCCTAAAAACCACCATGAATCCTTCTGTTCACAGTACCTTTTCTCCCTTTAGGGCTTCTTTGGTGACTATTGTTTTCATCCAACCCACTCAAAAATCATATACTGGATGTGATGATGTCATAACACTATGCAACCAAACTGGTTTGTGGGTGTCACTGGGATTGGATTGGATCAGATTGGGCATAGGGAACCTCAGGCCTGGAAGCTGAATGCAGCCATCCAAGCCTCTTAGTCTGGTCCTCAGGACTTTTCCCAAGCAATGCCCCTCTTTCCCCCTTCAAACCCTCACTTTCACCCTTGTCAAAAGTGTGGCTCAACTCCAATAAACCAAATACCACACACATAATAACAAAATGCTCTCTGCTGCAGAGAACAGGACATATGAGAGGTGAGGCAATTTTGTGACCTTTTCCCTTCCCAGCTAGTCATTAGAACAACTTGCAACTAAGAACTTGAATCAAAGTTTGCTTGTTTCCTCCTCCTTCACAATCCATTTTCCTTTTGTGTTGGGTCTTTTTAGATTGTAAAGCTAAGGGCAGGGACTTTTATGTTTCTATGAGTCGTTAGTCACTATGGGAACCTTCTTCTATTTTTGGCTGAAAAGCGTGATAAGTAAACAATCATGTGCAAAAAACAACAACAATATTATCCTAGTGTATAAATGAATATTATAAAAGTGCTGTAGCTCCTTCTAGATAAACCTTCTTCTGTTCTGCCCCCCATATGGTGGCAAATTGATGCTTGTGTTCTGCCTTGGGGCCGATATTCTCTTTGGATTCAGAACACAATGAACACAGAAATGGGGTGCAGGCTAAAGATTCTATTAAGTGGACTAAAAGAAAACTACAAAAGCAGTACAGTTGTGCTTATATCCCTGTGGTTGCAGGGGACCCCATCAGCAACAGACATGACTCCTGAAGCTTCAGGGAGAGCTTGGCTGGTGTGCAGCATTTTCTGCAGTCTAGGGCGTACATTGAGGTCTAGCAGAGTTGATCTCGAAGCTTAGATGTTGTTGGGGTTGCATAAGCCATATTGAGTGCTGAGTGACAACAACAACAACAACAACAACAACAACAACAACAACAACAACAACAACAACAACAATTTATTATTTATACCCTGCCCATCTGGCTGGGTTTCCCCAGCCACTCTGGGCAGCTTCCAACAGAATGTTAAAATACAATAATCTATTAAACATTAAAAGCTTCCCTAAACGGGGCTGCCTTCAGATGTCTTCTAAAAGTCTGGTAGTTGTTTTTCTCTTTGGCATCCAGTGGGAGGGTGTTCCACAGTGCGGGTGCCACTACCAAGAAGGCCCTCTGCCTGGTTCCCTGTAACTTGGTTTCTCACAGCGAGGGAACCGCCAGAAGGCTCTTAGCACTGGACCGCAGTGTCCGGGCAGAACGATGGGGGTGGAGGCGCTCCTTCAGGTATACTGGACCGAGGCCGTTTAGGGCTTTAAAGGTCAGCACCAACACTTTGAATTGTGCTCGGAAACGTACTGGGAGCCAACATATCTTCCAACTTAAATGAAAGACTGCTTCATGCTTGGCAGGCAACCCACACAGATAACTTTTAAGACTACTGTAGTCAGTACTCCTTATTCCAGGTCCCAGTGTGAGATCAACAGGAGCTTATCTCAGATATTAAGATTTCCATGCAGTGGTATCTCAACATATAACTAGCTGTGAGACACTAATTCTCTCTCTCTCTCTCTCTCTCTGTGTGTGTGTGTGTGTGTGTGAGAGAGAGAGAGAGAGAGAGAGAGAGAGAGAGAGAGAGAGAGAGGGATATATATATATATATATATATATATATATATATATATATCCTTTAAAGCCCCTCAGATTTCTTAACCTTAAAGGAGCATAGCTGGACAACACCCCAAACTCCTCAAAATCACAATAGTCTTCCACAGTTTGACAATGCAGCTTATCTATGGATGCTCCCGCCTTCAGGATGCTCAGATGAGACTTGAATTTTCATTTTTTTTAAATGTACATTTGAAAATGTTGGTGTTGACTCCTGAAATGTTCTGCTTAAGCTTACAGCCAGCAACAGAAGTAGAAACTATATCAGAGAGAGGCAATTTCTGTGACATTTAATTTTTATTTTATTTTTTTGGAAGAGAACATAAATCTCTCTGAGGAGAAACACTTGCTTTTCTTGCAAGATTTTCTGCCCAATGAAAGCTTTAAATTCTCTGCTATTTTTTTTTAAAGTGAGAGATGGAGACACATGTCCAAACCTTTTGAGGTCTGCCCCGTCACCCACTCTCCTGATTGCCCTCTTCAGGTTTCAGCTAATGGTCTATGTAGGTGATGTGAACGTTGAAGCAATCAAGCTATTTAACAAGGCAATTCCACAAGTTTTCATTCCATTTAGGGATGCTGGTGGGTCTATTTGATGGAAGCCAGAAATCGGGAGAATTAAAAAGTCAGGTTTCTCTTCCCCCTCCACCCTTTAATTTCCTAGCTATGCTTGGAATCTTTCAAATTGAGATTGCAGGTTTGGGTAGATTATCTGAAGGTCTTCTGTCTTAGCTCCTTTCAGAAAAAAACAACACAGGATCCCGTTTATGCTGATTGCCACAAAAAGAAAGACAGGCGAAAGCTGCTGATGGTCGTTTACCATCACACTATGGTCCTGTTCTTGCTGTTCAAAGAGCATTCAGTGAACGGGTGTAGCTGGACAGCTGAGGAAAAGCAGCATCACAGTAGGAGAAACATGGATGGATTCATAGTTAACAGTGACTTTGTTGTATCTCCATTGTTGGAGGCAGTAAAGCTTCTGAATACCAGTTTCTGGAAACCTCAGGAGAGGAGTGGGTTGTAGTGTTTAGGTCCTGCTTGTGGGCTTCACACTGTTCTCTGATAGGCCACTGTGAGAACAGGATGTTGGACCAGATGAGACATTGAACTGATGCACAGGGTCCACCTTATCTTTTCTACCTCTAGGAAAGAAAGCATAGCCAATGGATGATGGGAGTTGTAGTGCAACAACATTAGGAGGGCCACAGGTTCCCCTTCCTTGCCTTCAAATGAAGAATTCATTTCCCACAACGATGTGCCACACACTATCATTGCCCTGGCCTTTGACAGCTAAGGTATTTTATTGAGACCCTAAGCATTCCCACACATTTCTTCTGTTTTGTTCTACCTATGCCCTGTCATCTTTGTTCAGAACTGTTTTGCTTGCTTCTTTATAATTGTATAAACTGTTGGACTTGTTTCTTAATTGCATGATTATGTTGTTGTAACCCATGCTGGGGCCTTATGGTGAAGGCCGGGTAAGAAATCTTATGAGTAAACCAATTTTGCATGTATAAAACGATATGTCTAAATCAGCATAGGCATATGGTATGCAAATCTGTGTCACAGATTTTCATATTCATATGAAATTACATGCCCTACATAGCAGCACAATATAAGCCAAACTGTTCAGAGAGCAAGAAAAGCCAAGATCTGACGGAACAAGATGGATATTCAAAGGGGGGCTTGAGCGGGCTGCTGGTGAAATACTTGTGGGCTTTCTGCTGCCTTGAAAAAACCATGGTATTTTTTTATTATTCTTCAGAACTCAGGCGCGTTGAATTCCCGTGACATTGCTATTAACAAAAGCCGCTCTATTATACAATGATTCCCTTTCAGCTTCTCTGGCAACGAAACAGCTTTTGGAAAGAAAATCTTCTCTTTTTCTTTTTTTGGAAAAAGATGAAATGTTCACCCTACGAAACAGACTTGGGATGTTTCACTTTCAAGGTGCTACTTTCGTACTGAATGGATCCAAATGGTGCCCAGCATCTGGTTGTGCCTGATGTCAAAAATTTGAAAGTCTCAATTCCAGACAATCGCTGGGGCTTTGAAATAGATCTCATTTAATCCTACATTTGAATTTAATATTTGAAATTGTATCCTAATGGTTTCCCACCTCCATCTTCTACCATGTGCCTTAAAGCGGGGGACTTGAAAGGTTGGAGAGGTGCCCCCTTTCCTTTATACCTTTTTATTAAATATATTCATTCTCTCTCAGGAAAAGAAGAATGAATATACTTAACAGCAAAAAAGGTATAATATTAACCTACAGCTGACCCGTCCTTTGCCATATTCTCCACCTGCTGGAAAGAGATGGCTATATAATTGCTCTTTCATAAGATGCAACATGCGCAAGGCTTTTAACTGGTGGCTTTTGTTGGGAAGGCAACAATGTCAGTTACTTTGGGTGATTAATTGAGAAATGTTTCAAATATGGTGCCTGGGCAAAGAGCCAAAATCCACTCCACTTGGATGATCCAGGATTCAGCGGTGGCCAAGCTGGTTTCAGCTCAGGCAGAGCAAAAGCCACGCTCAACTATCCAAGTATGAAAATGTGCACAGTTTCAGGAATTTTGCACGTGGGTGGATGGCAGTATCTTGAGTTACAGAGACTTGCTGGCCAACTCTCTCTCTCTCTCTCTCTCTCTCTCTCTCTCTCTCTCTCTCTCTCTCTGTGTGTGTGTGTGTTTTAATGAATGCCAAGACTTGTAGGCCTCCCTCTGAATTTGCAACGCAACTCAGATTCACAGTGGGACACTTGGGGTGGCATTTAGACCTGGACTTGCTGGTCTTCTGCCTCTTCTGGTTTTCGTGGTCTTATGGTGTGTGGAGCTCTTTAGATCAGCAGTCTTCAACCTTTCCAACCCCAGAACCCACTTTTAACCCAAACATGCATTTATTAAACCTTTACCAGATAATTTGCCTGGTGGTAGTGCTCCTGTTGTGACCCACTTTGAATCAGACCATGACCCACTTGTGGGTTCTGACCCACCAGTTGAAGACCACTGCTTTAGATGATATTGTGAGTGACTTCACTTACTCCAAGAAACTGCGCTAAACTAGCCCTGTTAGGTAAGTACACCTGCCTCCTGCCACCCGTACGGTATTACTTATTCAAATTCAGTACATTTTCTTTTTTCTTTTTTCTTTTTGCATTGTTGATGCTGCCACCACCGGTCATACAGAGGTAAGCAAGTAAGCAATATATTGACACCAGGAAATCCAATTTAGCCTGCTTTTCCTGAGGGCTTACCTGGTAGCAGTGACTGGAGACTGGGAGGGAAATCTAAAGAGTGTCTTGCAGACTCCACTGAGCAGGGTAGATGTCAATACCACTGGATGGGATGTGTGCTGTGGTGCTAGCATCTATCCAATGGTGTCAGGTGCTGCTGCTAATCCATGTCCCACTCAGTGCTGCATTCCCAATAGGCAGACAAGAACATTCTTAGAGCACAAGCAAAGGAAGGGTACCAAAAAAAGGAAGGAAGGAAGGAAGGAAGGAAGGTGTTTTTTAAATTTTCACATTTGATTTTTTCAAAAACAAACAAACAAACAAACATCCACAACACTGAAGTGGTCATCTAGAAAATCTGGAAATAAACTATTTTAATTTCAGCATACATGTAAGTTTTGTGTCATTTCAAACAATAAAATTTTATTTTGTGGGTTGGTGTTGTTTTTATTTTTAATTACATATGGAGTCCCCCCACCCCTGTGTTTAAGGCCTTTAAAGGTCTTAATCCTGGTCCCATTGCAGATGGAGGGGACACCTAGAGGAGAGCCTCCGACATTGATATTAGCACATCCTGCTCTTCCACATTTTTTTTAATGACATGCTGCTCTCTCTTTCTGACACAAAATCTCCCTCCCTCCCTCTCTCTCTGTCCTTTCTTTCCATAGAAATCCACCAGGTTTCAGTATAAGTTGAGTTGCATCCTAACATTTTCAATGCATGCTGCCAGGAGGTGGCAGAGCATTCTTGCCAGAGATCTGATAAAACTGTTTGCAGAGGGGTTTTTTTTAAGTTGGGCCAAGGGCCACATGAAATGTGAGCAAGGGCCACAGGTTGCCCCCGCCTTGCTTTAACCATGGCACCATAGGGTCCATGCATCACATTCAGCGTGTACCATTTACGTGAGCACAAATGGGATGCTCACCCATTGTATCCACAGAGTGTACGTGTCCCTGTGCACTCAAAGTGTTGAGCTGCACACTTGCATGGTCAGTCATGTGCAACGACTTACAAATGTATAGTCCGTGTGCCCTGTGTACATAATAAGCGAGCTGCACAGTCTTTCCCACAAAGACACGTGTGTGTGTGTGTGTGTGTGTGTGTGTGTGTGTGTGTGTGTGCAGAGATGTCTTGTTCAGCGTAATGTGTGAACAAGGTTTATGTTGGCACCTATGTAGCATGTGCTCTACCTAGCAAGCAGTGCCTCTTTCCTAACATGTAGATTCCCTTGTAGCAGTCAATAAAGGAAGCCCAAAAAAATAGTGAGCAAAAGAGACTCAGTACAAGACACACCCCCTCTCTCTGTGTGTGTATTTAAACTACTATTTGCCGCTTCCAAATAGACAATCATAAGACCTAGACAGACGGCCCTCACTCGAACATTTCCATGTCTATTTTCAAATCGAAAATGTCTAGCCAAACCTTGGAAGGACAGACCTGTGTGGGTTTTGGGGTTGTTGTTTTTTTAAAGCACAGTCCACTGAGGCAAAGGGGGGGGGGTTGTTTGCCCTGAGTCTTGGGGTAGGATTACAGCTTGGCCGATTAGCCAATGCTGATCTGCGATGTTGGAATGCCACTTGGGCTGATGTTCTAACCAGGTGTGCCAGAGACCTGATGGGGCAGGCAGCTTTGGCAGAAGCCCTAGGCATGGAAACAAGGCCAAGCACTGGCCAACCACATGAGAGTCACCTGGAGACACAACAGTTGTCCCGTTTGGGACATCAGAAGGAGGGCTTCCAAACACCTGTTCCTGAGGCACGCATCGTCTTCTCATAGTCCCACTTTTAATAGGCCTGGAAGAACATGCCATCTCTTTCTGGGAGCGCACACAACACAGAGCAACATATTTCTTTCTGAAACCTGGCTAATACCACAGCAGAAATCCTGGTGGGATTTCTCCCCCCACCTCCTCACATCCTTCCCTCTCCTTAGCACTGAGGAATGAAAAGGGGGTATTGTGAATTGAAACAGCACTCTATAGGTTTCTCAGCCGTCACCGAGTATTTCTGAAAGTTTACAGCTGTGCTGGAAACTCCCTGGAGCTTAACAATCAATTTTCTGCCAGTCATAAAAGACGGCGGCAGCTCTCAGTTTGGTCTGCATGCAGAGGTGCGGTGGAGGGGGGGGCAGGGTAAGAGAGATCCAAAAGCCACATTTGAATGTTACATGGCCCAGAAAGCAAAGCCAGAGAGGATCTTGGAAGTCTTTTTTTGACCGCTGAAGCAATCGCTCCTTGGTGCCAAAGGACACAGTCTGTGAAATGCTGCGTGCCGCACACCTCTGCTGAGTCCTTGAGCGCAGCCAAAAGGTTAAGGGGAAAATATTGCCAAGGACCAGAAGACCTGTGGAATGGATGCATTTCAAGCTGGAGCTTTCGGTGGAATTCTCCATGTTGCATGGGCCTCAAATCTTTTGGAAATGATGCCCAAGGAGAATCAGGATACCGCAGGGTAGGACTTAACCATGGTAGGACTTGTATTTGACCACCAGGAACCTTCTGTATGGTCGGTGAACCAGGGTTGCCACCTTTGGTCAGGGAAAATAAAGGACAGTTTGGGAAAAATACGGGACAAGTCCGAGAGGGTATTTAAAAGCATTGCCACACTGGAAATGAAACTATTATGCCCTACACACATCTCATTTTCCAAAAGAGATGTCATAAATACAACCAGAGAGCAAAAAATTGACCTTTACCACCTTCACCACCACCTTTACAATAAAGGAGTTTTGGAGGCAAGTGCCCTTGCATTGTAGCTGCTACACTGCGCTCAGTAATTTCTTTTTCTTCCAATCTTGTTCTTCGGCTGGCTCCCCTCTTTGCTGCCTGTGCAAACTATGCACCAGACTGGACAGACCAGGCCTGTACAAAGTGCAAACCACCCCCTCACTCTTTCACAGACACACACACACCTCTACTCTCACAAAAACTCCCCCGCCCACTCTCCACCGGATGGACAAGGTCCATGTAAACCCCCTCTCTCACTCTCCGCAACCCACCTTCTGCCTGCGCAAAAGCTCTCTCTCTCTCTCTCTCTCTCAAACTCTTTCTTCCCATCCCATCCTCTGCCTGCACCCTGCAATACCTTTCTCTCTTGGCTCCCTTCCTCATGATCCTACCCTCTGCCCCCACAAACTCCTGTTCAAGCTCTCGCTCTCCTCCTCCCAACTAGATCCACCCTCTGCCCTCACAGTTTTGAGGAGGAGGAGCTTGAATACACAGAAAAAAGCATCCCGTTTGAAGTCCAAATAGGTACACTTTCCACACACACACTCCAAAAAAAGACAATCATGTTTTTCTAGGGACAGGTGGCAACCCTAGGATGAAACCTACAGCTGCCATGTTATACATGCTTACTTGGGAGTAATGCTTTGCCAAAAATTCCACCTGCATTTTTTTTCCTGACCATTTCTCATCAGTTGCATTTGAAAGGAATCAAAGGGGAGGGGGTATTTTGATTTTTAAAAAATGTGGGTGGAGGGCAAGGTTTGTCCATCTTACCTTAATTTTGAGAGTTCCAAGGGGTGTCTGTGAAGGTCCTTCCTTTCATTCTTCAAATAGACTCAGCAGTGGTTATGCACATTACAGCCTACCTAGAGGCCTGCACTTGAATTAAAGCACAGACATTGTGGTTCCTCCTACACCCCCAGATCATAAAGCACAGACAGGCAAGGAGGCTGCACATCACTGGCTATGCATTAATTTTATGTATCTATTTCATAAAATTAAGATATACTGCTTAAATGTAAAAAAAAAACCAAACCCTCAGTTTACAAAAGATAACATAATAATAATAATAATAATAATAATAATAATAATAATAATAATAAATTTCACAACCGTACCTTAAAACATACAAAATTTAAAATACTGAAGCAGAGTAAAATTGCCTCAATTTTCTAAGCACCTGGGTAGGCTTGTCTAAACAAGAATGTTTTTAGCAGATGCAATGAAGGCACTTGCTTCATCTCAATTGGCAATGAGTTCCAAAGTATATGCACTGCCACACTAAACAATTGAGTTCTTACGGTATTATGTGGCACCTGTAATAGTAACAATTCCACCAATCAAAGTGGTTAAGGCGATATTGTAGGTAAACTGGTCCCAAGGGCTTTATATACTAATAGTAGCACCTTGAACTTGTTGTTCAGTCGTTCAGTCGTGTCCGACTCTTCGTGACCCCATGGACCAGAGCACGCCAGGCATGCCTATCTTTCACTGCCTCCCGCAGTTTGGCCAAACTCATGTTAGTAGCTTCAAGAACACTGTCCAACCATCTCATCCTCTGTCGTCCCCTTCTCCTTGTGCCCTTCATCTTTCCCAACATCAAGGTCTTTTCCAGGGAGTCTTCTCTTCTCTTGAGGTGGCCAAAGTACTGGAGCCTCAACTTCAGGATCTGTCCTTCCAGTGAGCACTCAGGGCTGATTTCTTTAAGGATGGATAAATTTGATCTTTTTGCAGTCCATGGGACTCTCAAGAGTCTCCTCCAGCACCATAATTCAAAAGCATCAATTCTTCAGCGATCAGTCTTCTTTATGGTCCAGCTCTCACTTCCATACATTACTACTGGGAAAACCATAGCTTTAGCTATACCTTTGTTGGCAAGGTGATGTCTCTGGTTTTTAAGATGCTTTCTAGGTTTGTCATTGCTTTCCTCCCAAGAAACAGGCGTCTTTTAATTCCGGGACTGCTGTCACCATCTGCAGTGATCATGGAGCCCAAGAAAGTAAAATCTCTCACTGCCTCAATTTCTTCCCCTTCTGTTTGCCAGGAGGTGATGGGACCAGTGGCCATGATCTTAGTTTTTTTGATGTTGAGCTTCAGACCATATTTTGCGCTCTCCTCTTTCACCCTCATTAAAAGGTTCTTTAATTCCTCCTCACTTTCTGCCATCAAGGTTGTGTCATCAGCATATCTGTGGTTGTTGATATTTCTTCTTTCCTTGAACTTGACCTGGTAGCAAATTGACAACCAGGGCAGATCTCTTCGCACAGGTGTTATATGCTGACAAGGCAATTGTTCTGCAGCATTCTGCAGTAACTGCAGCTTCTAGATCAAGCATGAGGAAAGCCCCACATAGAGCACATGTTGCAGTAATGCAGTCTTGAACTAAGCAATGCATGAACTTCTGTGGCAAGGCTTCCCCAGTTCAGCTGCAGCTGTCAAACCAATCACAGTTGGTAAAAAGCACTTACAGCCACTGAGGCTACTTGAGCTGCCAATCAGAGAGCTGGATCCAGAAGCACCTTCCAACTGCAAACTTGCTCCTTCAGGTGGAGTCTCCTTCATGGGAGATTTTTAAACAGAGGTTAGATGGCCATATGCCAAGGCTTCTTTAGCTGTGATTCCTGCATTGCAGGGGGTTGGACTAGACGATCTAGTGATTCTGTGATTGCACCCCACATACAGAGGGTCACTGCCAAGCATGCACATCTAAGATACACTGCTAATATCCTTGGATTAATAGACTCATGCCCCTATCCCCACTGGACCATCTGACCTCTCCGTCTGCTAGCTCTCACCTGAGAGGGGCCCAGATCTGTACCAGAGCAGGCTCTCATCTTTCAGGGTATAGGACTACTTCCATCCACTTACTCCCAACTACAGAATCAAAACATTCACTGCACTGCACAACCTCATTTTTAAAATCAGTTCTTCACATTTTCATATAAGTTTGTGTTTGTTTGCCTTTTTCTTCAAAAAAGTCTTCTTGAAAATATGTACACATGTCTATGTCATTTGTATTATTTGCAGTGCCTATGTTTCAGGGGGTACTCAAGGGCACGCAGTACCGGCACCCTTTTGCTGCTGTTGTTAAAAAGTGTGGCACTTACTGTAACAACTTCATGGTGAGTACCGGCACCTCTATTTCGGGGGGGGGGGGGACACTGATTATTTGCATTCTGCATTATTTGCAGTATGCCCAATGTACACATTTCTGCAAAGCAATATCCCTTAATATTATACACATGTGTATATTTCTACCAACGCACACATTTTATGCACGTTTAACCCTCCCATGTGCATTCTTGCCCACATTACTTGGCTGAAGAAAGGCATGGCAAAATTTGGGAAAGTGCAGAGTTTGAAGGACAGCTGTTCTTCTGCTTGCACGTCATTTTGCAAAGTGTGACTTAGGCAGGTTCACAAACTGAATTGTGTTTCTCTCCTGCACATAGATTCTCTCCACCAGCTTTCCTATCACTACAATATCAGGCCAGACTCTGCTGGCCAAATTGAAGAGGAACAGGATTTTTAAAAAAGAAAGAAAGAAGAAGAAGAAAAACACACAAGAAAAATACAAGCAGCAAAGTGTCTAAGTGGCCACTTAGAGCTAGCAGTGTAAACAAAACTTGACTTAAGGATCTAATAGGAGTCTTATCAGCTGAGAAGGATTGCCCAAGGAAAACTAATGGTGTTTTATGGATTTCCTGCCAATGACCTTTTCTGCAGTAGCCTTTTGTGGCTGAGCTTTCTCTTTGTACGTCTCAAGTGAGGAAGCTGTTAAAGAGGATGGCCTAAGCCCTAAGAGATTTTCACCACCATATGCAACTCCTAGCATAAGCAACAATTATGTATATTTTCAGATACAGAGGGTGAGCTCTAAAATCTGCCTTGTATTGAGAGCCAATGTGATGTAGTGGTTGGAGTGTCAGACTAGGACGCAGGAGGCCAGGGTTCAAATCCACAATCAGCTATGAAAGCTCACTGGGTGACCTTGCACCGGTCACTACCTGGTGAGAATCATATACACCACCTTGAGCTCCTTGGAGGTAAAGGTGGAATATACTGTACCTGTTGATGGTGATGATGATGCATCTAAGGGTCTAAGCAGACCAGGCAGCAGAAATCCGTAATTAGGGGCACTTCCAGATGACCTGTTTATTGAGCATTCATCCTGATTTGTTTCCAGGGAGGTTAGACAATATTGGCTATTTAAAGAAGCATACATTCTGATATAGTTACAGGTAGGTAGCCATGTTGGTCTGCCGTAGTCGAAACAAAGCAAAAAAAATTTTTTCCCTTCCAGTAGCACCTTAGAGCTACTTAGTTGCTACTGGAAGGAATTTATTATTATTATTATTGTTTTGACATTCTGATATGTTTGTGGGGAGGTTAGATGGCATTGCACCAAAGCAAGAGTTTCCCCACATTTCCCCCTTCATTTCTCCATCACTTTCCTTATAACAAAAAAGTATCTTTTGGGGAATTGGATTTTGTCAGGGAACCGCCACCTGGCCCGCTGAGGGGAACGGAGGGTCCGTTAGCATACAGAGAGCCCCAGCGCCAATTGAGCAGCAGTATCTCTTCCAGCGGGGAAAGCTGCCACACCTCCAGTGGGGATGAGAGGGAAGGAACCAGCCTGGCGGGGAGAGAAGAAGAAGAAGAGTTTGGATTTGATATCCCACTTTATCACTACCCGAAGGGGACTAAAGGAGCCGCTTTGAGACTCCTGAAGGGAAGTGATAAAGCGGGATATCAAATCCAAACTCTTCTTCTTCTAACATTCTCCTTTCCCTTCCTCCCCCACAACAAACACTCTGTGAGGTGAGTGGGGCTGAGAGACTTTGAAGAAGTGTGACTAGCCCAAAGTCACCCAGCAGCTACATGTGGAGGAGTGGAGATGTGAACCCGGTTCACCAGATTACGAGTCTACCACTCAAGGATGCCACTGAGAGCCCCAGTGCCTCATCTAGCCAGGAGCGACAATAGGGAGCCTGGCTGAGAAAGGGCTTGGGGATGTTGCTGAGACCCTGTGCTCACCTTGCCCAGCTGGTCAGGAGGGAGGCACGCCATTTCCGCCGCCCCAGTTGTGCAGAGGGGTGAAACACAAGGAGGGTAGGAGGAGACTTGGGGTGCCAAAGTTCTTATGCTGGGGGAGAAGCCAGAAGGGGCCACTCCCAGATTCTGCCAGCGACTGAGACAGACATGCTTTATGTAGCTCTGCACTGTAAATAGTTTGCACAATAAAACTGCAAAAGACTGTTTGGGCTCCTGCTCCGTTACTCGTGAGGCACCATCACGCGAACCTTACAGATTTGTTGCAAAAGACCTCCCAATTTACTATAGTTGTGCAACCTGAATTTGCTGGTATGTCGTTGAATAGCAACAGTCTGGAAACACAGTGGCTCACATGTGTCTTTGCAATTTGGTAGAAAGATGTTGTGGTGGAGGTGGGATGATTCAAGCTGGTACTATGGCACTTGAGGGGCGGGATTCACCCTTTCCTGCCATGCCATATTTTGAAGAATTTTTTCCTTTCTTTAAGGAATTTTTTTTGTGCCCATACTGTATTTTTCCTTAACAGTGTAAAACAGCAGTTTGGGCAGGGTTTGTGTGTTTTAGGTTAATACTGCAGAAAGGCTTAACAGTCCCCCACCTTGTGCCTCTGTCTCAATCTGATTCAGGGTCAATGGCTACTTTCCCACCATTTTTTTTTAATAAAAAAAACAACGTATCTGATCTCTCTTGTTTTGTCTACTTTGATCTTAAGATTCTCCTTCACTCAAACAAGACTTGGTTCCCTCATTCCTGAATGCTGAAAGATACCACAAATGAATGGAAATTGTGACCCCAATGCATTCTCCTAAAGACCCTTGTGTCCTAATTATTTAATCTGTTAAGAGTGGAAATTGATGGAACTCTATGAAAAGATGCACTCTGATCATGTATGAGAATCGCTGGAGAAATTCCCTTATTGAATTTTATATTTATCCAACCTAAGGAACTGATTGCCATGGGAACCTCTGGTTCCTGATTAAAATTTCAAACCAGTTCAGTTTATCCTGCCATTCTAGTAATATTAAAGGCCCCAGGCATTCCCATGCATGGATCTGACATTTTTGTGCATAAGCATTTCACTCATAGTTGCACTGCATCATGAATTATGTAGTCTGTAATTCTTCTTGAAGGGCTTTGGATTGGACAGAAGCAAACTGATTGAGGCATGTATTGTGTCTATGTTGTGTTCAAGCACAATAACTGTCCCTCAAGGAGAAGCCAGCCTCTATCTTCCCTTCCCCTTCTGTTCCTTGAGAGTAGGAGAAGCCCTGCTGGGAAACTGTTTATAGCATCGTTAATACATGAGTTAAATCTTTGGCACCTGGATGTAGCCTGAATTCACTTCAATAGTCCAAGTTCAGGAGACCACACATGTTCCAGATACCTGCTATTTCAAGCCCAAAGGACAGAAAGACAGTATCATGCCCTGATGTTGGCATGAACAGAGTTAGTGCTGAGGCTACCAACACTTTTTTGGTTGTTGTTTGCAGAGAGAATGTGTTGAATGCAGACTAGGGCTGATGTGAAATGACCCTCCCCATTTCAACACCAGAGGGAGAGGGTAACAACCATGAAGCATTTCAGAGGTGCTTTTCTACTGTAATTTTCTCTTAAATTACAATTTTAAAAGCTCTCTCTGAGTGTCAGGCTCTGAGCTGAGGCAAGGCAAGACTCTAGTTGCGTTCAGGTTTCTGTGATGGCTTCTGAGTCAGAGGATGGCAATGCAACATCTCCAGGATAGAATGGCATTGATCTTGCAGAAGTGCTTCTGGGGCTGGCCATTGTCTAGGACCAACTCTAGGCAGGCCTGTGTTTTGGCCCTCCCAGGGATTTGTATATATAACTTTGTCCCACACTCTACATCTGTGCAGCATCTGAGTCCGGTAGCTAAGATTCAACAGACTCTACTATCTTCTATAGGGAAATGTTTGTTTGATTTATTTCAAGGGTTTATAATCGTTTTTTGATAACCAGGCTGCAAAAAGGGGGCTTGCAACAATACTGTATAAAAAACCTAAGTCCAGTTAAAAAAACAACAACAGTAAAAAACAACAACATATAAAATGTCAATTTCTTAACCATTGAAAGATCCATTTCATGGTAATGCTAGAAGCCTAGCAGCTCAGACAGAAGTAAAATAAAACATAATGAGCAACACTCAGTGAGACCTCAGCATAACAGCCCCAACTGATAACCCTCTCTGTGAATCAAGGCCTTAGGGAAGAGGTCATGTATCGAGGTCTGCTGAAATGACTGAGGCCTGACTAACTTCCACTGGAATCAACTTCTGCAATTTGATGTTTCAGTGAGATTGTGTCGTCATACCAAGGTGTGAGTCAATGATCTTCTTTGTGGGGGAAATGGGAGCACATTGCTGAACACAAAGAGTGGATCAGGACATGGAGGCTTCAGGTCTGGGAGCTGAGTGTTGGCCCTTCAGGGGTTGCTGTCTGGCCCTTGACGCTCTATGCAGGCCAACCCAAACCACCAGCACTCTTCACATGCCCTGCTTCCTTGAGTCTTTTTTTTCTGGCTGGAATATATCCTTTACCTAGAATAATCTTGCTTGCTTGCCGAGATGGATCAGTGTACTTATGGGATCACCTTACGAATATATGCCCATGCAACAGCTTCAATCTGAGGAACCAGAGTGCCATATAATATTCGTTCTGCACTTGTAAGAAATCACCTGCTTAAAACATCTTTTGTTGAGGCATCCAGACATGTACAAGTTACATGTGCTTTAATTGTTGCTGATCTTTATCATATTTTGCATATTTCTAAAGACCTCTTTTTAACTGTTTTTTTTTCCTAATCAAGAATTTTAATGGTTTGTTTTTATACTTTTACTAGCTGGCCTGGCCACACGTTGCTGTTGCTGATTTGGTGAAAATGGGAAAGGGAGGTGCAGTGCAAAAGTGGAAGTGTATACTTACCGACACTTTTTCTTGTTGAAGTTGAGGACGCGTGGTTTCCTTACCAGCTCTGCAGATGCGTTAGGCGCCACCATAAACGGCGGTCATTTCCTTTCCGAGCATTCAGACTCTCCTCTCAGTGGAGACGGAGTCCCGGAAATGTCCTGGCTCTATAGGTGGCCGAGGTAACACCGCAGATGGCGGAAGCAACGTTTCGTCTCACTTTTCCTCCCTACCCGATGGAGCCATGGCCGCCAACCGCACAAACGGTTGTTCCTGCTTGTGTGGGTCTACAACTGCCGCCGGAGATAGCAGCAGCGTTTGTGAGTGGTGTGCCCCTTTATTGGTTGGAGGTAGTGACGTAGTAACAGGAGGAGGAGGGGTCTGAGACATTTTTAGTGTGTTATGCTGCGTTCCGTCCACTGGAGGGTGCTATGTTTTTTTGGCACAAAATCCAATTTTTACCCAGGTTAGGTGTATTATTTTTGCAATCTAACTATGTAAGATCCTTCCCATATGCCCATGGAACGTTGTGTCCAAATTTGAAGTAAATCGGTCAAGCGATTACGGAGAAAGGTGGTCCAGCACAAACACCCACCTTTCATGATTTTATATATATATAGATATAGACCACTTAGATGTTTACATTTTGTTAAAGTTTGTTAAATGAATGAATGAATGTCTGCAAGGTGGGTGTTTTGTGTATTTTATTTATTCATTCATTTATAACACGTATTTATAGACCCCCCTATATAAAATATCAGGGCAGTGCACTAGGACATTTACAAGTACAATAAAATAAAATGTGAAATGTTATTTTAAAAAAATTGCAAAGGAATCACCTGGTTGGAATATTCAGGACAGATGATAGAAAGTACTTCTTCACACAATTCATGGCTAACCAATAGAACTGGCTCCCACAGGGGGCAATGATGGCCACCAGCTTGGATGGCTTTGAAAGAACATTGGACAAATTTGTGGAGGAGAAGCCTATCAATGGCTACTAGCTATGATGGGTACATGCCACTTCCACAAGCTTCTGATTACTAGTTGCTGGAAACCACGGGAGGGGAGAGTGTTCTTGTGTTCTGTCAAAGGTTTCCCACAGGTATTTGGAGGAGTCACTGTGAGACTCATATGCTGGCCTAGATGGGCCCTTGGCCTCATCCAACAGCCTGTCCTCTGCAAAGTCAGGCACACGGCTACCCTTCTTGAACCTTCTTGCATCCAAGAGATCTTGTCCCTCGGGTCCAAAAGGAGGTCTTTGGGCAGGGCCTCCAAAGGCAAGATGTGTGTGTGTGTGTGTGTGTGTGTGTATGGAACATGAAGTCAGTTCCCCCCTCCCTCCCCTCCCCTCCATCCCATCCATCATTGCGGACAAGGGCTCTGTTGTGTTAGGCAAAAGAGCATATACACGGCTCTCCATATATTACAGGATATTATTTTTCCAGTGGAGAAACATTTCAGGCATTTCCAATGAACTTTTTTTCCCCCCCGGTGCTTTATTGGTACCATTAAAAAAAATCCAGCAAAGGAATAAAACCAAACCACAAAAATCTCTGTTAAGAGTAGCAAAGGCAAAGGAAATTTAGAACATTAAAAATGGACCGTGTGTCTCTTATTATTCTTTCCCTAGGTGTAGCGTAGACCTCCATGTAGGCAAGAAGCATGCAGTACACAAGAAGAGTTGAGTTGAGTTGAAACCGCCCAGCAGGACCCAAGCACAAGAGCATCTCCTCCTCCTGTGGCTTCCAGCAACAGGTATTCAGAAGCACTACTGCCTCTGATTATGGAGGCAGAGCATTGCCATCATGACTAGTAGCCATTGATATCCTTATTCTCCATGAATTTGTCTAATCCTCCTTTTAAGGTTGTCCAATTGGGTTGCCACCACTGCCTCCTGTGGGAGCGAGTTCCATAGTTCAGCTATGCACTGCATGAAGAAGTCCTTTCTTTTATCTGTCCCGAAACTTCCAACACAGTGCCAAGACAAGGTGCAACAAGGCAATTATCTGAAGACAAAGGCAGCACACTTCTTGCTTCAGAACTATTGAGTTTACCTATATGCAAAGGGAAGCATATTTAATTGACCAAAACTCATCCAACAGAATTCCTGTAATTGGGTGACAACCCTGATCATGACTAATTATTGTGAAGTGGCATGTATTTACAAAGAAAGTCACAGGGTTCTGTTAGAAGAGGAATGGACTATTTAACCACTTTGAGAACTGTAGTTGTGTGAGGGAATCTTAAGCTATAGCTCCCAGAATTCTTTGGGGGAAGCCATGACTGATTAAAGTGGTATCATAGTGGTTTAAATATATGGTGTGCACATGACCTTAGTGCTACTTGGAGGAAACCCATTGACTTGAATGGATAAGAGTTAGACATGTCCATTAATTTCAGTGGGTCTGCTCTGAGTAGTACTTAGTTGGGAACAACCCTTGACCTGCCACTCCAAAATACTTGCTTCCCTTTAAAATACCTGATCAGAATTTTTCAGTATTGGTTGATTGTCCTTGGTCATTTAGTTTGACATTTTATTCCGTGTTCTGCCCAGTTCCATCCCACCTCCAGAGCTTCCTCTTCTTTTTTCCCTTTATGTTTCTAGGGATGAAATATACTACTTCAAAATCAAGAGTACGGCCGTAGCAAGCTTGTTCTGTCACCATGCCTGGTTGAAACTGTAATTAGAAGCTGCTTTGTTCAAGGGCTAGGGAGCCACGGAGGATTAATTAGGTCTGATATTTATTTCTCCAGCTATGAAAGCCAGATGTGTGCAGTTAAAGACAAACCCTTAGGGAGAACCATCCTGGGCTTATTTTCCCATCCCCGGGGGCCAAAAGGAAAGGAAAGTTGCCCACCCAGAATGGATGCTTCATACAAGCATTAAAAGGGCACTGCACTCCTAGGCAATGCACCTGCGTAATTCTGATTGAGTCCTACTGCTCAGCTACATCTTTGTCCCAGCCTATGCAAGACACTTTAGTGCAAAGGGTTTCCCCTGCTAAGGATGAATTATTGAAATTAATTTCTTTTGGTTCTAAGAGAAAATTAAACAAGGCATTCAGATAGTAAGGAAGTTGTCTGTAAATAATTGTCCTTCTGGCAGCAAAATCTCTGATTGGCTGTGCTGCTGTGATGTCATCAGCTCAGGGAACAAAGCTTGCGGTACCAGAAAATGCACAGCTCAGTTTGAATGAGGCATGGGGAAGTTGTCAGTTTGGCTGGAAGTGAAACTTCCAGCAGTAAGGAAAGGGAGATGTGAAAGGGAGACCACAGGTAGCATGTGAGTTTTTGGGTGAAACGGGGCACATGTGGAGTAGGCTGAGAAACAGCAGCCAGAGTTGATCGATGAAGGAGATCAGTTACGCAGCTGAAGCTTTCCCTAACATATATCTCTATGCCTGGAAATGCTAAACCTGTATCAGGCTGCTATTAAAGATTTCAACAACAGGCAATGAGGGGGCAATGTATGTGCGGGGTGAAGTGTGTATTTAATTTCACATATCAGTTTGAATCCAATAGCCAGTTCTTTGGTTACCAGCCTCTAACAGAATGTAGCGCAAATCTTTGCATGTTGCTATCTCCCTCCCAATAGTAATATTTTATTTTTCAGGTAGATTGTCAAGCCTACAGATTTTTTTATTTTTTTTTTTTTTAGCATGGTTTCCTGGAAAACTTCCTCAGTGTTTTGCAGTTCATAAACCTCAGCCATTTATGGTGCATCCAACAGACGTGCTCAGTTCCAACGAGTCAGCTGAAAAAACAAACAGCCCTTTCAATCCCTTCTGTAGATGTAGGATTTGTCATCGGGCAGAATGAAGAAGAAGAAGAAAAGGTGAAACCTCTAAATTTGAAGTTAATAGCCTGCGCTACTGCTATGCATCCCATTACTCCTGGAGATGGCAGGTTCTGGAGAATGTCAACCAAATTAACCTCAGCAACGGAGGCTTTCAGCCGTTCAGCCCTTAATGCTCCCTCTGGCTGCAACCGCTGTGTCCTGTATCATTAGGAACACATCCAGCAATGAGCACCCCTCACCTTTAATCCATCTGCCGCTCTCATTTCAGGAGGGAGGAGAGTTCTAGGGAGGAGTGTTCTGTGTGAGTCCCCTTAACTCTACCTCCCCTTGGCTGCATTTCCCTGAACAAAGGCAAATGGCAGTGAGAAACAGCATGCCTGATTTCAGGTAAGGATTGCGTTCCACTTTATAGGCAAGATTCTGGACTCCTGTTTATCGGGCATTTGCCCTGAATTGCTTGCACAAAGTTTACATGGAAGTTACATTGAATCCATTTTCTACTGAGCATTTCTTCTTACTTGTTTTCAGAGGGATTACAGGATTTGCTTGCAGGGTGTTCAGACATCTTCCCATAAATCATTTGTTCGTCCCACACATTTTCCAGTGCATGTCTCCATTACTTTGCTAGTCCATTTCTTTCTTTCTTTCTTTCTTTAAATGATAATAATGTGCTGCAGCAGCTGACCACTACTGCAGAAACCTAAATTTCCCGGTAGGCACTGGAATCCCCTGCCTCGCAGAAGTAAACGTTTGGAGGTGACCACTATTTCATTCCCTTCCCCCCCCCCCAACAAGGGACTTGTTGAGATTCTCTTTGGTGAGTTTACATTATGGTTTCTCAGCATCCTTTGCCCTATGTTCGAGACCTTAAATGCTCCTTAACTTAACGTTGGACAGGGGCCACTCTGGGATATGGATGGATGATTGAGCATTTTGGTTGCTTTCAGGTTCTCACTTATTTTATCTAAAATTCAGTGTGCTCCATTTCCACCGCAGTTGTTCTGTCCACTTTGACCTTGGCCGCACTTACCACTTGCATGTGGACCTCTGAAAATTACTCAGGAGGGAATTTGACCCTTAGGCTGAAGTAGGTTCTCTACCTCTGTTCTATAACATGCTACTGTTTGTTGCTTTCACTACAACAGACCACTGCATGCTCCCCCTCTAGAAACAAACTATGGCCCCCAATTAATGATCTGACACCCAATGCAGCCTTCAGTCCTGAACCAGAAGTACCAAAACTTCAGAGTCACCATTAGTTGCTGCAGACAGCTCTGACACAAAGGTTCTGTTGAGAAAAGCTGGCATATCCAATGCTGCCACTGATGGTGGAACCACTAACCACAATGACATGATTCTCAGCTTATAAGAACGGATCTGGTCACCATCATGAATATCAAGAGGCACACTTGCCCTGTGAACTGCATGCAATGGAGAGGGCGAGGGAACCCAAACTTGGCAGAAATGATGGATCTGGTGCCGACTAAATGGATGATGAGGGGTTGCTAAATATGGTACATTTGCCTGGGAATAGAACTCTTTCCTGAAGAAAGGCCTTGTCACTGGCCATGTCACTGGGGGTGGAAAGCTGTCAAGGGGGAGGGATGAGTTTTGAGTTCTGCGGCATGTGCTGAAATGTAAGCTTAATGGCAATTTAAAAATGAGTCAAGGGTTTTGTGGAGAGAGCTTTGCCTGGATTCAATCAGCAAGTGAAAGGCTTATGTTTCCCTGATATAATCAAAGAATTAACCAAATTGTCTAAGGGAACGATATCTGTCTCAGGAACTTTAGCTGCTTCTGGATTTATTTATTTTATTTGCACGTGTATTTTCAGTGAACATTTACTGAACTTCCAGTGTGGGCTAGGAAGCAAGTATAGTACAAACCTTCTATGGCCATGTGGAGGGGCATCCCTTATGCGCATTAATCTCACCAAGGTGTGAAATGTCACAAATCTCACAGAGGTGCCACACATGTCAGAGTAGGTGCTGTACCTTAATGTTCACCCACATGTGTTTAGAGACAAGACCCACCCACTCACCAATATATTTATCTTCTAGAGATCCTTGAGGAGAAGGAGGATACTGAAGAACGTCAACATTAGGAAAGGTCGAGAGCTACCTTATATCATCAGACCATGGGTCCATCTAGGTTGATACTGTCTACTCTGACTGGCAGTGACTCTCCAGGGTTTCAGACAGGAGACTTTCCCACCCTTAATTATAGATTTCAGAGATTGAAGCTGGGACCTATTCTCACAGTGGCTAACTACATGCCCATGGGAAGCCCATAAGCAGGAACTGAGTGCAACATCACTCTCCACATTTGTGATTTCTAGTAACTAGCTTTCAGAATCATACTGCTCAAAAGGAAGTACTTATTCACATAGGTAAACTGTAGAATTCGCTCCTGCAAAATGTAGTGATGGTCACCAGCTAGCATAGAGGTTTAGACAAATTCATAGAGGATAAGGCTATGTTCTCCCAACAGTTTCAAAGGCATAATGCCACTCTCTCTGAGTGGGTGTGGTGCAAACACATTGGCAGGAACACTGAATTAGCTCCATTGGTGTGTTTGCACCATGCTGCCTTGCTACTCTCCCTCTTGGTAAGCTGCAGCTCCACACCTGCTGGGAAATTAGTGCAGTAACTCTGCCCCACCCAATGAGCCACTTTTAGTTGCAAGCACATCCTTCTTTGCATTCATAAATTCACACACTACTAGTACTTAAAAACAACAACAACCCAACAGAGATTCAGAGGGTGTTTTTAAAAGGAAGATGATATTCATTAAAACAACAACAACAACAGTGTTGTAGCTCATGGCCCCATTCACACTACATTTAAAGCACTATGATAAAAACACCCCCAAAGAATTATGGGAGTCATAGTTTGTTACAAGTGCTGAGAGTCGTTAGCAGAGCTAGAGTTTCTAGAGCGATTTAACAGATAACTTTTCTTCACATACGATTCTAGGAATTGTCAGTTTCTGAGGGGTAATGGGGTGTCCTAACAACTCTCAGTACCCTTCACAAACTACAGCTCCCAGAATTCTTTGGTGTTAGCTGTGACGGTTTAAAGTGGTATAATAGTGCTTTTTAAAAGTATGGTGTGAATGTGGCCCATGTCGCCTCCATCTCTGGGAGATTTTTCTCCTTTTCCTGTTCCCGGCAATGTCTCCTGAGCCTCTTTGAACACCAGTTCTGAAAATAAAAGAGCAAAATACTCAGAACAGGCTGGAAAAATCAGTTCTCTCCCTCTCCCCAGGAGCAATGTAATAATGCTAATAGAGAGGAGAATGAGAAAGAGGAAATGTTTCGCTAACGTGGAGAATTTCTGGCCTGTGTGCTTTTCTGAGGCCTGTTTGTCAGGGGGAAAAGGAAATTGGTGGCTGGCTGAAATATGAGCTGCTGCAGCTGCAGTCTTTTAAATACAACTTTTTTTTTTCAGGCACACTGGTGCTTCAGTTTGGGGGTTATTAGCAGATGCTGAAATGCTTTGGCCCCCACTTCACATGGGACCTTTGCGTGATGTGGCTTTCCAGCCAGTGTTCAGGTGATTTGAGGGGAAGGGGGGAAAAGTGCATGTGTGTTGAAGGGAGGAGAAATGTCATTTTCGGAGAAGCAAGAAATCCTTCAGGCTCCTCGGCGAGAGACTAATAAAGAGCTTTTTGTGTGTGGCTAGGCCGGGGTGGTGTCAAACCAAATCACTTGCACAAGGTGGAGTAACCCTATCTGAAATTAAACTCTGGCCCCTGTTTACAAGGACAACCTTCATTCCCCCCTACCCCCCCCCACCGCTCCTTAAAAGAAATTGGTGGCAGTGGGAGGGCATGTTTATGTGTGCGCACAAGTGAGCAGGGAGAGAATGATAAGGAGGCCACATTCACACCATACGTTTAAAGCACTATGATACCACTTTAAACCGTCACGGCTTCCACCGAAGATTCCTGGGAGCTGTGGTTTGTTAAGGGTGCTGAGAGTTGTTAGGAAACCCCCTATTCCCATCCCAGAGCTACAATTCCCAGAGGTTCCCCTTGAAGAGGGTTTGATTGTTAAACCACTCTGCTTTGCGTGCAGAACGTCCCAGGTTCACTCCATGGCATCTTCAGGTAAGGCTGGGAATGTCGCCTCTCCTGAAACACAAGAGAGCTGCTGCCAGTCAGTGTCGGCAATTCTGAGCTAGGTGAACCAGGGTTTTCCTATTTTCCAAAGAACTCAGGGTGGTGTGGATGGTCCTCCAATTTGATCCTCACAAGCAGCACTCAATACCTGAGATATTACAGGATATTTAATAGTAATACATTGAAGTTGGGCTGAGAGGAAGGACATCGGATCAAGTTTATGACAGTGGTAAGCAATATCTGCACCAGGGACCCATACACTCTAAGTGTCCCGATTTCCCAGATACTGTCCAGGAATGACAAAACCCAGCCTGGTTTTTTATTTGATCCTGGAACGTCCCTATTTCCCTAGCTAGCGCTGCAATTTCCTCAATACACAAATTTCCCAAGGAAACTTCCCTGACACAATGCATTTGTGTATGCTGTTTTCACTAATATGCTCTTTTTCCATGCACTTCCCCCTAATACAGTATACACATTTTTCTACACATTATTTGGTTGGAAACCTGCATTGCAAAATTTGGAGAAGTGTGAATTCTGAAGGATAACTGTTTCAATTTACTTATTGTTTCAGGAAGTGCTAATTGGGGAGTTTAGTATTAAAATATGAAAGATTATAATGCTCTCTGAAAGAGACCGTGTTGGTTATTATGGGTCTACAGTTACTCTTCACATTTTCATACAGGGGACTTTTCCAACCCTATGATTGAGCTTGGCCCATGTTCTGCCTTTTGGCTTGGAGTCCTCCCCAAATAATACACTGAAGTGAAACACATCTAAAGGCATCTGTCACAGCAGTGAAATCAAACAAATGCATTCTCCTATCTGTCCCTCAATCTCATTTTAGCTGGGGAAGAGCCAAATATGAAAACCCACCCACCCCTTCTTCACATTTGTTTGAGAAATTGTCAGCAAATGAAGGAGTAGTTGGACCATTAATGGATCATGTGCTTGCAACACCATAAGCATCATCTGATGAAGGAAAAGTGAGCATGCTGAAGACTCGCATGGCTTCCTGCTGAGAGACAGCTTGCTTGTGTGTGACGTTCCACAGAAACTTCTCAAGCAATGGGCACTCATGTTAGAAGTATGGAAGCCAAGTTGAGGAAAGGGCTTGTGAAGTTGTGTGGTCCCACCAAAATGGGAGGTCCTAGCATTTTTCAAGGTGTTGCAGCTTTTATGGAGTGCAGTAAGTACCAAAAATCCAACATGAGACAGACAACAGAGTCAATGGGACTCTTAATGCAGACTTCAGAATAAAGCCTGCAGTGCCTTAATACAGGATAAGAAGGTACCTTATTTGAGTACCTTCTCTACTCTGCTCTGACCCACTCTGCCCTGATTAGCTTTGGAATAATAACTGGTGTTATCTGCTTTTTGGTCTTTGATTGAATGCCTTCTAACCCACCTGTGTGCCTAGCAGGTTTAAGTAGGGGAATTTCATTGGCCCACTCGCATCAGGGGTAGCCAATGGGATGCCCTCCAGTTGCTGTTTGACTCCATCAGCCCAGAAAGCATGGCCAAATGTTGGGAATGATGGAAATACCTTCTTTGGAAATTCAGATGAAGAGAAGAAATTGGTTTATTGCTCTTGCTTTTGGGCACTCACACCCACCCACAGCAGTTGATTTCAATCAGGCTTTCACAAGACAATTTCCCAATGGAATTAGCCCTGGGTTGGTTAGTGGGGAGGAAGGTAACATTGGCTCTTCCACTTTGGGTGGCAAAAAATCTTAGGCCATCCCTGGATTCAACTTTCCACACAATTTCCACACAAAGTAGAAGTAACACTGAGCCAACACGATCATTTCTCGGATTAAGCACACTTTTACATTTCCAGTATGAGCACACCATCACAGGAGATGGACGGATGAGGGTCATGAGATGCGGAATTCTATTTGACTTCCTGGCTGGCAATCGACAGAGCCGAAGTTTACCAGAATACCACAGAGGATACACTGCATCCTCGTGGGATTGCCATGCCACACCATGCCTTACTGCCACAGAAACTCTTTGTTTGGGTATGCCCTTTTAATCCTGGCACAGTCAAGTCCTGGACCATTAAACCAGCCATTTAGGATGATTTATTAGCTGTACATGGCAAACGTGGTGTTATGACAGTTGGCCCAAGATTATTTTGCAGGTTGGAACATTTTCGGGTTTGTTTGAAATGGAGGATCTGAGCAGAGTTTCTGGAGTCTGTGAGGAGAGAGAAGCAGAAGGGGCAATATGGTGATTTTCATTCCCACTCCACTGACAGCTCAGATCAAGGCAAGAGAAACCAACTTGTTAGGAAACTGGAGCGGATGGGGAGGGTTCTCCCAGTGTGGTTGAACTCCCAACTCTGGATATGAGGAACTTTGAAATGAAGAAAAAGCATGCTTATTACACACACACACACACACACACACACACACCAGGATATGCCTAATTTCAGTTATAATTTATGAAATCAAAATACCTCCATGATAAAAGAAACAACTCTGAAGAAACATCTTTTCATGTTTCTGACTTTTCTTTCCACTTCATTGAAAATAGTTGGATCGGCATGCCACTGTGTTGTTTTTACAGAAATTCCTTTCAAGTCTTTCAAGCCACCAGTTGATAAATTTGTAGACAGCGAGTATTTCCTTTCTTTTCCACATGGTTTTAGAGCAGTGCAGTAGGTACAAGGTCTATGAATGGCTGCCATCCATCACAGGTACAAGGGACCTCCATGTTCAGAGACACTGTACCTCTGAATACCAGGTAACAGGAACAACAATGTAGGATAGCTCTAGAGCTGCCTTCCCCAACCTGATGCTCACTAAATATTATAAATGCTATAGATGGGAGTTGGCAAGGCAGGAGTTCGGAGCAGATCAGGAATAACTCACAAGGTGTCAGCAAAGTTAACACTTTATTCAAAGAAACAAAACAGCTCAGGCCTAGTAGTTCTATTCTTCCCAGTAGTTCTTGCCCCAATGATGTGTGGGATGTAAAACGCAGGAGCAGTCAAACACAACATTGCTACAGTAGACATAGAAAGGGAACTCTAGGCCAGCTAGTAGGAACTCACTGTCTCCCCTGGGCTGGGTTGGATTTCCTCTGTGTAACTGGAGATGGGTGTGGTCTCACCTGGTCAGGTTAACACAAAACCACAGGGACCACACTCCATCTTTCTCTCTTTTGGACGACGCTCTCAAACAAGCTGTATTGCTAACATGCTCGACAAAGGGGCTGTTTTCCCCTGAGTAAATGTTACTTTTACTGAGTTTAAGCCTGCCGTTTGGGATCCAATTGTGAACAGCTGATTTCTCGTGAGTAAAAGTTTTATGCTTTTATAGAAAACTGTGTATTGTCTTATTTTGAGAGGGATTAATGGGAAAAATACCAGGACATTTATTACAGAAGTTTTAACCTGTGTGTTTAAAAGGGGAATGAGAACTCTGCTAATTTCTGGGACTTGTAAACACAAGTTGGAATAGGATATCTTAAACAATATATCCTCTCCTGCATCCCAAAACATTCCCACATGATGAAGTTGTGAGGACTGAAGGTCCCTGCCTTCCCACAACTCTCTAAGTCTCCTCCTCCCTTGGGCCCTTCCCAAGCAACCTGAGACTTCTCTGCCTTTTCTGTCTTTGCCTCTTCAGGTTCTGGGAAACCAGGAGGACAGGAGCTGGACGTAGCAGGAAGAGGAATTGCCTGGCTTCTTCAGCAGCCTGCCTGATCTCTGCCTCTTCATCCCACTCCTCTCCAGCCTCTGCTTCTGTCTCTGCTTCTGGACTGCTCTCTGCCACAGCCTCTTCCTGCTCACTAAACCCTGTTGCCTCTTCAGCTTCCAACACCACCTCCTCACAGTCTGCCTCCGCTTCTCCCTCTGACCACTCTGTTTGTCCACCATTCCAGTGCTTCGGATTACCAGATGATGTTGTCAACAAACTTCATCAAGAATGTTTGCTGCCTTCCAGAGCTAGAAAGCATCTCGCTGATCACTGCTTGAGACATATTGCCTATTCTACTGACTTCTTGATCTGGCCCACAAATCAATTCTAATGTTGCTCGGAGGAGAAAATAATGCCCACTTTATTGGAGATAGGAATGCCTTAAACATGTGTTTCAGGTAGTCTGGAATGATGAGGTTGAATTCCATCCACCAGCTCTCTCAAACCCTCAGACAGACCCACAGCTTAACAATTGTGTTTGTTTGCCCTGGGAAATGCTATTGCTCTCCGCTCCCCAGATGTCGGCTGATCTCTGAACTTTCCCCAAAATAACCTGCTGTGATAGTTTCAAATGGCACACCCAATAGAAGGATCTGGGGGTCTGGATTTCCTCTCACACCAGCCAATGGGATAAAACCAAGAAAAACAAAAACTCACCAGAATTTGACACCCCATCTTTACCTGGCAGGAATGTTGATTTTTCCATGGTTCACCTGCTTGGAAAATATTAAGTGTGTTTGCTTGTCAGGGGTTGACTTTCTCCCCTCAATCAGTCATCCAGAGCCAGTGCAGGACAATTCAGGCATCCAGTAAATTGTTTCAATAGAGCTGTGGTTAAGGGAGATATGTTTCATATAATTTGCTGCATTCTGTTTTGCCCGAGGACTGCTACGGGTTTATAGTGAGGCCTTAATGGCTTTTCTGTTTTGTTTTGTTTTGGCTTGGCCAAATTCATTTAGAAATGCAATACAGGCTAATGACACAATCCTCCAGTAAATCACTGGAAGACCTCTAACGGTTACACTGGTTGCTTAAGTGTAACGTTTTACACACTTACTGCCCCCATCTCTTATCTAAAATTGCAAACTGATTTGGAATTGTGGATAACTGAATTTTAAGATTGGAAAAATGAGATACTGAGAAACTGAAACTGACAGAATCCAGGTGACTTGTTTATTGAGTATTTGTCCTGATTTATTTTCAAGGAAATTAGGGGAAGTTGGTGACTTAATCAGCATTCATTGATTTGTCTGCACAGAGGTTAGATGATGTTATCCCATATTTTCTAGTGCATTTCCCCATCACTTTCCTTATGACAAAAAGTATGATTATTATTTTTTTGAGAAAGTGGGTTTGTTGCACAAGACCTTTAATTTCAATGGAACTACTTTGAGTAGAACTAACATTGGATAGAACCCCAAGAAAAGGGGAGTTGGTGGGCCTTGAAGTTGCCCATATTAAGATGATTAAGAGTACTAATCAGTTTGTCAATGTCTATTGGTCATAACGACTATATTGATCCTCCATGTTGAATGATGGTGTACCACTGAAAACCAGTTCCGTGGAGCATCTGTTTTGCAGGCAGAAGGTTGTTAGTTTAATCTCTGGTATCTTCAATTAGGGCTGGAAAAGACTTCCTGCCTGAAACCACAGAGTGCTGCTGCCAGTGAGTGTAGACAATACCGTGCTAGATGGACCCATAGTCCATATAAGGCAGCTGCCAGTTAGCCAATGGAAGCTGATGCCCATTGGGCAGAAGGCAAGGAGGCCAACAGTAGTCAGAGTGAGAGTGGACCAAACTAACTCTGGTTTATTCTCATCCTCCTCCCTTGCTGAGTCCTACAAAGGCAATTATAACCAATACTGAGCTAGATGGGCCATTGGCTTGACTCAGTATAAGGCAGTTCATAGAATGTACTGGGGATTTAGTGAAATCATTTGGGGACAAATATCCCCTCCTCCTCTCCCAGGCTTCTTCCCTTTCTCCCTCCTCCAGTCTAATTCCAGGGCTCTAAGGTTACTCTGTTAAAGAAAGACTTAAAAGCCTCCTGGAAAGCTGAGTTGGATAGTTAGGGAGAGCAAGCGAGTTTATGGGAGCAGTGTTTATAGAGCTATAAAAAGAAACATGATGTCTCACTGTTTGGCCAAAAGGCTGTACAGAAGCAGATCTTTATGCCTTTGAATATGTAGAGTGTAATGAATACCAAGAACATAAAGAGGTGGAAACAATTAGCTGGCTGCCATCGCACTGTAATCAAACTTCCCATTAAATTAGCATCTCGCTGGTGCTACCTGCCTTCAGTTACATTGTCTGACTGCACAAATCACCCTGAGGGTGCTCCGCCAAGTGATCTGTTCAGAAGGTCACTTCTTTTTTTAAGCTCTAGTAGGGTTCACCTCTAGCCTAGCTGCCCTCTGGTTACCCTCTCTTGGGGACGTCTCTGCCTAGGCCGCAGGCTAGATTTCCTCCAGTGGATTAAGTGTTAGGCTCATGTCAACAAGGTGGCCGTGGAGATAGAGGTAAAGCAGGAAGGACTCTGGAGCCAAGATGAGAGGGTTCCAATGACTTCCAGGCAGTAGATTAATCCTGATAACAAGAGTGTTAGGCCAAGTGCTTTATTTCCACCACGTCCATTAGATAGGCCAGCTAATGCAACGGGGACAGAAACTGCGTTCAAAATTAGTATCCAGCTATAAAACTCATCGCAAGGACCAACACTGGTTATCTAACAATTCATTTAAAAGCAAATGAACACACAACTCCTTGTAATGGGAAATCCACTGGAAAATTCCTCCAGAACCCTTCATCAGATTGGATATAAAGCAAAGCACCATGGCAGGAGAGGCAAGGAGTAAAGAAGAGTTCTTGGTGTATGAACAATTCCCAGAGTGGTTCAGAAACCAACCCCAGGGGACTCTTGGAATTGTAGCTGTTCGAGGGGAATAGGGGCCTGAGAACAACTCTCAGCACCCTTAAGCAACTGCAGCTCCAGGAGTCTTTGGGGAAAGCCATGATTTTTTAAAATGGTATGAGACCACTATAAATGTATAGTGCAGTTGGGATCTTAAAGTCATAAAGCCTGCATTGCTCTCAGTTTTGTCCAGCCCAATGTACTTCCTTTTAAATGTAAAATATGCCTCTAGCACAAATTAAACATGACTGACACAGAGCCAGTTAAGATTCTTTACAACCATGTTTTGTTCCCAGATGTTTTTCATAGCACAAATATGAGAAAACAATAGCAGAAAGGGTGGTCTTGACACCCAGCTGGAATTTGGGGGAAAATCTGTGTTCCATTGCTCATTAGACTGTAAACTGCATGTGTGACCTTCGTTGAAATCAATTAACCTTGCATGTCCTCCCTTTTATGGTCTCTATGAATGACTATTTTAGACCACAGAAGAAAATTTCAAAACTATTTAGTCACTTTATAGTATACAAAATTTACTTTGCAATAGCTTCTTCAACTGAAATTCATTGGTGTGTGTTTTAAAAAAAATTGTCACAAATCTCTTGCAAACATGAAAGAGTTTTGAGATTTCTTAAAAACTAGCAAAAATATTTTGGCATCATTTTTTTTTTTTTTTTTGGACCAGGGTCCACATCATTGGTTGCTTATTGCATATTATGTTAGCTAGCCTTTAAGATGCAAAAAGACCTGTGATGAGATTTTGCTGCACCAAACTAATATGACCACACCTCTGAAAATTTTCACAAATAAGGTAAAATAAAGCTGGTTACTTTAAAACAGAAATGTTGCAATTTGGTTCTCTATAAAATGAGAACCAGGATAGTGTTGCCAACAGGAAGAAAGCCTGAAATTTAGATTGGGGAAGGGGAAAAAAGAAAAACTGGCTCATTTCTGAGCAAACAGACTAGAGATACCCCCTGCCAAATGTAGGCTAGCTAGAAATTTTTGTGGGGAAGGGGGTTGTGAATAAAGACCCTTTAGAACAAGTAATTCACACAAATTTTGCTAAAGCATAGGTGCATTCACCACCTCTGAGCTTCAAAACATGGCTTTTCAGAAGACAAAAAGATTTTTATCCTATAAAGAATGATTTAAGGAGCCACAAAATACCCCAGACTACCACATTTTCCAAATTTAGCATAACACCCAGTTTAGGCATTCAGCTTTTGCAGCACACAATCCCATTCTTGTCAGAGTTGACCCCTGCACATCTGCAATATATTAGATTGGCAATTTGCACGCAATTGCCAAGCCCCATTGCATAATAATGAAACTTAATTAGCTGCTTTGCACCAGGCTAGTAGTTCACTGACATTAAAGCAGCCTTATCGGTGCTAAATTGAAATGCGGGCTTGAGGTGTTTATCTCAAGGAGCTATCAGTCACCACTTTTTACATTTCAGGCCAAGTCAAGACTGAGGAATTAACAAATGGGTATCAGCCTTTGACACAGCATGACTCATGTCTGAATTGGTTCCATCTGTACGGATCATACGATAAATAGTTAACTGTTTTAGCCTTCCTCTATGCTATCCAACAACAATTTGTAATGTTCTTTAAGGCAGGAGATGTTGGAGAAGAGGAATCTAATTCCAAAAAGAGAATCATGGAAGAAAAGTTGGCATCAAATGCCAACATTGCTCTTAAGCCAAGGTTTAATGAGTTGTTAGGAGGGCATGGATACTGCATATGCGATTGAAAACACTCTCCTTGAGCAGGTTATCCGCACCTTTTACCCTCTGCATATGCCCTAGTTGAATGAAGAAGAAAGTTGTAATTCTGAACTTGGCATATGCCCACCCACAACGTCATTGGGCAGGTGTGGATACACCCCCATTGCTCAGACTGCCTACATCTGTTTTCTGTTGGACACACTGAGGAGTAATGCAGAATCAATCTGAATGGAGCTTTTGTTTTTGAATGAAACTATTTTGTGAAAAGACACTTTTCAGGGGTAAAAATATGCAATTTGATCCGGATTGTTTGTGGACTAGGTGGAAATAAACAAGATCTCAGTGTGCATAAAACATACAATATAATGTTGTGTTTATGCAGCCTCAGTTGACTGTTATTTTTCTAAACCCATTTTTATATCATGTTGTCATGTTAGTATTCTCACAGGTTAACACTTTCTTCATACTTTACTCAAGAGGAGGAGAACCAATAATGTGATCCTTTCTCACCTGAGTTCCAAGAAGTACTCACAATCATAGAGCATCTGTTGATACTGATGAGACGAATGACATCAAATGCCAGATGTAAAGAGAAAAAATCCCAGATACAAAGAGTGGCAGGTGAAATATGACCCTCCAGTTTGCAAATGTCCTTTGCTTTTCTGGCAAGTGGAAAGCAGCGGGTTTGTGCACCCTTGAACTTCAAATACTTCATAATCTGCCTTCAGTTCCAGCTATAAATTTTGCCCATTTGCTTGCCAGTCAAACGTTTCTAAACATAACACTCTAAAAATGTTGCCTGTTTACTACAGCGCTTAAATGAGCGAAGTGCAACAGGGACACAATGTTGAAACTGGACTAATGACCTGCTTTTGAAGTGGTTGTTTGTTGGCTTATGTAGCTTAATCAGTCTGCTGGCTACTTTGCAGAATATAAGAGAGAGCAGGTCTCTTTGCCTTAAATTCAACACAGGAACAGCTGAGGAAGGGGGGAGAGGGAAGTGGAGGTAGGGCACAAACAAGGAAGCAATCTGGTTCTTTCAGTGGCATGTGCTTAGACTCCTGGTACGATGTGGGAACTAGGGGTTGAGAAAACAGCTTCATGGGGAAAGTTGGTTTTCATAGAATCAAAGAATGGTAGAGTTGAGGAAGGTTTTGCATGCAGAATCCCAGACATCTCCGGGTAGGGTTGGGGGTGACCTCACCCTCTCTAAAACCCTAGAGAGCCACAGATGGGGCTGGCTGAGAGGGACCTGGAACCCTTTCACTAACATTGTTATGGCTTCCTGGAAGGAAGAGGGGTGAAGCAGCATGAAATGATGCTGCGTGGACACACCAGTGGGAGTGTTGGATTGGCTCTGGACAGCCCCCTTCCCACTTCCTCACACTCTTCCTTCCCCTCTCCCTCCCACTAAACCACAGTTCTGCTGGTGACAGGCAGAGAGCACCAAGGCTAGCTGATCCCAGAGAACCTCGGCTCATCAGTGCCAACAGTACTGAGCTAGATGGCTTGATAATAAGAGAACTTTCTGTGTTCTTCATATTTAATGGGAATGGCTCAGTGAAATCATCACCATCATAGTAATATATTATTATTATTTATATGCCACTCATCTGATGGGGTTGTCCCAGCCACAATGGGTGGCTTCCGACAAATTTAAACTCAGTAAGACAATGCATTGCCTTTAGAAGGTCCCAGGTTCAGTCCTGGCATATCTGGGCAAGGCTGAGAGAGACCTCTGCCTGAAACTCTGGAAGGCCACTGCCCATCAGTGTAGACAAAACTGAGCTAGGGGAACCAACAGGCTGACTTGATCTAAGGCCACTTTCTGTGTTCTTGTGATAGGTGAAAGTGAGGTTACATAGGTATTTTGGGAAGTATTCCAGGTAGCTGTCCAGCTTCCAACCGCAGCTAGCTAAGCCCAGGAGCAAGCATGATGGAGAGGTTGGCAGTTGCAGCAGCACCACTGCTGGGGCCCCAAGTGATAGAGGGCAGGAATGGTGGTGGTAAACATAAGAAGAGCCTGCAGGATCAGGCCAATGACCCATCTAGTCCAGCATCCTGCTCTCCAAGCGACCAACTGGATGCCTGTAAGAAACCTGCAAGCAGGAACCGAGTACAAGCACTCTCTCCCTTCCTGTGGTTTCCAGCAACTGGTTTTCAGAAGCACAACTACTTCCAACTGTGGAGGCAAAGCATAGCCATCATGCCTAGTAGCTGCTGATAGCCCTCTCCTCCATGAATTTGTCTAATCCTCTTTCTAGATGGCTTTCATCTAGATTGGTTGCCATCGCTGTCTCCTGTGGGAGTGAGTTCTGTAGTTTAACTGCATGCATGCATGAAGAAGTACTTTGTTTTATCTGTTTTGAATCTTCCAACATTCAGCTTCATTGGATATCATTGGGTGGGAGGGCACCTAGGGAGGTCCAACCCTGAAGATCAGCCAGTACCACCTACAAGACAGAGGGAAAGTGTGAGCTAGATTTCTGCCCTCTGCATACACCACAAGCTAAAATGGGTTTGGGAGAAAGGAACTGTGTAAATGGCAAAGAAAACCGTAAGTCAAGCTTCCTCAAACTCGGCCCTCCAGATGTTTTTTTGCCTACAACTCCCATGGTCCCTAGCTAGCAGGATCAGTAGTCAGGGATGATGGGAGTTGTAGTCTCAGAACATCTGGAGGGCCGAGTTTGAGGAAGCCTGCCATAAGTACTTCTCTGGGATATGAAATGTCAACTTTTTAGGCCACTGGGGATGTTTGGGATTTTGAGGAAAGTCCTATGGGCACCAGTCACAAAATCACTGGTTGGGCCACTGGCATAATATAAGATATCTGTTGGAAGACAGTGTAGAAAAGGCTGAGTTGGTGCATACAGGAACTGAGTAGGTAGTGTAAACAGTCTCTCATGCTTTGGTGGATTTTTAAAAGGGGATATTTGGAGATGCCACAGGAGGCACTGGTGGGTACATTGGCACTGCATTGGTAGACTCTAGAGATCACCTTCCAATCCCTGCCTAAGGCGGATGGTGGAAACTTATTTCGCATACTCTCACAAATGGTTTGCTTTCACCTTTTCCATTGAGCTAGGAAAACTGGAAGCTGAATGGATGGTGTGGTGCCTGGAAGGAGTGGAACCGGAATCAATATGAATATGGTTAAGAATATCCTTTCCTGGGAGCCCCTGTGCATGTAACTAAACATTCCTGTATTTAAGAGTGTGTGGAAGCCCCCTTAGGAGACATTCCTTTCAGAGAAACCTTACACAGGTAATTGCAATATTTGGAAGTAGCATGACTGTGTCGAGGATATGAGAGCAGGGATTCAGAGCTGGCCCAACCATTAGACGAAATGAGGCAATTGCCTCAGGCAGCAGATGCAGGTGGGTAGCAGCAGCAGTTCCCAGCTGTTCCTCTTGAACTCCCCACCCCAGCTATTCCCAGCCATCTCCCCCTATGCCTCCTGGGTTCCCTAATCTGGCCCGTTGCCTCAGTGTGTTGAAGTAAGATACAACTGATGATGCCTTGTTTATAGGTTTTGCCCACCTGGCAATTTGCAACCGGAACAAGTTCAAGATTAGGGTAGGGCCATAGTTCAGTGGTAGAGCATCTGCTTTGCATGCAGAAAGTTCCAGGTTCCAATCCTGTCATCTCTAGGCAGTGCTGGGAAAGAACCCTGCCTGAAATCCTGAAGAGGTGCTGCCAGTCAGTGTAGACACTGCTGAGTTAGATGGACCAATGGCCTGACAGTGGTATAAGGCAACTTCCCATGTTCCTGTTTTCTGATGATGGGATGGATGATTGCACCATTTTCTTGTGCTCTCTCTTTTTCTACTGTGCGAGATGTGGCAGTCATTTTGACTTATGCCATGCCATTAAAGCAGCCATTTTGTGATGGGCACCCATGGTCCTTTCTCAAATGTGCCCACTAACCTAAAAAAAAGATTGGCAACCAACAGGAAACTATCTTGCAATACTGTGTCAGTAGCGGACCTATAGATTAATTGAGTCTATCAAATAGCGAAGGAACACTTTGAGTTTCATTCTTCATGCAGCCTTGACCACTATCCATCTGGGATCTCATTTCTTCATACAAATAACAGACGGCCACAAAAAAACCCACAAAATGTATATGGACAAGCTCCATCCATAACAAGCTCTCTCCTTCTTCGGGACAATCCGTAAAAATTATGAACAGGTGGCCACCTTCGTGAAATGTCTTGTTTTCCTGAGATACACACAAACTAAACTTCAAAACTAGCATGGACCAATCTCCAAGCCACCCTAAGAAAACCTGAAGGAAGGAAAGTTTGACAGGAAATACAAAATGTCTTTGCAAACCGCGAAACATTGCAGGAATGAATGGCTGGCGAAAGAGACGGAATGTTGGCTGTGAAGCAAAAAGGCTGCAGGTTTTGGGTTGTTGTTTTTTTGCTTTTTCCCGGATTCTCTTTGCTTCCCTCAGCATATAGCTCATGGGCATTGCTGTTTCACATTTAAGAATAGAAGCAGCACAGAGCACAGGCAAGGAAGGGGGGCAGAAAGTAATCTCGCTGTAAGAGGCAATTGTATTAAAATCTTCTCCTTCTGCACCTGCATCCAGACCTCCGACTGCCAAGGAATCTTTAGCTCAGCTTTTGCAGCGGCTTTTGTATCAGGGCTCTACCAAAGTGAAAGGGAGCTTTGGGCCCAGGGAAGGGTTGAATCTGGCCCTCGTAACTCTCTCCCAGCCACGCACCCTCTCTCTAGGCCACACCTCTCCCTGGTCCTGCTTCACTGAGTGTTTTTGCTTGGCCAGGATGTGTCCTTGAACTTCTATAAGGCTTCTTGCTTATCTGGATGGAGGATGGAGAGGTGTGTGTGAGGTTGCGTGTTGAAACTAGCCTACCATAAAAAGGTAACATTTACCTATGTTATTTGATGGGGGGGGGGGCTTTTTGCAGCCCGCTTAACCCAGAAAACCATAGGAGGGAGTGAAGTGATAAAATTTGGGCCTACAGGTTTTTTCCTGGTGCTTTCGTGGAGGAGCAGAAGCATGCATGTGCGGAAAGGGTAGAGAAACAGTGACAATGACCAATGTCATTTGTTATTGTGTCACACCAGAGCCAGTGGTGTGAATGGTATTTAGGGTGCCATGCTGGAAGATCAGCTAAAAAGCCACAGTCCTGTAACACAACAGGTGCTGCAGCGTGAAAGGAACATTAGGAAACAGGACAGAAGTGCTTGTGGTGTAGTGGTTAAGAGTGGTAGACTCGTAATCTGGGGAACCGGGTTCACGTCTCCACTCCTCCACATGCAGCTGCTGGGTGACCTTGGGCTAGTCACACTTCTTTGAAGTCTCTCAGCCCCACTCACCTCACAGAGTGTTTGTTGTGGGGGAGGAAGGGAAAGGAGAATGTTAGCCGCTTTGAGACTCCTTTGGGTAGTGAAAAGCGGGATATCAAATCCAAACTCTTCTTCTTCTTCTTATCGGCATCAGAAAAATGAGCACAATACTCCCCGCATCCCCTAGAGTGAAAATAGTAACAACGGCAACAGTGCAACAAGTAGCTTTAATTTACAAGATCTCTCCCCACACTCTCCTGGTCCTCAGTTCTGAAGTACTGAGAGGACCAATTCCCAATCAGATCAAATGATGGCAGCTCCAGATGACCTTCCCTGTCGCTTATAGGCTGCGAGGAATGTCGGGATTTGGTTACATTTGGAGCCTGGACAACATTTATAATGCTTCGGTAAATGAATCAGGTGAACTGTGACCCAGCCAGGAAATTTATGGCCTTTACCTATGGCTTTGACAGGACCTTGGAGTGAGATATTATGGCAGGGGTGGGTGAGAGAGGGGGTGGAGGCTCATCTTAAAACTGGGGGGTTGGGGTGGGTGGGAAGCGGAGATAAAGCAGCTGTTGAAGAGCTTGGACCCGTGGGCCTTGGCGGCTCAGAGCTGCCACAGAGAAATGCTTCACACTGAGGTGTCAACTGTGCCAAATGCATCCATTAATTGAAAGAAGGTCTTCAAACTGGGCTTGTAAAGGATGGATCAGCTGGGAGTTCTGAAGAAACCACCCGGAATAGCCTTTAAAGAAATACCAAGACCGCTTGGGCAGAAGAGAAACACCCCCCCTTATTCCCCCCCTTATTTCTAATTGACTCTTTTGGCCTTTTCTCTCCTAAGGAATGGAGCTGTTGATAAAGGCATACAATGGTAAAGTCCGTAGAATCCAGCAGGGACACTCAGCAGTGGCTACTAACAGAGGCTGGCCTGAGATGATTCCGGAAAGCCCATGAATAGAGCAAGAAAGTGACTGCTCTCCACAACACGCTCCCCCCCCCCCAACGACTAGCAAAAGGTATATTGCCTCTGAACCTGGAAATTTTATTTAGGTATCCTGGCTTATCTGCTCTGAATTTGTCTACCCCTTTCAAACAACTTTTGTCCCTAAAATTTGTACCTTAAGTAGCATCAAACCTACATGCCAAACTGTGGTCACATGGGGCACAACCAGACCTGACATGATGATGGGCTTCCAGTTGAGGTTCCTGACCCCTGATCCTAGAAGAAGGTTCTTCTCATGCCAGAAGACTGGGTACCCTGTGCAGCTGTCCTTAACAAGAGATCTGTAATTATTTTGTGTCTAACTCCAGCTGAACACAGCAACCAGAGAGAGATTCTAATGTTTTGGTGGCTAGAGCATTCTCAGCCTCATCTATACTTGGGCAGCTGTTTCACTGGAAATCTCAACCAGCTCATCTGGGCAAAGCCTTTTGATGTTGTGCCACAATTGATAAACATGCACCATTTGTCTTCCCTTATCTGTTTGCTTTTCAGCCCTTTTGCCTTTCGCAGCCTTCCACTCTTGTTTCCAAGAGCGCTTATCAGTGGAAAGCACCAATGTCCGGCCCCAAGGGACATAGCTACAGTGGCTCATCCTTTTCCGCGTAAACACCACCTTTTCAATGGTGATGATCTTCACAACAAAACTCGGTGGAGGGAGGGAGGCTCAGCTGAAAGCTGGATTGATAGCAGTTGTCAAATGAAGGTCTTATCTAGAGGAGATAAGAACATAAGAAGAGTCTGCTGGATCAGGCCAAGGGCCAATCTAGTCCAATAACCTGTTCTCACAATGGCCAACCAGATGCCTGTAGGAAGCCTACAAGCAGGACCTAGCAAGTGGTATTCCAGAAAGTGGTATTCAGAAAAAAATGACTGCCTCCAGCTGTGGAGTTGGAGCACAGCCAACTTGGCTAGTAGCCATCAATAGACTTTTCAATGAATTTGTCTAATCAACTTTTACAGGCACCCAAGTTAGTAGCCATCTCTGCCCCCTGTGGGAGCAAGTTTCATAGCTTAACTATGTCAGGCACCCCCAGCCTTCAGCCCTCCAGATGTTTTGGACTACAATTTCCATCATCCCTGACCACTGGTCCTGTTAGCTAGGGATCATGGGAGCTGTAGGCCAAAACGTCTGGAAGGCTGCAGGTTGGGGATGCCTGAACTATGTGCTACATAAGTACATCCTTTTAAGTGTCCTGAATTTTATGTTCTTGTGTTTGAATCCTGCTTGGCACTGTGACAACAGGATGTTGGACCATAAGCTTTTCTTATGTTCTTACGTTCTACTACAAAGCTACAGACATGCCTTATTATCATACCACTGGTCCACCAACTTCACGTATTTTGCAGTAAATTCTTTAGGGTCTTTGGTGGAGGTCTTCTCAGCCCTGCTGGAACTAGAGGCTGAACCTGGGAAGTTCTGGTTGTAAAACATATGTGCTGTCCAAGAACTGTGATTCACTTTGCCACCCCTACCCCATGCCGCTCTCCTCAATTGTCTGCCCATCCTCTGCTTCGCTTAACGGGAGCTGCTTTTCCTTTAATGCTAGTTACTAACTGCTGTGTTTGCGAACTGCAGTCTAACTTGATAATGGCCCATTTGTGGGAGTTGCCAAGATGTAAGCCAATGTTGCATTCCTTCAGTCTATGGCAGAAAAAACCTGAGGAGTTAAGATGAAGTGCAGATTTCTTCCTGATGAAATCCAGAAGATTTGCCGTAACCCTTTTTCAGAATGATCCACCAACTGTTGCTACTGAGCGACCTTCTTCTATTTCGTCGAGGCTAGCTTTCCATGAGTGTGATATTCATGGCTTCCTCTTTCCCTCAGGGAACCCAGTTACACAGTCTCCAGGCTCTTTATGCCCATGACCCCGATTAGGTTGCAGAGAAAAGAAAGCACCTAATGTCACTGTGACATTCGCAAATGCATTTAATCATCAAGTGAAGATGGATATTGTGTGTAGTGATGGGAAAATCTACCATTTTCAGTTTCCTTCCATTTTTTCCCCTAGCCTTGAATTCAGTTATCTGCATTAAGTTTGTTCTCTTTTTTAAAAGAAGGTTCTCATGAAAATGGAACAGCATTTTAGTTGCATTTCTTCTAACTTACACATTTGTATGCAGTCATGCCTAATATGCACATTTTCCCGAAGCAGTTTACCCTATTTTCTGTTATTTTCACTAATATATGCCTTTTGATGCACCCTTTATGTGCAATATGCATTACTGTACACATTATTTGACTGGAGATTTGCAGTGCAAAATTCGTAGATGTGCGAATTTTGAAGGATGGCAGTTTTAGTTCTCAGATTGCTTCGGAAAGCTCAGATTAAGAAGGTTTGCCTCTAATTGCAAACTGTACTGAATATCTCTCCACACCCCCAGTCATTAGGTGCATACAAGTATTTGGATCTGGAGCAGAGTTAGTATGGTGTAGTGGTTAGAGTGCTGGGCTAGGACGTGGGAGAGGGGGGTTCAAATCCCCACTTAACCATGAAGCTCACTGGGTGACCTCACACCAGTCACTACCTCTCAGCCTAACCAGCCTCACAAGGTTGTTGTGAGGATAAAATGGGGAGACGGAGGAGAATTGTGTGTGCCACTTTGAGCTCCTTAAAGGAAAGGTGTGATACAAATATAACAATAATAATATAATATTTTAAAAAGTCATGGAAAGACTCCTCAAGGGGAGGCTCATTTTACATGTTGAAAGAGCTATCACAGATGAACTATCATAAACAAAATTTTCATATCCTCCAACATCACCTCAAATGCAATACTTTTTAATGGAGAAAGCTCATAATTGTTTACAATTATCAAGTCTCGAGCGATGTTATCACCAAAATCCACCTTCACCAGTAGTGGTCAGAGGGTCAGACAGCGGCACAAACCTGATCTGCTGTCACCATTATCACTGGGACCTACTGGGAAAGAGAGTGGGATTGGCAACGTGGTGGCCAGGGGCACAGTGCCAACACACAAGGAGAGCCAACCAGTCACTCCTTCCAATACATGTCTCTTTCATGGGGGTGGGGGTGGAGAAGGGATATAGCTCAGTGGTATAGCAGCTGCTTTGTACACAGAAGGCCCCAGGTTCAATCCCTGGCATCTCCAGATAGGAAGAGGCCTTGGTCTGAAACCCTGGAGATCCACTTCCAGTCAGTGCAGGCAATACTGAGTGAGATGGACCAAGGGACTGACTTCCAATGACAACTTCCAGGCTTATTTGGAGGAGGGAGGAGAAAAGGGACCAGAGAGAGTGATGCCCATAGCATCTGCTCAAAAATCCAAATGTGCCCACTGGCCTGAAAATATATGTCATAAACTGAATATATATATTTAATATATTGGACTAAACTTGCTTGATTTTCGCTCTGTTTTATCACATTGTTTGAGTGTTCTTACATTTTGCACTGTTGTACACCATTTAGAATTTCTAAAGAAAATATTGAGCTGTTTAAAAAGACATCTAAATACATAAAATAAAAAGGCCAGCCAGGATTGTCCTTAGCGGCGGTGGGAGGGAGAAGCCCCCATTTTACTATAGTCAATTGCACGACCTTCATTCACGCTGAATCCCACCTTCTGTGATCTGGGAGTTCATTTACTGAAGCGAATGTGCATGGTGGAATTATAGACTCTCTGATGTGTGAATCAAATACTTACTTCTTTCCAGGCAGCCCTTTTATTGCCGCAGGCTGCATCTGCAGAAAGCTTTGAGACTTTTGTTAATTGTCAAGGGCTGCAGCCAAATGAGGATCACTTTTCCAATTTTGTTCCCCTCTAGATCTTCTGTCAACAGCTTCTCCCAGTCCCATTAATCTCACCATTTTACCAGCTCAGAGTCCCCCCTGCCCCCACTCTCCCAACTCCTTTACAGAGATGAGACCTGCGTTTCTCCTGAACCGCCGACAATGAGACCCTCACGTGGCTTTTAAATAATACCAATTCGTCAGTAAGTGGATACCAGGAGCCAGTTTCTGGATTTCCACACTGAGGTCCTGATGGGTTTTGCATGCCTCTCCTCCCTCAAGAGGGGAATTTGCTGTCTCTGGATGCTTAAATATGAGAAGCATTTTTCAAATTCTTTGACAGAATGCTTTTAACATATCAGGAGGGCTAATAAATTCGTCCGTCTTGCCCCATTTGTCTCTGCCCTTCATGATGTAATAAGTGGGAGCAGACGGGGATTGCAGAGATTGAACTGGCACACACATCACAGTAACAGAGCCTTAATGCCATACAGCTCTGCTTTGGGTGTTTCTAAATAAACCAATACTTTCAGTCATGCTGTGGAGATGATAGATAGATAGATAGATAGATAGATAGATAGATAGATAGATAGATAGATAGATAGATGTAGGTGCCACATAATACCAGTCCATGCACTTGTAAGAACTGATATTGCAGTGTGGCAGCACCTACACTTTCGAACTACCTGCCTGTTGACATCAGGCAAGCGTCTTCACTGTATACTTATCGGCACCTGCTTACAACGTTTTTGTGTAGGCAGGCCTATGCAGACAAGCAGAAATTACAGAGACATGTAGAAATTACATCAGCTACTGCTGGTTTTGATCATTTTAAAGTGTTTTCAAATACCTGCTTTAACTGGTTTTTTTTAATCAATAATTTTAACGTTTTAATAAACCAAGCAGTGTGTATGTGTGTGGAATGGGGGAGAAATAAAGTTTGGTTCACATTTTAATGCAAAGCTGCCAACTTCACGCTAAATATTGCAATGCCGTTCTCCATCTAGATGAAGTGTACAGAACGTGTACGAACGAAAATGCGTGTTAGTGAAAATAGCACACAAAAAATGCATTATGTTTGGGAACTTAGTTTGGGGAAATGTGAATATTAATTCCCCGAGTGCTTTAACAATCCATCTCTCATTACAGGGAGCTCTGGCAATTGTAGCTCTGTAAAGGGTATTCCTAACAACTCTCAGCACCCTGAGCAAACTACAGAATTCTCTGGGGTGCTAACCATAAATGTTTAATGTGGCATGATGATGCTTTAAGTGTATGGTGTGAATGTGGTCTTACGTCTTTCAAGTGCCACAAAACTCTCTCCATCTCTCTCTTTCTGGCTGCGTATCGAGGTGTACTTAGGCAAGTAACAGGTTTGGAATGTGGCTGATCACATAAGCCAGAACAGCAAAGTGGTCAGAGTATCAGATTAGGACAGGGAGGGCCAGGATTCAAAACCCCACTCAGAAGGCCAGTTACTGCCTCTCAGCCAAAAGTACCTCAAAGAATTGTTGGGAAGTTAAAATGATGGGTTGCGACCATGAGCACCTTGAACTTCTTGGCAAAAAAGGTGGAGTAGAATTGACATAAACTACATCTTTAATTTCCAATCACTGCACCTTTGCAAGTATGAGACCAATAGCTGTGATAGGAAATATGAGGAAATAACTGGTGGAAAATCCACATTTTCCAACTGGGGTTTGGCTTTATTTAGATCCATCAGAAGTTGACCTGGTTGGTAACTGGGAAACCAGATGAAGACAGACATTGAGATGTCACGAGGAGTGTTTTCTCTGAGTTAGCTCGTTAAACAAAAACAACATTTCACACAAAGGAGCTCTTGCCATGTGACTTGATGGCTGGGAAGGCGGCACCACAAGGTGCAAGTTAATTATCACCGTCTTTGGGAATTTTCATCTGCTAAGTCTGCTGGCTCGTTTGCCTTCCTGAAGCTCCTCTGGAAACCACCCTGGACTGATAAGACCTTGTCAATCAGCTTGAAAGGCAACAAGGACCATCCAGCCATGTGGCTCCCTTCAGAGTTCCACAGCCTGCCTTGACAGGTCCCAGCAGGTGCCACTCCAAATTGGTCAAACGTATTCCCCTTCCTTCCCAGGAAGAAAAGCAAACTGGCTGCAGGATGTGGGGGTGTGTGGGGTGTCTTTGTCTCAAGGACTCATAGGAAATAGGGCTGGGGCAGCTGCCTTATACCAGGCCATCTATATATTTTTGGCCATCTAGCCCATTGTGTTGCCCTCAAACCAGACAACTGTCTCTCTCTTTCCAGGTCTGGATGTATGTGGAAGGGTCATAGCTCAGGAGTACTGCATCTGCTTTCTTGCAGAAGGTCCCTGGCATCTTCAGGTAGCACGGAGAAATACTTCTGCCTGAAACGCTGGAGAGTTTCTGCCAGTCAGTGTAGATAACACTGAGCTAGACAAAGCAATGGCCTGGCTTTGTATAAGGCAGCTTTCTATAATCCTGCATATGAGTTTGGTTCCTCATGGTCATGGCTCCCTCTTGGCCTTGATTTTATCAAGTGTGGCTACTTGCAGGTCACAGACTGCAGGCGGACAGCCTGAGGTTCCTCACCCCAGTCTACACTGATCTGCAGCAGCTCACCAGATAGGAACTTTCCCAGCCTGACTTGGAGATGTTGGGGATTGAACCTGGGACCTTTGGCATGCGACGCAGATGCTCTAATACTGAGCTACAACTTTTCTTCAAATCTTAGAAGTAAAGAGGCTAGACATTGATGCAGTGAGTGGTAGGATTCAGCCAAGAGGCCGAAGGAGATGCCTGTGGGTGACAGGGAGGACACCAACGAAACCTAACCCGTTTTCACCCAACAGCTGGTTTAACAAAATTGGAAAGTGGGGAGAAAAATAATAAAATTAAATTGAACTTGGAACTAAAATGAAGGCATCTGATACATCTGGACAAGGCTAATCGAAAACCCAGATATGGAGTAGAAAGTAGAAGTACCTGGAAACAGTGATGTTTAAATGAGCCCCTCAGGAGGGGGACAGACAGCAACCAAATCATTAGTTCTGCAACGTGGCGGCCAAAAAAAGGCCAATGAAATATTGAGCCACATATTTCAGAGTAATAACGTCATGGTCTCTTCACTGCAATGGCGTTTTAGATTATTGTGGGCATCCAGAACACCATCACTATAAAATAACACATGTAGACAGTGTGGGGGGGGGGGAGAGAAAGCATTAAAGGAGATTGTATCTGGCTGTAAATCATCATCATTACTGATTTATTGATCACCTTCAAAACAACCTTCTCAAGATGATGCATGCTAAAGGTCATTAACAATAGTTAAAAACACAAAACCAGCAAATACCTTTAAGACAAGACTAAAACCCTAACAAATTAGACAACTGTGGTAAAGATCCATTCATCCAGCTAAGAAAGCCTTTCAGAACAAAAATGTTTTCAATCGGTTTCCAGAAAGGACAGAGAAAGCTTGTTGTATCCCAGTAGGAAGGCTATTCCACAAAACGGGGGCAGCCACACTAAAAGCCCTGCTCTGAGTTACCACGAAACAAGATTCTGAGATCTTTGGAACTTGCTGGAGAAACTTACCTGCAGACCAATGCAATCTACTGAGTGTATAAGGGATCCATTTTGATACAACAAGAGGATGCAAAGTTCAGTTGCCCTCCCACTCTGAGGTACAACAGGGTTGGGCAGCAAGGGCAGGGATCACTAGTGAATTTCTGATGGATCACTGAGTGTCTGCAGATTGTTCAGATTTTTGCAAAGAATGCTGGATTAAGTGGGCCTTGTCTGAGCCAAGCAAGGCACTTATTATGCTCTTAAGCAAGAGTGGACATGTAGGAGCACAGTAATACAGGTTAGTTGTGCTTTTTAAGAGTTGCAAACATAAAAGGAGCCATAAAAGGTCCACTTCATGTAGGGAACCTGTGGCCCTCCAGAGGATGTTGGACAGCAGCTCCCATCAACTCTGACAACTTGATGGGAGATGAAGTCCAACAACATGGAGAGGACAACCATGCCATATACTGTACAGATGATTTTACATTGTCACTTGAAGGCAAAAAAATGGGTATCAGTGAATCCATGGAGGGTAGTGCTGTCAACACGTAATAAATAATAACAGTGGAAAATAGCAGGCTACCTCTGAATACAAGATGCAGGGAACACACAATGCTGAAAGGTCATTGCATTCATAACAAGCTTGAGGACTTCCTGGAGACATCTGGTCAGCCGTTGTTGAAAAGAGGATGCTGGATTAGATGGACCTTTCCTGTGATCCAGCAGGGCTCATCTTACATTCCTATGTTCTTAACGGCATGAACTGCTAAGAATGCATGTTTTCATCCAAGGATTTTGTGCATTATCCATCCAAGTCTCCAAGTGCTGCTGGTGTGCAACTTGCCCATGTAAATATGGCCTTTTATATACTGCCGGCTTTGTATGCAGAATCATCACTACACATCTTGTCTAGGTAACGTGCAAAATCTGTCAGGAGGATTTGCATTTCATGGTATTATTTACTGCTTTCACAGGGATGGGGAAACTGTTGCCCTCCCCTCCTGACGTTCTTGGAGTCCAGCTCCCATCAGAAACAGCCGGCAGGGCCAATGGTCAAGGATGATGGAAATCATCGCCATGGGACTTCTTAGTTTAGAGAAAAGGCAAGTAAGAGGTGACATTATGGAAGTTTGTGAAATTATGCATGACATGAAGAATGTAGACAGAGCCCTTTCTCACAGCGCTAGAACCTGTAGGCACCCAAAGAAGCTGAATGCTGGAAAAATCAGGACAGATAGAAGGAAGTATTTATTTGTGCTGTGCTTAGTTAAAGTATGGAACTCACTCCCACAGTAAGCAATGATGGACAGCAACTTGGATGGTTTTAAAAGAGGATATTAGACAAATTCATGTAGTATAAGGCTATCAATGTCTACTAGTCTTGAGAGTCCCATGGACTGCAAGAAGATCAAACCTATCCATTCTTAAAGAAATCAGCCCTGAGTGCTCACTAGAAGGACAGATCCTGAAGTTGAGGCTCCAGTACTTTGGCCACCTCATGAGAAGGGAAGACTCCCTGGAAAAGACCCTGATGTTGGGAAAGATGGAGGGCACAAGGAGAAGTGAATGACAGAGGATGAGATGGTTGGACAGTGTTCTCGAAGCTACTAACATGAGTTTGGCCAAACTGCGAGAGGCAGTGAAGGATAGGCGTGCCTGGCGTGCTCTGGTCCATGGGGTCACGAAGAGTCAGACACGACTAAACGACTGAACAACAACAACAAGTCATGATACCTATGCTCTGCCTCTGGAAGCCACAGGGGAGGGAGAGTGTTCTTGTGCCTGGGTGCTGCTTGTTTTTCCCACAGTCATCTGGGTAACCACAGTGAGAACAAAATGATGGGCTGTTGGCCTGATCCAGCCGGCCCTCCTTACATTTTTATGTTTAAGCAATGTTCAAAATCCAGCAGGGGGATTTGCATTCCACAGCATCACTTATCCTCTTTGCAGATTGACAAGGCAATGCTGAATATCCTGTTTACATCAGAGGCGAGGAATCTGTGGCCCTCCCATTGCTGTTGGACTCCAACACCCATCAACAACAGTCAGCATGGCCAATGGTCAGGGATGACAGGAACTGTAGTCCATAAATTTATGGAGGGTCACCCCTACATCATATGATTATATGTCCCCTCACTAAGGACAGGAGGTCATAGAATCCTAGAATCATACAATTTTATGGTTGGAAGGGAACCTGAGAATCATCTGGTCCAGCCTCCTGCAAATGCAGTAATCTCAACTAAAGTAACTGTGACCAGATGGCTGGAGAAGTTCATCCATAAAACCCCTTCCAATGCAATCATGCCGTCCTGTGACTATTACCTTTAAGGTGAAGCTACTTACACCTGCTTCCACCTGTATCTGAAGAAGTGTGCATGCACACGAAAGCTCATACCAAGAACAAACTTAGTTGGTCTCTAAGGTGCTACTGGAAAGAATTTTTTATTTTGTTTTGACTATGGCAGACCAACACGGCTACCCACCTGTAACTGTTTCCTAGAGTTAGTCTCTCACACTCACTCGTAATCACTGAATTCTTTTTCTCCTGCAAGCACTCATGGTTTACCGAAAAGTCAATTAGAAAATCGTAAACAGATGGAAAATGTTGTTGGGCGTCCGTCTCATCACCACACAAAGTTTTTGGCAGAGTGTTGGTCATTATGCAGCCCCCCCCCCTGCCCCGGGGCCTTTCAATGTGACAAAATATGATGCGACCTTCAACCTCGTCCTCCTGACGTCTGCCATCTTCACCTAAGCAGGCTGTGCATTTCACAGCTGGGGAGCTGTTATTCGACGCATACAGTACAACAGGGTCAGGATTAACAGCTCTGTTGTTATGCTTTTTTGCATTTTTATGGCTGTCCATCTCCTGGGGGAAAACCCAAAGCCATTTTCCTAGGACTTGTCAGTCAGACTTCATAATGCGCCGAGAAAGGAAGTATTAAAAAGGCTGGGAATATCCTGTGCAGAGTTCTCCAGGGGCCTCTCTCCTCTCAGGTACGAGCCAAATGTTGTTTACATTCAAAGCATGGGATGGACCGATAAAGCATTTTGTGGATAGTTCAGGGAGCGGGGGAAGGCCCTGATGGGATGGCAACAGGTCCATGCATGGCAACCGTATTTGGCAGAGCAGCCTTCCACTGCCGGTGTTTGTCACACAATGTGGCTCACGTCCCAGATTTCCTGAGCAATACAATTGCTGCGGTGTCTGCGGTGCTTTATTGCCTCTCTGATGTGGATCCAGAAATGCTGCAGAAAAGAAGCCTCCCATTAAAATTGTTTTATCAACACAGCCAATTTGCTGACTCTTCAAACTCCTTTCCCCCACCCCATACCCTTTAACTTTTCCTAGATAAGAATAGCAACAGCTCAGTTCTCACCTGAATTCCCCAATGCACATTTGGAGAAAAGACCATAGCTCAGTGGGAGAGCATCTGCTTTGCATGCTGAGGGTCCCTGGTTCAATATCCAGAATATATCCCTCTGCTCTGTCTCCTCTATGCTTTATTAAACATAGACCCTAGGGTTAGTGAAAATGCTGGTGCAGATGTAATGCTAACCATCGACCCCTTCTAAAGCAAACTTAGGCCGCATACATACAGAATTTCATTCTCAAATCAATGAAGAACATTTTTGTGTGCTTGTAAAAGGTTTTGAGTTTTTTTGGTACTGTTTTTATAGGATTATTTATTGGTTTTTAAAGTATTTATTGTGCATGTTTTAGTTGAATCTGTTTTAATTTGTGCTGTCAACCACTTTGCGTCCTGCATTGGGAGAAAGGTGGAATAATCACAATCACAAACACAAACACAATCATTTTATTTATACTCCCCCCATATGTCTAGGTTTCCCCAGCCACTCTGGGTGGCTTACAGCACATATAAAAACATAGTAAAACATCAAACATTAAAACCTTCTCAATACAGGGCTGCCTTCAGATGTCTTCAGAATGTTGTGTAGTTGTTTATCTCTTTGACATCTGATGGGAGGGTGTTTCACAGGGAGGGTGCCACTGCTGAAAAGGCCCTCTGCCTGGTTCCCTGTAACCTCACTTCTCGCCGTGAAGGAACCGCCAGAAGACCCTTGGAGGAGGACCTCAGTGTCCGGTCTGAGCAATGGGGGTGGAGATGCTCCTTCAGGTATACTGAGCCAAGGCCGTTTAGGGCTTTAAAGGTCAGCACCAACACTTTGAATATAAAAATAATTTTAAAATAATAAAATAAATGGGAGATCTAAGAAACCAAAAAATAAGTATTAGCTCTTTTAAGAGAGATTTTTTTAAAAAGTGATTTATAAATGAGAAAGAGAGGGAGGGAGAGAGCCGGGGGGGGGGGAGAGAGAAGTGACATTTCCTCTTCCAGACACAGTATAGAAATGTCTCTTCTAAGATGGCCCCTGCTTTATTAATCTGTGAATCACTTTTTAAAATGTATCTCTCACTTCAAAAGCATTATTTTATTCCTATATAGGCATATGCAGATTTTTATTGATGAATCCCTGATTATGCCAAATTAATTGACTGAGTGGCACTCTTTCCATTTATTGACCGTGATTCTTTTAACCTGGGGATGGCTCAACAGGAGATGGCTCCCAAAGTCCTCATTAGGGTTAGAATTGTGGGGATTCAGCTTGTTTGGAGGTGAGGAGCAGCATTTGGTATGTTTTAGATGTTTCCTTGGTTTAGGTCCTTAGGACATAAGGACAGCCCTGCTGGGTCAAGCCAAAGTCCCATCTAATCCTGCTCACAGTGGCCAACCAGACACCTCTATGGAGAAATCCATAAGCAGGACCTGAGGGCAGTAGCACTCACTCCCCACTTGTGATTCCCAGCAGCTGGCATTCAGAGGCATCCTCCCTCCAGCAGTGGAGGTAGAACATACTCTAGCCATTGTGGCTAATAGCCTTTGATAGCCTTCCCCTCCGTGAATTTGTCTAATCCTCTTTTAATGTTGGGAGCCCTTCACTGCATCTTGTGGGAATGAATTCCATTACTGTGTGAAAAAGTACTTCCTTTTAGTCTGCCCTGAGTTTTCACCAAGATGACCTTATGTACTGTTGATCTCTCACAGCCTTTGGGATTCGACAGGTGAAAATCATTTGCCTCCAAGTAATAAAATTGTGCATTATGAATAAACTGTAGAATGAAAAAGCATGTTTCTTTGTTTCTGGAAGGTCAGGGTTGTGTCTCATAGGTCCCTGTGCCTGCCTCCTGTTTTGACAATTTGGAAATACCACCAAATTCAAACTTTGCGTCCTCTGTTTGTTTTCTCTCTTGTCTCCATCTGTGGCTTTGCATACTGTTGTTTACGCAACAGCTTGATCCCCTTGTTGCAACCTCCCCACCCACCCACCCTGTTTGCCTGGTAGTAAATGAAGCATCTTTGTCAATGGATGTTTGGAGGCCTGGGAAAAAGTAAACAGAAATAGGGAAAGAAACTTCTCCTTTAGATATCTAGCCCAAAGTGAAATTAATGTCAGATGTGTAGAGCATATTCACTGGGACTTTGATTTATAGGCAAGTATCTTCAATGGGAAAAAGACAAGTATCTTAGCAAAGAAGTAACCTTCTGATTATACTACTGTGATGCTCTGTATGTGGGTCTACTCTTGCTCCTAGTGCAAAAGCTGAAGCTAGTGTAAAATGAAGCTGCTGGGTTATTTAATGAGCTTTACATATATATTACACCAGTGTTGAAAGATCTGTAAGAAGGTAAAGGGACCAGAGTACCTCCTTTCCCCTAGTACAGACCAAGTTAATATTTGAGACCTTTCAAGGAGATCCTGCTGGTTCCTCTGTGGTCAGTGGATTGTTACTTGGTGATTATGTCAGACCCTTCAAGTGTCCCTATTTTCCAGGGATGTCCCTGATTTAGAGAAGCCGTCCCAGTTTCTGATTTGATCCCGGCATGTCCCACTTTTCCTTAGGATTTCCCTATTCTCATTGGAGAAATGTTGGAGGGTATGGAGTTATCTGACCCCCAAGCCATCTGAAGGCAATCCTTTATAAGAAAGTGTTTTTAATGTTTAATGTTTTCTTATGTTTTTATATATGTTGGAAGCTTCCCAGAGTAGCTGGGCAACCCAGTAAGATGTGTGGCAGTGGTGGCCAAACTCAGCCCTCCAGATGTTTTGAGACTACAACTCCAATCATCCCTAGCTAACAGAACCAGTGGTCAGGGATGGTGGGAATTGTAGTCCCAAAACATCTGGAGGGCCGAGTTTGGCCACCACTGATGTGTGGGGTATAAATAGCAAAACTATATTGTGGAATGAGATGTCCCTGTTTTCATCGGAGAAATGTTGGAGGTTATTTTGGAGGTGGAAGTGGACCTTCTCAGTGGCGGCAGTCTCCCCGACCGGAGGTACTACCCCTCCCCTAACACCCCATACACCCCAATGCAGAAAGAGTGCACACAAAAATATTATTTTACATAAAAGACACATTAAAAAAATCTTACTAATGAATGCCTTGAAAAACATTGTACAGTATGCATTTTACATAAAAAGCATGTGCTTTTTGTTGAAAGTGCACACAAAATGCATACAACAGGAAGGAATGGTTGCAGTAGGATAAGAAGGGATGGAACGAGATGGAATTAGCTGCTCGGCCCATACCTACATCGAGCTAAACTTGCCCAACCAATTGTTTCCATAACACCCCTGGACAGTTTGTTCCAGTGTTCCATGTAGCCCCCGGCTGCAGAACACACTTCTAATTTGCAAAACAAGGTTGCACAGGTGGCGCAAATAGACAAGCTTTATTTGTAATGAGTGCTGTTTGAGTAGAGAGATTTGATTCAGTTTGCATTTAACCCTAATTTGCACTTTCCAAAGCAATGTACAAAGTGAAACACAGCCATCCTTCATGATCTGCCTGCCTCTGAATTTTGCAATGCCATTCTCCGTCCACGTTACGTGTACAGAAATACATCCGCTAGAGTAAAATGTGCAGAAAAAACACATATATCAATGAAAATAACACTAAAAAATTTCATTGTATTAGAAAAAAGTTACTTTAAAAAATGTGTATAGTAGGCAAAATGGCATAGAAAAAATTGCACTAAAATGCTGATCAATTTCCATGCACGCTTAAAAAAAATATCTAACTAGTGTGGAAATGTGGAGAACTGAAATTAAGAATGGAAAAGTGGGGAGGGGGAGAAACCAAAATGGAAATATTTGCCCATCCCTATTCATGATTGCCAAACCATTCTTGATCTCTCTCATGTACACACACACCATGCAGTAAACAACTTGATTCCAGTTCCTGGTTACCTAGCCTTTGGGCTACATAGTCAATATTATCTCATGTCCGATTTTAGTGCTGTTGTTGTTTTAAAGCTTTGGAAGAGTCCCACCCCACAAACACATCTTCCCTCCCTGCAAATCACACTCTTCTGTCCCTGAGTCTGGGTTTGTTTCTTTTATTTAAAAAGTGTGATTGTAGGATTTCGCATGCAGGTCAGGAGTATGGGGTAGATGTAACCAGTCGCTTACACATGAAGAAGCAGGTCTCTCCACTTTTTTTGGGGGGGGGAGAGAAAATATGAGAAATCGAAACTGAGATGACTCACTTGAGACTCTTAATCTCAGGGTTGTGCGTTTGAGCCCCACGTTGGGCAAAAGTTCCCTGCATTGCCAGGGGTTGGACTAGGTGACCCTCATGGTCCCTTCCACCTCTACAATTCTGTGATTTTATTATTCTGTGACAGTTTCACGCACCTTTGAGACATTTGCCCTGCTTGACTAAGGGAAGCTGTGCAAAGAAGCAGGATTAGCTGCTGCAGAGGTCAATGTCAATCTCTATGTGCACCCCCATCCATGTGGCAATGCTCATTTGTGCCCCACTGAACCGAGCTTTTAATGAGGATGGAAATACAGGCCCCCATCTGCACCCCCTAGCAGTTTTGCATGAGTCATTGCACACTACTAAGGCCACTGGGAGGGCACCACTGGAATATTTCTACTGACCTTGTCCCTGATCTATTTGGGCTGAACCTCCTATTTTCTGCTAGGCTCATTTTGATTGGTCCATAGTCCAGTATAATATGGGCACCCCCTATCCAAATGTCTCGACATGTATGTTTGTAGATGGCAATGAAGCATTTGATAGAACTTCCTAGCATTTCGTTTTAAGATGACTCTCCATCTGTGTGTCTATTAGTGTTGTAATATACCAAAGGTGAATGAAAAAATGTTCAGCAGGATGAGATCAAGGAATTAAATATCTGGACTTGCCTATATTTAAAGCAGCTTTGAGAAATCAAAACGCAAAACTGTGAATCTGTTAGGACCAATGTGACAGATCAGACAGATGGTATGGTTTAAATTTCGTAAAACGTTGTATTACATATTGTCCTGACCATATTCACAAGTTCTCACTCCCACAGGAGGCAGTGGTGGCCACCAACCTCGATAGCTTTAAAAGAAGATTAGACAAGTTCATGGAGAGGGTGGTTGATGGCTCCTAGCCATGATGACTGTGCTCTGCCTCCATGGTTGGAGCAGCAATGCTTCTGAATACCACTTGCTGGAACCTGCAGGAGAGAAGAGTGCTCTTGTGTTCAAATCCTGCTTGTTAGCTTTCCACAAGCATATGGTTGGCCACTCTGAGAACAAGACGTTGGACTAGATGGGCCATTGGCCTGATCCAGCAGAAATCTATTATGTTCTTATGGTCTTAATAATAATAATAATTAAAAAACCTATAGGGTGGTGCTTTGCAATTGCTCACTCATGCAAAAGATAGACGAAAGCAACTTCCCTGGAAAGGAACCATCCGTCCCCATTGTAGGTCACTGAGGCAAGCCAACCATTCCAGAAATAACTGGCAACAAGCTTGATATTTTCCCCTTCGATGCCGAGAGTGATTCCAACAAACTGTTGGTCACAGAGGAACCAGGGTGTTTGGAGGCTGAAGGCTACATTCTCCTGGCTCCTGGTGTTTTGAAATAGTTTGGGGGAAATTGTTGCCAGAACAAGTTGTTTTGCATGAGCAAGAGACAAGAGCATGTGGCATCTTTCTGAAAGAAGCTGGAGACATCGTCAGTTAGCATTTTGGAAGGAATTACAATGACTTATGCCAGGGGGAAAGAGCCTGCTAAGAATATAAGGAGAGAATTGCTGGATCAGTCCAAAGTGGCCAACCAGATGATGCCTTCAAAGAGCCCATGAATATGATCGCAGTGTACCTCTCCCACTGTGGTTCCATAGCAGCTGATGCCCAATGACAAATAGGGAGGATTCAGATTGTCACCATGGCTAATAGCCAGGGCCAGCTAAAACAAACAAGCAATTAGCTGGTACTTGACCCAGAAAAGCAAAAATGTACCACCCACATGCTGATCAGCATGAAGTACATAATCTACCACAAAGTTCTCCAGGGCATGCCTCATTCAATGTATGGGAACTTTGGTTTGGATCAAGATTTAGAGTAGACCCATTGAAATGAACAGGACTTGCTTTCATAGAATCATAGAATTGTCAAGTTGGAAGACAAGAGTCATCTAGTCATCTAGTCCTGGGGTGCCTACTTGAATAAAATATAGGAGGGCAAGTAAGCTCCGCCTCACATAATTGATCATATGATGCGGTGCACACACACCATTTGAATGGCAATGCCCATCAACTTGGGGGGGTGGCCCCCTCAAATATTTTATTGAGAGAGCAAATACCCCTTGGCCACTAGGAGTTGGCTCATATGATCTATTCCAACTCCTTGCAATGCAGGAATAGCAGCTAAAGAATCCCAGACAGATTGCTATCCAGCATCTGTTTAGAAACATCCAAGGAAGGAGAGCCTACCACTTTCTGAGGGAATTCATTCCACTATTGAACAGCTCTTACCATCAGAAAGATCTTCCTGATGTTTAGTCAGAATCTCGTTTCTTGTCATTTGAATCCATTGGTTCAGGTCCTACCCTCCAAGGCAGCAGAAAACAAGCTTGCTCCATCTTCTATGTGACAGCCCTTCAGATATGTGAAGATGGCTATCATATCACTTCTCAGTCTTCTCTTCTCCAGGCTAAACATACCCAACTCCCTCACTGTTCCTCATGAATATTAGTTGTCATGCTTAGGATGTCCCTGTTGAAATCATTGGGCACTTACTTGTCCCATTGATTTCAATAGGTCTTATTTAAGCATGACTTAGCCTGGCTCCAACCTTGACCCAAAACTGGAGAGACTTCATAAAATGGGCAACCAGTATTCATGAACATTCCTTGCTGCTTAAACCTTGGCAGCATACATAATTGATCAGTTACTGAAGGCTTGTTCCACTTTAACACTATCAATTTACATGTTGAAATGTCTGGATTATTTGTAATCTGGGTCATTTATGTAAGTGCAGGTTTCAAAAATAAGAACAGAATTGGAAGAAGTTGCCTTGTTGTATCAGAGCAGGGAGGTTAATCTAGTCAAGCATTCACCTGCACCCTTTTTTTATTCCTCCAGCATCAGAAGCACACTGAACATGAAGGCTCCATTTAAGCACCATCTGAGGAGTTTCCCATAATGCACCATGCATCTGCACCTCATGGCCAAGCTTAAAGGGCTTGGTTAGGGAATCTACACAAATTTACAGGAGAGGCACATAGAAAGCAGTCTTTTACTGAGTTGGAGCTTAAGGTCATCTAGCTCAGTATAATTTGCACTGGCTCACAGAAGCTTTCTAGGATCTCAGACTGGAGTTTGTTTGCCCCCCCCCCCCAGCTCTGCCCAGAGGTGCCAGGGATCAAACCTGGGACCTTCTGCATGCAAAGCAGATGCTCTGCAACTGAGCTGTAACTCTTTCCCATTTGTACTCACCTGACTTTGTTCCACAGGAGCCAAAACTGAGAGGGTCCTCCTCTGTAATCCCCAGCAGATGAAACTTTGTAGCTTGCGGCATGTTCAGGAGGACTTTGTCCACAGATAGTAGTTCCCTGAGCAGTCTATGTGAGACACCTTAAACTTGGCTCAGTAGCTAACTGGCCACAACAGAAGTCATCAGCTTTATTTTTCATGTCTGTAAGGCAAGTGTGCGGAACTACAACTCCCATCATCCTTGGCCACTGGCCATGCTTGCTGGGGCTGATGGGAGATGTAGTGCAGCAACATCTAGCAGGTCAAATTTTCCCACGCCTGCTCTAAACTAATGACTTTGTTTGGCCCAAGCTTCACGGGGCTGGATTGCCTGGAAATTGAAGACAGCAGTTCCAGGAATGAGCTGGTAAACACTCAAAGTGTGAGGTGGCAGAAGTCATCTCCGATAAAGCTTATCAGGCCATTTTCTTTTTGAAAAGGGAGGTGAGATCCATCGTGTGTTCTTGTGTCTTCAAAGTCACACATTTCTGCAACAGCTGCTTTTCATAAATAAACCTATCGCAAGGCCTGATTAAATCAATACATCTGTAATAACTTGCACTTCCTGATGTAGCAGTCCCATGGATATCTTTTTGTTCCTGGCTTGCCCTTTGAAATTTATAGGTATAAACAGCCCTGATCCTCTACAAAACAGGACTGATCATCTTGTTTTTCCACTTCTCCCTCTTGGCATGCTATTGTAAATTCAATCTTGCGCTGAAACGGGACAGAATATAGATATAATAGCCATGAAACCATGATATGCAAGAATACATTCCCAGTCAGATGCAGAGGAAGGCATGACTGCAAACCGCAAGGGATAAAACGGTGGCTCAATCAGGACCCAAATCCAAAGAATGGTTGTTGGTTGTGTCATAATTTAGAATCCAGCCATGATTTTATTTCAACCCAACGGGCAAAAAAAAGGACATGATTCCAGCCATTGTTCCAGTTGAGTATGGTTTCGATTTGGCAAATGTGACAATAAACAAAGCTGAATAGGAGAACCTTCTTTCCCTTGAACTCTGTATTGCTGAGAAGATGTTGATGACCCACCTGCACCCATTTCACATTCCCCCAAGAGACAGGTGGGAGAGCAATGCCCACTCCTTCCACCTGGCTGAGACACTCCTCGTGGCAGGGGGTTGTTCTTGGTGACCCTTGGGCTCCCTTCCAACTCTACAATTGTATTTTTCTATTAAAAGCCTTTTGGCTCCTTTCTTTCCAGAACTGCCTCCATCAGCTGCTGTTCCATAAGTACATAAGTAACATAAGCCCTGCTGGACCAGGCCAAAGGCTATCCAGTGCAGCAACGTGCTCCCCACATTGGACAACCAGGTGCCTATCGGAAGCCCACAAGCATGACATCAACACAATAGACTTCTTCCTGCTGTTCTCCGACTTTTATGCTACAGTTATAGTCTGCCTTTCCTCTCCAATGAGCTGAAAGCAGCATACAGCATTCCTCCCCCTCAATTTTATGCTCACAGAAACTCTGTGAGATAGACAAGACTGAGAGAGAGAGGAAGAGAATGGTTGAAGATCACTCAGTGAGCTTCATGCAAGTGAGAATTTGAACCCCGTTCTTTTCGTCCTCCCCTTCCTTACCTGTGCTTTTTTCATTGCTGTGATGAAAACATGACTTACCTAGAGCGGTGTGAATGCGTGTGGGAAGTGCTTTACATTCTTCTCTCGTTAGTCTTTGTTTTTATTTACTTCATTTACAAATATATATTTATATACCACTTAATCATCTAAGTTGTTTACATAAAATACAAAATAGGTATTAAAAGTTCCCATAAAACCAGATGTTGAAAACAAACCAAACTAATCTTTCCTCAAAAGATCAGTAAAATCATCAGATAAATGATATACATAATAAAATAAAATTGTGTGCCAAAATTGCATGTATGGGTAAGGCTTGACCAAACGAAAACGTTTTTAGCAGACGCTGCAAACCGTACATCGGAGGCACCTGCTCAATGTCAGTGGGCAGAGAGATCCAGCGTTTAGGCGCTGCCTCATGGAAGGACTGATTCCTTGCAATCTGATGCATTTTTGCGCCAGCTCTAGATCTCAGCTGATTACAGCAAACAGAGCCTGAAGACTTGCAGGCATCGCAATGTCTAATATCTCACATCATGGTTTGACGTACCATTTCATTTTATTTTTACATCTTTGGCTGGGATGTTGGATCTCAGATATGAACACCCAAGGATTTATTGGTCCCCAAGGGGTAGGGGTTGAGCTGGAACCCACGGTTCAGAAAGCCAGGAAGGGTCAGAGGTTATCTTTGGTCGGGCAGTGTGGGATTGTGGGTTGACCTGGCCCCTCTCCCCTCCTCGGCCATCTGCTACAATCGTTAAAAGCACAAATCTTAACCCTCTGGATTTGTTAGTGTCTTTTTAGCACCGCGATCAAGTTTCTGACCTCTGAGTTCCTAAATATACGTTAAGGATTTCAGGAACGTGGGAGGGGGGAGGAGGGGTATCCTTTTTCTGGGTGAAAAGCGCGAGGGTGAAGACAGACAAAACAGGGGCATGGACTGGGATGAAAAATCCAATGTTTTTTTCCCTGGGAAAGAAAGGAAAGAGAGGAAAGAAACAAGACAGAAAAGCCTGGCGTTTCAGAGATTCTTGCGCACCAACCATAAATCTGCTAAATTGGGTTCTCCTGGCTTGAATGGAAGAGCATCTCTTGGGCATGGTGCATAGGCACCATACATATGAAGCACATTTAAAGAGCACTGCTTCCCTCCAAAAAATTATGGGAACTGTAGTTCTCTGAGGGGTGAACAGTAGTAGGCCAGACTGGATGAGACCTGGGTCAGATTGTATGGCTGGAATGTTGCAACAGCAAGATTCACATCCATTGTCCTCTACTCACTTTTGCCTCTGTCTGCCACTGGCATGCAACCCTCAGACTGAAAAAGCTTCCCCATTCCTAATCTAGGCTGAGGCCAAGCCCCTTGAGCAACTTCATTTAGCACTGGGAAGATTTAAGGACATAATAGAGCCTGCTAGATCAGGCTACCAAATGCCTGTGGGAAGCTTGCAAACAGGACCTGAGTACAATTGCCTTCTCCCCATGCGATTCCCAGCTTCCCAGCAACTGCAATTAATGCATACTGCCTCCAGCAGTGAAGGTAAAGCATAACCCTCAAGGTTAGTGGCCCCTGATAGCCTTGTTGTCCATGCATTTGGTTAATGCTCTCTTAAAGCCATCCAAGTTGGTGGTCATCACTGCCTCCTGTTCTTTTGACTGTTCCAGCATTCAGCTTCATTGGATGTCCCCGAGTTCTAGTGTGAGGAGAGAAGGAGAACAACGTCTCTTTGCCCACTTTCTCCACACACCATGCCTAACATTACACACCTTCTCAGGTGTCATCTGAGAAGTGGCAATGTGCCATCCCTTCTCCAAGAAGAGCATGTTCCGGTGTCCAACCTGCAAGGTGTCATTCAAGACTCCCCCTGTCTTCCCTTCCTCTTGTTCCACCTCAGTTTCCCTGCCACATTCATCACTGATCAAATCACCTGTGAAACCCAACACAAAATTCTGCAGAGTTCTTTGGTTACCAAGCTCTGAGATTTATCTGAGCACATTGAGCCCGGAGAAGTTTTATGATGCGGTGTGGCGCCATTGCTTTGCACTCACCGATTTGTAACATTTAGACTCAGGGGCTTTTTATCATTCCCTGACACTCTTCCATCTGTTCCTGGTTGTCCAGCAGTTGAGGAGTCCTGTTTCATTGGAGTCCAAAGATGAAATCACTTCATCTCAATAATGGGTTACAGTAGTTTGGTCAATGTTTACACACAGAGATCCTAATCTTCTCTCCCTGGGCATTTCCCCTACCTTCACTTTGTTGTCGGAAATCTAAAATTTAATATTTTCCCCGTTTTCCCTTGATATCAAAAAGAAATCTCAATTGCCAATATTTGTTCTGTTGTAGAAAATTTCAGGGTGAAGTAAAGAGGCAGAGCTGCTAATTCTTCCCAGCCATTTCAATTGAAGAAAATCGGGGAGTGGGAAGGGGAGGGGGAGAAGAGGGAAGTGAGGAGGATAGAGAGACTTTGAGAAATAGAGGAGGAAGAGGAGGAGGAGGAGGAGGAGGAGGAGGAGGAGGAGGACATACTTTGAGGAGCAGGAAGAAATGTATCTATTTCCCCAAAATCTGGAAAAAACCACAGTCCTCCCCTAAGTGTTTGCCTGAAGAAGAGAGGGTTAAAAGTGTGGAGAGGGTGTGGATGTACACCCAAGCCCTACCCCCATGCCCTAGTGCATGTTGGCTCCTTTTGGACCTTTGCACATTGAGTATGAAAGTCTGAAGGGGGATTCTCATTACATTCAGCACCTGCCCCTTGCACACATCGAAGCCCTCCTAGGATCAGACTGAACACCTGAATAGGGTTCATGCATAACGCATATTTGTTATGTGTAAGCACTGGAGGGACGCAAAGGTACACATACCCTTAAACATTTTGTGAATCTAAGTTTGGCCTCATTGAGGGGCAATATTTCAATATGAGTAGGAAAATGAGGGTACCCCTAAACATTTTTTTAAAGAAAAAAAGCACTGCGTGTAAGTGTGTGTAATTGAAGGGTTGGGTTGTTTTTACCCAGATCATGATACACAAAGTGTCCAGCATTTGGGGATTTGGGAGACTTTGGAGGCTGGGGGGGATGATGGTAGACTTCTTGTCCTTATAAAACTGTTGTTTGTGTTGGCTGTGGAGACCACATCTGCTATATATTTAAACAGAGATCCGTTCAATAAGCTACTGCATTGTCAGATGACAGTAAAGGGGTGGGTGTGCAGAGAAAAGAAAATGCAAACAGTTGTTGGTCATTGCTGTTAACAGCAACACAAAGAAATGGGAGAAAATCTATGAGAACCAAGGAAGCAAAATATATTGGACATTTTAGTAAGGCACCTATTTGTAAGGTACAAACTTGGATCCTAAGAAATGGCATCTGAAGGAAGTTAATGAAGAAATGTTTCCTGTCCCCTTCTCCTCCTCCATTATCTTCACATTTTGTGTACCCTCCCCCCCCCCGAAAAATACAACCTATTGGGGGAATGACCCTCTTGAACTATGTCAGGAGCCTGCTGTAAGAGGGGGGAAGCACCTTAAATCAAATTTGAGACAGCTCAGTTCGGGCAACTCGACCCATCCCACATTGTAAAGGAGGAACCAAACACCCCTGAAATTATTATTATTTTTGTTGTGGGGGGGGGGCACAGGCGACCACAGTAAGGGAAAAGGACTGGAAACTTTCCTTCTCTGGATGTCCTTAAGTAATCTTATTTTAGGTCCAAGCCACAGTATTAGAAACTTGCCTCATTCAGCCCAGTGGCCCATTGAGTCTGGTATCCTGTTCTCACAACAGCCAACCAGATGACTCTACTGGGAAGCCCATAAGCAGGGCCTGCGTGCAACAGCACTCTCCCCTCCAGAGTTTCCCAGGAACTGGTATTCAGAGCCATTCCTGTCTCTGATAGCTGAAGTCGAACATAGGTAACATGGCTAGTAGCTATCAAGAAACCTCTCCTCCATGAATTTGTCTAAAGCTCTTTTTAAGACATCCAAGTTGGTAGCCATCACTGCCTCCAGTGGGAGTGAGTTCCATAGTTTAGCAACAGAGTGCACAAAAATGTACTTTCTTTTAACATTCAGCTTCATTGGATGTCCACGCATCCTAGTGTTAGAAGAGAGAGAGAGAGAAAACTGTTCTCGATCCACTTTCTCCATGCCATGCATAATTTTATACAATTCTATCATGTCGTCTCTCACTCACCTTTTCCCTAAACTGAAAAAGCCCCCAATGCTACAACCTTTCCCATGGGTGACTTGCTGCTGCTACTTCATTTATTATTTGCAAAATAAGCTTCTAGATGGTTTGAAAAGTATAAAAAAACCAGTCCCACAAACAATATCAACACCCGTAATTGAAATGCACAACAAAACAAACCCATGAAAATGTTTTCCTTCTTTTAATCAAGAGGGAACAAAGACCTGATGAACTGCTTTTAATAGTGTTGTTCTTGAGAGTATTCCAACCTCTGTGCCTTGCAGATCCTTAAGTAAAATCTCTTCTCAAGCTACACTCATTTCTTGGTATTTTGACATCACCTGCTGCTGGGTGCGTGTCCCTACTCCCACCCCAGAAAGTATTTTGGCACTTCATTGGAGTGGGGTTGAAGCAATGGGTGCTTCTATATTCGCTTGCTGTCCCCACCTGGGCAAGGTCCTCCTGGAAGGAAAGTCCAGGCCTATCGTTTATTCAGCTGGAGAGCCTCCGAAATGCAGAATAGGGGATTTTGTTCCTAAGCGAGGGCAACTTTCAGTGAACTTTTCCTTTCTTTCTTGAGGGAGGGGGGGGAATGGATGTAGGATAGCACAATAAACAATGGTAAGAAAAGTAAGAACAAAGGCATGTGTGCACCCACATGGATCCTTAGTTGGCCAGACATTTAAAACCCTGCCTCCATTGGTGTGGCCATAAGCTATGGCTATCCTTCAGCTCCTGCTGTGCCGTGTGTATGAGACAGAGAATTTTAATTCTTCAGTGCTCTAAAGCCTCAAATACACACATCCACTCCTTTCAAGGGGATCCACAAGCAGGCCCTTGGCAGTGGGACAGGCTTTGCTCAGTATGGAATTTGTCCCATCATGCACCACTGCAACCGCTGCTTTAAATAGCAGGAGGGGCAGGAAACTCCCCACTCCCTCACTATATTTAAGGGTCTGGTAACTTCTGTTTCAGTGTATCTGAAGAAGTGTGCATGCACACGAAAGCTCATACCAAGAACAAACTCAGTTGGTCTCTAAGGTGCTACTGGAAAGAATTTTTTTTTTATTTTGTTTCGACTATGGCAGACCAACACGGCTACCTACTTGTAACTGCTTTAAAGATGTCCTCTTTGCGGTAATTCCCTTTAGGTGATGGGAAACAAGCTCTGTATCAGTGCTCAGGAGTGTAGGAATAAACAGATAAGAACATTGGCAGGATTATTGTAATAACCTGCAGTTTCATAAGAATATGTATTTAAAGTAGATGAATAAACAAGCAAATTAAGTTAGTTTGGATACGCAGAAGATATTAAAAATTAAATTTAAGGAACCACCAAAAGAGGGGGAAGTCAAGTTTTGAAATGTTAAAATGATTGTAAAATTAGTGAAGTGTATAAACCTGAAAATCATTTAAAAATAAAATAAAAAGGAGTGTATGAGTATGATAATGTTCACAATACAGTCGGAGTCCCCATCATGGCATCCAAGGTCACAATGGGGTCTCAGAAACTTTCTTTCTTGCCTTTAGTTTTTTTACTTGCATTTTCAAAAACAGGAACAGAGAGCACATTTAACCCCCCCTCCCTTTGCCCCACTTACAACTTCATAGTCATATGGTAAATGTATACATGCTGTATTTCATACGAAGTTGTAAGTGGCTCAGACGCTTTCTTTGGTGCTCACACCAAAGTTTCCTGCCCCTCCTGCTATTTATTTTAAAATTGGTGGATTTTTAAAAATAGCTTTTTCTTTGGTTAGAGGGTTGCCAACTTTTTTCTTTCTCTTCCTCACACCGCCCCTTTAGTCTGTATTTCATTTGCTTGGGTGGGTGTGTAGGTGTTTTGCCTGTTTACAGGAGGTCTAAACATAATTGGTTCCCCCCCCCACCCCCTCTGAAATAGGTCTTTTTTGTGGTGCTTCCCAAATGTTCCAACTGGCCAAAAAGGGGAAAGGAAAGCACTCCTGCCTCAGTGCCCTCTATGCTGGCTTGGTCATGTCCACAGAATGGAAGGTGGCAGGAACCCCAAGGATTTACTCTATAGGGAGCTGGCTTCGGGCACCAGGCCCATTGGCAGACCTACTCTGCATTGCAAAGATGTCTGCAAACATGACACAACGGCTGGCAACATCAACCTCGCCATGTGGGAATCCCTCAGAGACAACAGCACCTGGAAACAGAAAGTTAGGATGTGTATTGGGAGCAAAAACCAGAGGAAGAATGATCGCTGGGAGGAGTGCAGAGAGAAGACACGCTTGTAGCTGCAAAACTGAATGCCTTCATCTGCCCCACCTGAAATAAAACATGACTGTAAGGAAGCCTTAAAAAGTTCTGATTTTTCCCATGATTTTTTTTTAACCAAATGACAATTTTCAAAAGATTTTTTTTTAATTTAATAAATATACCACCTTTATCTTTCAATGAGTTGAAAGTGGTGTGCATGGTTGTCCTCCTCCTCATTTCATCCCCACAACAACCCTGTGAGGTAGGTTAAGCTAAGAGATGGTGACTGGACCCAAGACCACCCAGCATAGCTGTCAATTTTCCCCTTTTCTTGCGAGGAATCCTATTCAGAATAAGGGAATTTCCCTTTTAAAAAAGGGAAAAGTTGACAGCTATGCCACCCAGTGAGCTTCATGGTCGAGTGGGAATTCAAACCCTGGTCTACCAGGTCATAGTACAATATTCTAACCATCACGACCCACTGGCTATCTCCCCAGATTGCTGGTGACATAAGGACATGCTTAGTGTGCCTCCTGTCAGGGATGATGGGAGTTATGATCCAAAACATCTGGAGATCACCAGGTTGCAGAAGGCTAGACTACCCTGATTGGTGGCAGCTCTCCAGGGTCTTGGGAGGAAACCATTCCCAGACCACTCCGAGGGTGCTAGTGAATCCAACCTTGGGATTTCCACATGTGAAGCAGATGCTGTACCACTGGCCTACAACCTCCCCAGACCGTTAGGCTCTCTAGAACAAGCTCTAGAACTGGCTTCCTTCTTGCTCTTGAGTCAAGAATGATGGATTCCCCCCCCCGCCCCGTTTCCAGAAGCGACTACTCTATTGGCTCAAATAGTGCCTTTTACTAAGAGGTGTCTGGACAGACATTTATACAGCATGATGACAGCTCCGGAGCAATTACAATTCAGCAGGCAAACAGTACATGCTCAAAACAAAAATTGACTCCATATGTGTTCAATATTAGAGAGACAGAAATAACCAGAGCGACGTTTGCATTCCCTTTCTCGTTATTCTGGTGTATATTTATGGCCCAAACAACGGCCAGCATCCTCAGAGTACCTTTGCAAGGAAAAGCAAATGGATGGTATTAATCATTTGGAGTGATGCCTGTTTGGGTGGGGATGGGATCAAATTCTAGTTCCCCCCCCCCACTCCACCCCACCGCCTTCCATCTACTCTGCCGGAACAATGCAAAAATGGAGAGTCTTGCTCCACCTCAGTGACATATTTAAACACCTTTTAATGGTTTTACTGTGCTTTGGAGATTTCTTTCACTGCCGAGCTCTAGGTGGTCTGTCGAAAGTGCCAGCAGGTCAAACGGTTTGGGGGTCTCTCTGCTTGTCTCTGGGTGATAGAAACATCAAATTGGGGCTGAGGGGGGGGGAGAGGAAGGGAGCTGAAATTAAGATCAAACGGTGGGGACAATGTGCCAGATTTTCACCTTGCATAAAGGCCTTAAAACAGGATGGGCTTCTGTAGATTTATGATGCCCAGGAACTGGTCTGGTTACAATGAATCTTCCCTTCTGATGCGAGGATGGGAGGAAGCAGGCATACGTCATACTTCCAATAATCACCTCCATACTTCAGGAGCATGAAGCTCTGGCTTTAATGTAGGCTTTTCAGAATGATGTTCTGGCTTTCTAGGAATGCTCTGAGTTCCACGCAGCCACCGCCGTATATGTCAGGAGATATTTGGATTCTGGGCACCAGGCAGTGCTCAGTCCAGAGCTCATTGGATGTCCTTATGTGAGACATTCTCCTCTCTACTTTAATTTCCATTCCCACCTCTTATTGAGAGATACTGATGCTGGCCTACTGTTGTAAGGGCCACTGAGAGAATAGGCACGCATACTAACATGGAGGGAGACTCTCAGTTCCCTGCATGTTCTGTTCACCTCAACAACGCATGACCCTACCAAACAAAATGGTGTCATCTTCCCCACCGCTGCAGTTTCAGGCAGACAAGAGGGTGGGGAGAGAAAGTTTTATCAAGCTTCTGTTAGGCCATGTTTCATGACTTGGGCTGTGTACACCTGATACCTTTCAAGCACATTCAAAGCTTGAACTCTTCCCCTCTAAGAATTCTGGGCATTGTAGTTTATTTACAATGCCAGGGATTGTAACTCTGTGTGCAAAGGGCTCGCCTCCCTCTGCCTTATATTCTATTAAATCAACCCTGTGACATTTACATCTCTTGCATTCTTGCACTGGTATCTCACTTTTCCCTAGTTGTTAATTTTTGCATACAGACCAGACTGGGCAGCGGGGTGGGGGAACAACTCCTTAAAACGTGGCAGGACTGCATTTCCTTCCCACACAGAGCTACAGCAGTCACATTTACGAACTACCGGGGATGGGATGGTGGCAGGAAGGACACTGAATTGCACATGGTAATTTCTACATATAGATGCAAATTGATAAATAATTGGTATCGTGTAGAAGAGAGAAATGCAATACATATCAGTCAGCCAACCTGTGTGGTTGCTTAGTTATTTGTCCAGGTACTGCAGATGGTGCACCTTCAAGACTCATCTGTGCCCCTTTCTTAAGGTTCTTCATCTTATTTATTTATTTGTTTGTTTGTTTCATATGCTTTATACACCGCCTGACTGCAAAAACAAAAAACAAAGCCTCAAAAAGAATAAAACAATAAAAACAGCAATTTAAAACATTCCCACCACCCTTCTGAGTAATACCCCTCCCCACTCCCTCACTATATTTAAGGGTCTGGTGACTTCCGTTTCAGTGTATCTGAAGAAGTGTGCATGCACACGAAAGCTCATACCAAGAACAAACTTAGTTGGTCTCTAAGGTGCTACTGGAAGGATTTTTTTATTTTATTTTATTTTGACTATGGCAGACCAACACGGCTACCTACCTGTAATTAAAATCCTTGATAAGCTAAAAACAGATTAAAGCATATGTAAACTTTCTACATAGCTGGATAAGCTTATCTAAACAAAAATGCTTTTAGCAGTATGGTGAAGGTGCCTGTCTCACATCAAGAGGCAGGGAGTTCCACCTTTCAACTGGACTCGGACTGGAGAGCCCTTCAAACGGCTCCTTTGAACAGAGGACTGTACTCCGCAAAGTTAGGATTCAGGGCCACCCTCCACAGAGCCCTGTTCCTTGAGTGCCACAGAAGGAGGGATGTGAACAGAAGGAGGGATGTGAGCATTAAAGGAGGAGGCAGCTAATATAATTAGATGGCTTTTTGGAGGAGAGTGGGGAGTTTGTCGCCGTTTGATTCTCATTTATAAATCAGGTTCCCGCTAGCTGCTGACACAAGGGAAAGTCATGGCTTGTGATTGAAAAAGGCATCTGGTTCTCCCATCAGGCCGAGCTGCGGAACTGAGAATAGCTTAGCCCTAAACACCACGAAAGGTTTTTTTTTTTTAAAAAAGATATGTAGGAATGACTGTGTTTATAGACTCCTTGCATTAATGCTTTCTACGGTTTATTTTTCAAGCGCAGAAAGAACATTGCCTGGTAGGCAACGTAGCCCAAACAATATCAGTTTAAAAGTTGAGGCCACGCTCTTTGGAATATTTTCCTAGCATTTTGAAGTGTCCACTTAGGCCGGGGGGGGGGAGGGGGAAGGGGAGAGAAAAGAATGAAGCGGAGTGAGATGGGGGGATTGTTCTAAATTTTCGCCGTTGTGTTTGGCCGGCCTCAATCGCCCATTGCAGCCACTCATCTGGTATGGATTAGGTCTTCTCTCACACACACTGTCAACCTGGGTGTTCCACATGCCGGCTTCTTACTGCAGGGGTCCTTCTGATGGAGCTTTTTTTAAAAAAAAGAAAAGAAAAGGAAGAAAAAGGCAGGAAGTACCCCACACAGACCACATGTGAAATGTGTGCGGGAACAGTTGGGAGAGATAAAAGAATGCTCTCAAACATACCAAAAGGATACGGGCGCGCGGGGGGGGGGGAGGTGGGAGGCATCCCATAAAAAGGAAAGGCAATGTAACCTGAAAGGGAGCTGATAGAGCAGATGGAAAGGAGTGTATTCAATTGTGGTGGTGGAAGGAGGAACGGTACTCCCTCCTTTCATAATGCTAGAAGTCGGGTCATTCAATGAAGCTGATAACCAGCAGATCAGAATAAGCCCAGCTTCATAAGCAATGCTTCATTAATTAATAGATTTATTTATTTTTTAGCACAAGCTGGGATAATGGTAGAAATCTGAATGAATTTGCATTTGTAAGTAAGCCTGCGCATTTTACGCTTTCTGAAACAACATGAGAACCAAAACAGAGTTGCCCTTTGAAATTTACACTTATCCGAATTTTGCAATGCAGTTCTCCAGCCAAACAAGTATATTAGAAGAAATTGTGGATAAAAACGAAAACAGCATTAAGGTGCATTGTATTAGGGGAAACTGCTCGCAAAGATATGTACATTAGTCAAAGCTGCATACAGAACTGTGTTTATGAAGAGAATTTGGCACAAAAATGCTGATATTTTCATGAGGTTTTTATTTTAAATTCAAATTGCTGCACAAATGTGAAGAATTTAAGATTGGGAAAAGGAGAATTTGAAACAACCTGAAATGAGAGATGTGTCCATCCCTAGTGCTGGGTTGGGATGTGGGAAGAATTTCAGTTTGGATCACATTTGAATGTGAACTGATGCAGTTCATATTTCCTGGAACAATGAGCAAATTTAAATGCATTTCTCTGAATTGTGTGATGCAGAACTCTGATCAATGTGTATATTGGAAGAAAGTGGTCATAAAAATGGAAATAACATGGAATAATCCATTATATTGCAGACTTGCAAAAAAATGCATTATATTATGCAAATCCCATACATACAATGTGTATGTTTAGGAGAAATAGACACTAAAATGCTTACAATTTTTTTGTATGGAGGTTTTTCTTTTTTTAAAAAAAAATTGCAAGCTGATGTGAAAAGGTGGCGAGCTAGGAGCAGAAGCAAAAGTTAACAACTGGAATTTCAAATGCAGAAAGGCTTTGGTTTAGAATGGGGACACTTGAAAAATATAACAAATGTAGCACTCACTTTCATGCCTTTGAAGCTTTTCACATTTCATTCTCTTCATTCCGTAACTGTGTGACTAGAACTATGTAGAATTGTTGTTGTTTTTAAAAAGAAAAAAGTGCACTCGTTTTCTTCTGTATAGAAATATACCCTTTCTTACAGGAAAGACAAATTTGCCCCGTATCTATGTTTTATATATAGCTGCCTCAAGACTAATTGTAGGCATCTAAGAAATTCAATAAATAAAAAATAATAAAACTAGACAGGGAAAATTATAAACTAAGTGAAACTCAGTTAGCCGGGTGACTGGACTAATTAGCATGTGAAGTCAATCAATGGCTACTAGTCACAATGGCTATATCAAACCTCCATGTCCAGAAGCAGTATACCTCTTGAATATCAGCTGACAGAGACCAAGAACAGGGAAGGATTATAAATAACAACAAAGCAGTCTGGCCCAGGATCAGCAGCTTCCTGTGTGTTCTCTGTTCTGGCTGGTTGCTGTTCTTCAGTGTCTCAGGCAAAGCTTCCCCCTCAGCCCTTCATCCTTCTAACTGGAGGGGCCAGGGAATGAACCTGGGACTTTCTGCAAACAAAACCTGTGCTCTACCCGTGACCTATATAGGCTCCTCACCATATGCATAGGAAAGAGGCAGTAAATGTTTATTAGGCAGTATCTAACCCGGTGATCAGCAGAGGCCTCCACACAGTGGATACATGTGCATATGTACATTAACCACAGTGAATCGAAAACAACGTCCGCAGTGGCTCAGCGATCCTGGCAAAATAAACTCCCCCTTCAGAATTGACAGCCACTGAACTAGCCCAGAGTCTTTATGGCTGGAGGTCTTTCTGCGCTAGCTTTCCGTCTGATTTGATAACCAGCCAGCATAGCCAATGCTCAGGGAAGATGGAATCCAGCAATATCTGGGTGCCACGGGTGACCACCCTTGCTCTAAATAAATCACATCTTCTTAATGTGGATCCCAATCTTCTGGTGTCTCCACCTTCACCCGTGTTATATATATTATTGTTTGCTCTCCAGTATGAGGTGGACGTAGATGACTGTTTCCCACGTGGTAACAGAAACATTGTATAAGGAGGTATAGCCAGGCCCTTGCAGAGCCAGACAGAGGCCCAGGCCAGGTAGATAATGTGCCCCCCCTTTTTTTACCCTGGGGATTTCAAGGCTTCAACCGTATCTGCATATAAACACAAAATGGAAAATATAGATATACAATAGTGCTTTTTAAAAATGCATAGGGAAAAGGATTATTTTAAGTATTTACATTTAAATAATGGTGAGCGATTGTGAATATGCTGACCGAGGCCCCCTTTGGAATCGGAGGCCCGGGCCAAGTGGCCCATATGAACACCCCCCCACCCCGTTTGGGCCTGGGTATAGCACCTAGTTTAACTATGCAACTTGCTCCCACAGGAAGCAGTGATGGCCACCAGCCGAGATGGCTTTGAAGGAGGACTGGGCAAATTGATGAAGGAGAAGGCTATCAACAGCTACTTGTGCTCTAGTGTTTGGGTCCTGCTTGAAGGTTTCCCACGGGTATCTGGGTGGCCTCTATGAGAAGGGGATCAACTAGATGGGCCATTTGCCTGATCCAGAATACTCTTGTTATGCTTCTTATGTTCCTAAACCCATTCCGACTGCAGGCAGGAGCTCTGAAGTTGCCCATTTAGTGAGACTTACTCCCGGGTAAACGAGGTCAGCACTGCGGCTTTAGAGATGAAAGGAAATTGTGTCTATTTCATGATAGTTTTCTTATTGTTATTTGGTCATGAGCTGCCTTGTTGGCTTAAAAGGCAGAAACGCCTGAAATAAATTAATTCTTAGGGACGACCTGAGCCCTTAACATTGCAGCTCAATCACTGAAATCATCTGCAGGCGCATCGTTGGCCATTCCTGAGTTGGTGAGGCTTATTTGACAACAGTGTTTAGCGATTGTCGGTGTTTATACTACTACATTTTTTTAATATCGGCTGCCAGTAGTCACCAAAGAAGAAGATTTGACAACAATAAGAAACTAGGCCTTTAGTGTGCCATCAGCCCAGTCCTGTAGAATACTCTTCCAATGGAAATTCAGCAGGTGCCTTCTGTTTCAACTTCCAAACGCCTACCGAAACTTATTCTGTTTCATCAGGCTTATGCATGTAATTAATCTTTCCAAAATAATTAGCTGCTTTCTGATTTTAAATCTTTTCTATGGTTATCATTGTATGGTTGTTGTGAACTGCTTTGATTTTTTTATGAATTAGTGGTATATGAATATTTTTATGAATAAACAAGCAAATCTATTCAGTTCAAGCTGGGTGTTGTCCAGAGAAATCCTCCTTTCTCTCTCTCTCTCTCTCTCTCTCTCTCTCTCTCTCTCTCTCTCTCTCTCGCAAAAGGCTAATAGTGCATGACTGATGTCCAGCACTTGGCGTTGAGGCTAAATTAGCTTTCCTTTGCCACTGCTTCCTGTGAAAATATTCAGGCATCTTTATCTACACTTCATGTTCATGTAAACGAATCCTTGTCTAATGACCATGTAGAGAAGTTACACTACCCAGAGCTCTCTCCACCCTCCTTGCTCCGCTGGGGCTTTGAACCTACTTGGATGGAATAAAACAAACTTGTCAGTGATGTGATTCTCAACAACCGAATCCAGTTTTGACATGCAGCGGGGAACTTCACCAACAAACCACGATCAACATTTGTGAAGAAGCATGCAAGAAATGTTTGTGTCCTGCTCAAGAATGTGCTATAAGTTTTTAACACGGGGAGCATCAAAGTTCAAAGAGACAGGAGATCTAGGGATAGTGTTTGGTGGTGGGTTTTTTGGAAGAAAAATAGATGCCAGTATATACCATGCCCCCATCCTCACCACCCCCACTGCTGCCACCCATGACTATGTTTTAAGGATGCTGAGAGTTGTTAGGAGACCCCTATTCCCCTCCCAGAGCTACAATTCCCATAGTTTCCTAGGAAAAGTGTTTGATTGGTGAAACCCTCTTTGATTGGTGATTGGGGGGAAACAACTCTCAGCACCCATGACAAACTACAGCTCCCAAAATTCTTTGGGGAAAATCCATGACTGTTTCAAGTGGTGCCACAGTGCTTTCAATGTGTTGTGTGAATCTTTCCCACAAATGTGCATACACACAGAGAAAGGAAGACAGAGAGATTAGATTAGGATTTTGACCTCTGCAATTTACTGGCACTGAAAAGAGAGAAGTATTTTCCTCTAAGCAATGTGAAAAAAGGTGACCCGAACGTCTGGAGAAAGTCACTTTTGTTTTGCGGAATGTTTATATTACAGAAAGGAAGATCTATTGTATATTGCCAGTGACCTTTAAAAAATTGTAATCAGGTTTCATGATCACCATTTTTACAGCTGCAGAGCATAATTTCATTCAGGTATTTCACTCACGCACTGAAGCTGAATGCCTTCAAATGAACAATCGTTTCTCTCTTCCCATAGACAGCTCTTTCCAAAGGTCCCCTTTGTCTTCCCCCCTGCTTTTTGCTACCCCTGGAATCGCACTGTATATCAAAGCCTGTTGTACCGCATTTATGTTTCAAAAAAGCACTCATATATATATATATATATATGGCAAACAAACCACTGTCAAGTAGCATTGCTTAAAAAGCTCAGAGCCTTTTGGCTCAGCATTCAACTTCCTGGAGTATTCCCTACGATGATACATTTAACTTACAAGTTATTTGTTTGTTAAACAGTATAAAGTAAGGGCGGGCCTGTAAAGGGACAGTGTGCAATGTTCTGAGATATACCGATAAAAGACTAACAGCACAGTTACTCAGAAGTTATTTCAGCAGAGCTTGCTACCTAGAAAGCTTTGTTAGGATTCAAGCCAGGGTAAAAGTAGCAGTTTCAAAGACAAGGAAATAACTGGGTGGATAGGTGGTATGGGTGAGATCCAGTTGCCACATATGCACCATACAAAGCACTATTATATCCTTTTAACAGTCACAGCGAATTGTGGGAACTGTAGTTTTTAAGGACACTGAGAGCTGTTAAGAGACCCCTATCCCCCTCATTGTTGTTCTTGTTCAGTCGTTCAGTCGTGGCCGACTCTTCGTGACCCTATGGACCAGAACACGCCAGGCATGCCTATCTTTCACTGCCTCCCGCAGTTTGGCCAAACCCATGCTAGTCGCTTCGAGAACACTGTCCAACCATCTCATCCTCTGTCGTCCCCTTATCTTTGTGTCCTCCAATTTTAAGAATTCACTGGGGAGGGTGGTGTATTAAACCACTCTGAAAATTGTAGCTCTTTGGGGAAAATGGGCTCTCGCTACAACTTGTGGAAGCAAATACCATAGTTTAAGTATACACTATATGAAGATGTGGACAGGACAGGGCCCCTCCTAACTGGGCCAAATAACCCGTAGAAGCAGGATTTTATTATTGAGCCAAGTTATCTATTGACACTCTTTAGTAAGCAAAATAAACTGTGTTGGTCCTTGTGAATTTTGGTGAGAGAGAACACTTTCCCTGTTGTCATCACAGACACACTGATGCTTGTAGAAAATAATAAATTCATTTATTGTATGCAATAAATAACTTGGATAGAAAAGGTTTCTAGTTCTAACCTAACTAGTTAACCTAGAGAAGAGCAAAGCAGCCATGCTTGCTCCTTTGTTCTCTCAGGTGATAGTTCGAAGGCAGCCTTTCATGTGTGGGGAAGAAAGGGCAGTTGTAAACAGGATGGAAACTAAGATGTAGCGATTTAAACAACAAAGAGGTAGGGAAGTAAGATGAGAGGATCAAGGTACGAGGATAGTCTGGGAGTATGCAAGTCCTTCACTCCATCTGTCTTAACCCTCTTCTGAAAGCTGAGCTGAACCTAGACGACCAGCACTATCGTTGCACTTTGTGCAGTGGCAGAGAAAGCCTCTCCAGCACCCAGGGCAGGGCGCCGAGGGGCAGGGCGAACCACCCAGCGGTGCATGTGTGGCACCCATATGGACTGCGCATGTGCGGCACCCATACGGACGGCACTTGAGCGGCAGCCCATACGGAAGTCGCATGCACGGCAGCCCTTGGCTGCTCTACAGCTGGGGGGAGGCAGTGGGCCATCTTGTCACCCCCCTCAGGGTGGCACCCAGGGCAGACCACCCCGCCCCCCTTGTACACCTCTGACCTTGTGGAAGCAAAATCCATAGTTTATCTCTGCACTATGTGAAGATATGGATAAGGCCTCCCCTGACCTGAAGCTTCCAACATCCAGCTTCTCTGGATGCCCCCAAGTTCTAGTATTATGAGAGGGACCTTATTCACTGTCTCCACATAATTTCATACACCTCTTTCACATCCCTCCACCCTGTACTTGTTAAACTACACTCATGTCAGAGCTTGGCTGATCACTGTCACCTCTTCTTCTTCTTCTTCTTCTTCTTCTTCGATTACTCATAGCCGATTAAGATTGTCTTCCATAAACACGATTTTAACAATGAGTCCGTAAGTGACTGTGGAGGCCAATTCTGGAACCACGTGTCCTTCCACAGTGGGAACATAGGTTTCTGAGCGGGAGTATGGATTTGCCAAGCGTGCTTTCCTCTTAGCACGTTTCTCCTTTGCGTCCTGAGTTCAACTGTCTTCAAAGCCCATGGCACCTTTGGTAAAAGCTGTTCTCCAATTGGAGCACTCACAGGCCAGTGTTTCCCAGTTGTCGGTATTTATACCACATTTTTTTGGATTTGCCTTGAGACAGTCTTTAAATCTCTTTTGTTGACCACCAGCAGTATGCTTTCCATTTTTAAGTTTGGAATAGAGTAGTTGCTTTGGAAGACGATAATCAGGCATCTGCACAACATGACCAGTCCAACGAAGTTGATGTTGAAGAATCATTGCTTCAACACTGGTGATCTTTGCTTCCTCCAGTACACTGATATTAGTTCGCCTTTCTTCCCAAGTGATGTGTAAAACTTTTCGTAGACACCGTTGATGGAATCTTTCGAGGAGTTGGAGATGGCGTTTACAAGTGGTCCATGTTTCACAAGCATACAGTAAGGCTGGTAGTACAATAGCTTTGTAAACGATGTGATCATGCTATGGCGATTTGAAAGCACTCTGAGCTGACCTGCCGTTGCTTTGACATGAATCAACTGGGAAGCTCTTGAAACAGCTTGGCTAAAAAGAAAAGAAAGGGGGAAAGCGCTCACGCTGGCCAGTATACATCATCCTCTGCTTACCACTCCTCTCCCCCGCTGTTGAGCAGATTGCAACAATAATACGTAGGTTAGGGAGGTGGCTGAGAATTCCATCCATCATGCATCTCGAGGCACTAAGCTGTAGGGCGGCCTGAGTGATGAATCTGACTCACTGCGACATTTTTCTCCTCCATGCCAAGGCATGAGATAAGCAATCTGCAGGTGAGGCTGAGGGGTCTCTGAAAGCAGTGGTGGTGGACTGATTGACACCAGCTCACACTGCAGTCCTTTGATGTGCCTGTGGAGCCTGCGCCTTTGTTCACAGGCATAACTCATTTTCACACAGGGGTAGGGAGGGCAGAGCTGGAGGAGGGCAGATGGGCATTTCTGATTTGCAAAGACAGCCACCCCCCTGACATAGTCTGCTTAAAAGTCTGGGTCAGAGAGGTGGGGTGGGGTGGGGGGTATGATCTATCTATCAAGTTACAATATCTGTATCTAATTCCTGTTGCATTTGCTTACTAGGAGAGTGGGAAGAACACTTTTGCACTCAGGTCCTCTTCTGGGCTCTCCATAAGAAATCAGTATTTTAGTGTGGCAACAGCTACACTTTGGAACTCCCTGTCTATTGACTTCAGACAGGCACCTTCACTGTACCCTTTTGGGTGACTTCCAAAAACATTTTTGTTTAGGCAACTCTACCCAGGTGTGTAGAATGTTGACATGTGTTTTGATCTGTTCTTCACTTATCTTAGGTAGTTGTGATTGATTTGAATTGCTGTTTCTAATTGTTTCCATTCATAATTTTATTGTTCTGTTATTTTTGTAAAACACTTTAAGGGTTTCTTCTTCTTCTTCTCCTTCTTCTTCCAATCAAGTGGTATATAAATTTTAGGTGGGAGGGAAATAGACATTTGGCCTTGGCCACTGTGAGAACAGGACAACGAACCAGATGGGCTTTTGGTCTGATTCAGCAGGACTCGTAAGCAATTACTAGATGGTACTGATTGATGAACATGGTGTATGCCTTGTGCACTACCCTGAAACCTAATTTGGTGAAAATGGTAAATAAATCCTTCAAATAGATAAGTAAATTTGGTGAAGGGTGGCTAACAATAACAGCCCAGCACAAGAGACGGTGGAGCCTGGCATCCACTGGGGCTGGTAGGGTAGAAGGCAGGGAGACCAACAGTAGGTGGAGCCAGAGCCAATAAGGTGGCCCCGGATGGCCCTTCAAATAGAGAAGTGTCCTCTGTGAAGTAGGACACATGGCTACCCTAATGGGTCATTGTGGGTGGAGCTGGTTTGAGTACAGCTCTTGTTCCCAGAAGGAAGCAACGGAGTGTCAAAGCAAGTGTGGCACCTTCAGAGGTGCCATAAACATGGACTGCACTAAACTGCCACCTCCTTGCCTCAGATAGTCAATCTCTTTCAGTCTTCCTCCTTCCCTAAGGCCTGGAAGCAACATTCCCATCACCTCAGAAACAGCGGACTGATTTAACAAACCACAGTTCCCAGAATTCTTTGGGGGAGGTCATGAATGTTTCAAGTGCTATCACAGTGCTTTAAATGTGCGGGGTGAATGTGGTCTCTGCCCTCCTCATCTCTTTCGAAGCAGTTGGGGTTGAGGAAGCTGTATAAGAAGAAAGCGAGTCATAAATATCGGGAGGTGAGTAAATGTCTTCCAGAGCCATCAAGCTGGAGCTAGTTGTTGTCCTTGAGCTGCACAGATGTCGCGGGGCTAGTGGTGCCGAGAAGAATTTGACTCTGTCAATCCATTCATTAGTGTCAGGTGATGGATAACACAGACTGTGCTTTAGTAGTACCCAAAGGGACTCAGTACTTTTCCAAGCTGTTGCAAACAAATTATTTCATACTGCCTCTGAAGCAGCTCACGTCATCTGTGCATAATTTTTGTTGTGATAATTAGGTCTTTCCCCGCTCCACACTTATATACACTTATATTTCTTACCTTCACTATGTAAGAACATAAGCCTTCTGGATCAGGCCAATGGCCCATCTAGTCCAGGATCCTGATCTCACAGTGACCAACCAGATTCCTGTGAGAAACCCACAAGCAGGATTTGAGCAAAACAGCACTGTCCTCTCCTGTGGTTTCCAGCAGCTGGTATCAGAAGCATTACTACCTCCAACTATAGGGGCAAAATTTAGCCATAACAGCTCATAAAAAATACTACAAGATTCCAGGCTGAGTTAAAGCAACACAACACTGGACTGTTTACAACTAATTTCTACTCAGAGTAGACCCACTGAAATTAATAGACCAAAGTAAGTCATATCCATCAGTTTCTAAGTAGGACCAACATTGGATGCCACCTATTATTATTATTATTATTATTATTATTATTATTCAACTTTTACACATGTTACAAGGTGATTTACAGACATGTCATAAACTGGCAATAATAGTTCTCAAAGCAGTACAAAAACAACTGAAGCAGAGACCTTTTGATCCACCTGGAGAAGCTTGTTGAAACAAAAAAAAGTCTTCATTTGTTTCTGGTATTAAACAATTACATGATATTAGTGCAGTATTAAAATCAGTTTAAATAATTTGTGTCAAAATATTATCAGCAGAATATTCAGAAAAATGGCACCCTAAGATGATAGAACAAGGAGAAGGGGACGACAGAGGATGAGATGGTTGGACAGTGTTCTCGAAGCTACTAACATGAGTTTGCCCAAACTGCGAGAGGCAGTGAAGGATAGGCGTGCCTGGTGTGCTCTGGTCCATAGGGTCACGAACAGTCGGACACGACTGAACAACTGAACAACAACAACAACAAAGATGATAGATAGATAGATAGATAGATAGATAGATAGATAGATAGATAGATAGACAGACACACACACAATCTCAATGCCAGGGTAAAGAGGTGTGTCTTCAGCATAAGGCAAAACCTAAATAGTGATGGCAGCAGATTTGCCTCTATAGGGAGCCTTGGAGGCTGCCACTCTCCTAGATCACCCCCAGTCTCAGAATTCCAAGGATTGTGGAATTACCAGAGGGCATCAGTGGGGAAGGAGGCAGTCTTTCAGTAGCAGTAGTGAAAGCATCAACAGTGTGCATAGCAGCTGAATGAGTAGATGTGGACAGATCCCTGTCCCAAAGAGCTTACAGTCAAAATTTCTGAATGGGAAACAGCACCACAGGAAAGGGAGGGGAAGCAGGGCAAAATTAGGGTACTGTGCCAAAGAGACAATGATGTTCATTGTCGTTAACACAATGCAATCTAGAGTGAGTAGCTCTGTGTAGTCTTTAATGCTCTCTGATTGACAAAACAAAACTGGAGTCTGGATTTCTTTGGCTAGGGAAGCCAGGATATATCTGATTTTGGTTTGTGATGGAGGCTTACCCAAAGACAAAAACAGAGAAATACTGGAAGCCAAGAAAACTGCAAATGATCCGTAAGGCTAATGCTCACAGTGAAATAACCCACACTGGAATTTGGCTGGGACATGAAAGATTTAACACCTCCTGATCTTCAGAAGTAAAGACAGGGACTCCTCAGAATCATAACAGCATGCCAGGAATTTCCCCAGAATCTTTTACCTTCAAACATCATGTGTGACACATGGGAAGTCTGGCATGTGACAAGTCCAGGGTGGGGCTCAGCTGCCATTTAAGACGCCTCCTTTGATATGTGGGAACAGCATAAACAAAAGGAGAGAATGTGGCTTCTCTCCAAACTTTGGGCTTGTTATGCACTGTCACAAGTATACCCCCCGCCCCCGTGAACCTTTTGACAGTCTGAAATGCAGAGATGGCAGCAGAGCAAGGAAGAGAAGGGCCTGAAGTTAGCTGTGACTGCAGCTAGGAGTTAAATTCACAGGAATTAAATTCACTGATATTGACTTCTGTATAAGTCAGGCATGCAACTGCACTGGAAGAGCAAAGGAATCTCAGCAATGAGGCATCATAGACCTGGTGATAAAGCATTAAGAAATGGCTATAGGCACCTGTGTGAGTTTGGCAACCTAGTGAGACCAGAGAAATCACATTACACACACACACACACACACACACACACAGTGGCATAGCAAGGGAGGGGTGATAGGGGTGGGGCGCTCTGGGTTCCAGGGGAGGGGGTGACACTCGCCGGCCCCTCCTGCCACTCCCCGCCACACGGCACCCCATCCGTGCTGCTCCATGGACGGCCGGGGCAGCCCCATGAGCCACCGCTCGCCCGGTGGCTCCCCAGGTCACTGTGGGAGCAGCAGCACCAGGCCAGATGCACTGCGCATGCCTGAAAATTTTGGCATTGCACAGTGCATCTGAGTCAGCGCCACTGCTCCCGCGGCGACCGAGCGCACTGCCGAGCGAGAAGCGGCTCGTGGGGCTGCCCCGTCTGTAAAGCAGCACAGACAGGGCAGCCCCACAAGTTGCCACCTGCCTGGGGGTCGCCTGGTCACCGCGGGAGCAGCAGCGCCGGGCCGGATGGACTGCACAAGCGCGGCATTTCCACGTACGCGCAGCCCATCCGACATGCGTTGCGACGCCACGATGCCCTGCCCCTAGGGGGGTGCCTCCGCACGCTGCCCCAGGCGGCCAAGAGGCTTCCTCCACCACTGCGCGCGCACACACACACACACACACGTGTGTAGAAAGAAAATCACTTTATATCATAGCACAAGAAATCAAGTAAGTAAAAAATAATAATCAAGTTAGGAATCTAGAAAGCTAGCAGAGATTGGGGTGCTTTGCACACAATGTCATATGTAAGACCATCTGCTGGTGGAGGTTGTAGGGGCATATGCTCAGTACAATGAGCATCTAGTCCCCAAAGAAGCTGTCAAGTAGGTTGAGTAGATAAGAGTAGGGATGTGCAGAGAAATCCAATCGCCATGCAGACAGTTCCTCTCCTATAAAGGAGAAATAGGTTTCAGGGCACAAGAGCATCTTATTGAAAAGGAGGAGCTTTATCCAACCTGGTGGCCTCCAGGTGTTTAGGATTCCAACAACCCCTGTCAGCCTTGCCAATGGTCAGGGATGATGGGAGTTGTGCTCTGAAACATCTGGAGACCACCAGGTTGGGGGAGGCTGTACTAGAATGGTGCTGAAATTGCATCCACATCAGTAGAAATGGAAGGGGATCTTGGTAATGAGAGATTAAACGAAGTGATGAAGTGTGATGACCACATCAGGATTTGCTTGCCTGGTGGGTAAAGACTACAGATACTTTTGCTGTTTAGAGAGACAGTAGAGGGGAAGTAGGAACCTTTGAGTGTGGCAGCACCTATGCTCTCTGTAACTCCCTCCCTGTTGTTTTCAATGTCTACTAAAAACCTTTTTGTTTATGGAAGCCTACTCAAACATATAATTTTATTGCGTAAACTGTTTTAAAACTGTCAATTTTATTGATTTTTTCCAATAATTGCATCATCTGCTATTTGTAAAGTCTACTTTTATTGCTATTTTTCACAAATATTGTATATTATTATGTAAATAGATTAGAGAGCTATTATTATTATTATTATTAAGCAATATATAAGTTGTGACAAATAAAAAAAAATGAGATAAGGATAGATAAATTTGTCCGTTTTGGTTGGCGTCAGTTTCACATTTTTTTCCAGGGTGAAGTTCACTTCACCACATTTCCACATCAGTAGGTGGTGGTTTTGCTTTTTTTAAAGGTCACCACCAAATTGTGATGCACATTTCTCCTTATATTCACATCTTTGTATGCAATTTATTTATTTTTCAATATGCAAAACAGTTATTTAAAAGCATTTCCAAACTGCTTAATATTTTAAAAAATCTAAAAGTGGTCTACAAAAATTAAACTTAAAAAGACCAAAGAGTGTCATAAAAGCATACACTCACACCAAAACAGTAAAAATGCATTATAAAGACATTTGATCTAATATACATATTTTGAAAGCAATTTTTCCTAATATAATGCATCATTGCATCTTAAATTTTACCAATATATGCACTTTTATGCACACTTTCTCCTATTACATGCATTTTTGTACAACTACATCACTTAAATTGGAGAAGTGTGAATTCCAAAGAATCTCTTTGTTTAGGTTGCTGTGTTGTTTTTTTCAGGAAGGGCAAATTAGGTAAGTCCACATAAAAATGTGAGCCGAGCCAAATTTGAACCCTTATCCCTAGCAGGAGAGAGAGTTTGGGGCCAGTTTTTCTTCGTGACTGCCATATGCCAAATGCATCCAACAGCTTTTGATTTTACTAGCATGGCTGTTTTGTGACACCTCTTTACTCATTCAAACCCCACCGTTGACTTTAATTAGCCTCTGTAGCTGTTGTTTGAACATTTGCTCTGCAAAAGACACATCTCGCATTTTTCTTGGAACCACAACACAGGGCAATCAACCCTTTTTCCTGCAGGGGAAGGGCCGTTTCACCTTGTGCTTTTAGGCTAGGTGTTTGGAACATTCACAAGCCAACGTGCCTCTTTTATTTAGCTGCCTGGGATATTCCAAACGACACACTCACCCTATTGACTAAATCGAGGGAGGGGGAATACTTTTAAGTCCAAGGGAGGCATCATTCCCTTGAAGGAAGCCCTTCTGGGGCCACATGCCAGGGTGGGGCAGAGCCAGAAGCAAACTGGGCAGAGTGATGGATGTGGCTGTTACCCTCGTATGTTGGCTACTTTCCAGCCAGGCAAACATCAGAGGCTTCTGCACACACCCCAAACAGACAAGCTCTCCATTTCACCAGCCAGGCAAGCAAGAGGCATCATCGCAACTCAAGGACACCTTCCAGCCAGGCATATGCCGATAGAGCATGTTCTGTGGACTGGGCCCAGGGAGAGCCCCCAACAACTAGGGTTGCCATATTTCAAAAAGTAAAATTCCTAACACCCACAAATCTCCCCCCAAAATAGTGCTTTTAAGCTTTGGCAGCTGTTTCCGCTGCTTTTTCCATGGCGTTGCCATACATCTGAGTTTCCCCTGACATTTTGCCGATTCAGCAAAACTGCCCCCTGATGCCATTTTTACACCCGAAAACCAGGACATGTCAGGAATTTTCCTGACGTATGGCAAGCCTACTAAGGACCAGATATAGGGGCCTTGGATGGCCACCTCTGGGTTAAATGAACTCTAATAAAAATGACAACAACAACAACAACAACAACAACAACAACAACAACAACAACAACAACAACAACAACATGGTGGCTCTCCCCATTAGAGGCAATATCAGGGGGGAAATTAAATATGGATACTAAGTGGGCAATGTACAGATAATTGTTAATGGAAACAGAAAGCCAATTAAAATTGAAAGATTTTAACGAAATCTGAGAGAATGTAACAGATAGGTTACAATATTTTCAGCTAAACGAAATGTGTAAGAATGATAAAAAGATGGGATTTGCGTATGAAATCTCAACTTTTCAGAGATAAATAACAGAAAATGAAACGAAATTAAGTTCTAAAATGTGCAATCTGTTGCTGGAATGGGAAACGAAGGATGAAGAATCAGTCATGATTAAATGGACACAAGATGTGGGACATAATATTCAGATGGCGGAATGGGAAAAATTATGGAAGAATGATACAAAATTTACAGCATGTGTGGTGGTCAAAGAAAATTATATGAAAATGATGTCTAGATGGTATCTAACTCCAGTAAAATTAGCAAAAATGTATAAAACTAAGGAAAACAAGTGTTGGAAATGTAAAGTAACAGAGGGACATTTTTCCATATGTGGTGGGATTGCAAAATTATTAAGAAATATTGGGAAATTATTTATAATGAAATGAAGAAAATGTTTAAAATAAGCTTTGTTACATTTAAGACATAAAAGACAAATTACAGACAAGACAATGTTGTATGTAAAATTTTATCTTGTAACGTTATACAATATAGTTGGATTAATATGCTTCTTTTTTGTTAAACCCAAATAATCAATAAAAATTATTTTTAAAAAATAAAATAAAATAAAAATAAAAATAAAATAAGCTTTGTTAAAAAAAAACCAGAAGCTTTCTTATTCGGTATTATAGGAGTGGATCTACCAAAAGCACAAAAAAGAATTTGTTTATGTATGCAACAATGGCCGCACAGACTTCATTAGCCCAATATTGGAAAGAACAAGGTGTTCCATCTAAAGAAGATTGGCAAGTTAAACTAACAGAATATGCTGAAATGGCAAAATTGAAAATGAAATTAAGAGGAAGAGACGATAATGAATTTAAGGAAGAATGGACGATGTTTACTGCATATATACAGAAGCAATGTACACAGGTTAATACATTAGCAGGGTTTTAAGATTACTTGTAATTTTATTGTGAATGAATAAATAGACTATTTAAATATGTTATAAACTTAACAATGGACATGCAGTATCTTGATAAATAATTGAACCAAGGAAGGGATTCGAGGGAATCAATTTGTTTTGTATTGTTTTTGTGTTGTTGTTGTTCATTTTTGGGAAATTAATAAAATATTATTTTAAAAAAGAAAAGAAAAAATGGATTAAATGAACTCTACATAACATTGCACTGCTTAAAACATTTGGAGGTTTGACTGGCATGAGGTTGGCCAAACTGCGGAAGGCAGTGAAAGAGTCGGACATGACTGAACGACTGAACAACAACATTACTTCTTTGCCTTTCATATATTTCATTTGTTAAAGACATTCTTTTCAAGTTAAGAATCTAATCCTAAATATGAGCTAGCAGCTTCCATTGGTCGAAGCCTCAACTAATTCCATTGCAGAACCAAAGTTCAGTGGAGGAATTTTAAATATTTCACAAAGAATGCTCGTCACACCTTCAAGTACCGTATCCCAAGCTCTTTGTGGGTAATCAATGAGGTTAATCCAGTGAAAACATGTAGCAAAGTTGTGTCTGCTCCATCTGAAGTTCAGTCTGGTGGCTACAAGATATTTATTATGCTTGGATCTGATTGATCTAGACTACAGTGAGGTATGTGCTAGATATAAATCCTTAATAACGTCAGCACTCACACAGCACACAACTGCCCTCTTGTTAACTCTTCAGAGAAACAGAGAAGCAGGCTGTCAAACTGTGGCTTTTCTTGTGCAATGACCACATAGTATTGCAGTCCAATAAACTGTGGTGCCTTCCAGATGTTTTGGACTACAGCTCCCATCAGTCCCACCCAGCCTGGCCGATGGGTAGAAATGATGGGCATTGTAGTCCATAACGTCGGGAGGAGGGGCACAATGTTGGTTGCACTTGCTTTAGTGCTTCTCAGTGGATGGTGGCAGCTTGGTGTAATCATGCAAATGGCAGAGTGAGAGCAGCAAGCTATTTTTTTAAAAAAATCTAAAAACCTGTGAAGTTAGCAGTTCCCAAAAATGAGCACTGGCTGGGGCTGATGGAAGTTGTAGTCCAAAGCATTTGAAGGGCGGCCATTTGACCAAAGCTTTTCCTAGAACTTCAAGCTGCCCAACCCGTTGTGTTAATTTAAGGTGGAGACAAATCACATTGACTGAGGTGAAGGAAGGAAGGAAGGGAGGATGAAAAAGAAAGAAAGGAAAAAGAGAGAGAGAAAATGGCTAGCTGTTCTTTCCCCTTTGACTGGAATCATTAATATTAGCTAAACTTTCTGGCTGACTCAGCTCACATCCCTGATTAAACACAAGAGATCTGGAAGCCGAGAAGGTGAGAGAAGTCATCGTGCTTTTTGACAGCTCTGCCAGGACAGGTTTGCCCAGTTAAAAAAAGAAGGGGGGAAAGCTTCAAACATTCTTTGACGTTTTGTTGTTGTTATTTTAAGTACTGCCAGTGGCAGCCTGGCACTGAGTCCCTGCTAGCCACCTGAAGGAAAGATGTCTTAAGTTTTTCTCCTGAGACTTTCTGTCTCTCTCTGTGGCTCACTTGATTTGTTCCTGCCGTCAGACACTGACAGGTTATTTCTCGGAGCTGGTTGTGTGACGGAGAGTGACGGTGGCAATGGGACTTGATTTATCTCCTCCTCTACCTTGGGACCTCCTTGAAGGTGGTCAGTGCCTCCACCCTTGTGGCCTTCTCAGCCCTCACCTCCCCCAACCAACAAGTCTTTTCGCTCCCTCAGTTCTGGTTGATGTGGCACAGAGTATCATTTCGTATGTTCAGCTGCGGGGGTGACCCTGTCTAAATAAACCCCGACGGCGCCAGCTTTTTCCTTCCTTTTTTTACAGCTGTCCCTGGGCTGGGCTGGCGGTTGGTCCAAGGGCTGTGATAATGTTTTCACCTTGAGGTACAGCTTAACTGCTGTCTCAGCTTTGTTCAGCAAGTTGGAGAGGAGAGGGGGGGATGGTTGCTCTTCCTTCCACTGTGCTGCCAACAGCAGTCTGAAGACCCAGGAGGGCTGTGACTAAGAACCGAGTCTCATGTCTTGAGTGTGTATGTATATATATGCGCATTCCTTCTTCCAAAAGTAGAGACATCAGAGCTCAGGCGGCTGGCAAATACAGGCAAGGAAGTGAAAAGCAGCACAGCTGGAATTCTTATGACCTCAGCCATAATCCAGGTTAGTTTGTTTGAGTCATGGCTCCTTGTTGCTTAGCCCCTAAACCCATTTTCACTATTAGGGGGTTCAAGTCCCAGATAGGGAAATATGGTTTGCGCTTCCCAATTTCCCCAAATAATGCTTCTGAAAACAAGGAGCAAATGAGGATAACATGGGGAAAGGGAGAATGATGTAGACCTCCTTGAGCTACTTGGAAGAAAGGTGGGATAGAAATGTAAGAAGGAAGGAAGGACAAGGCAGAGGAAAGGCTGGGTGGCAGCAGTGCACAGCGGTGTGTGGCAGCGGGAGTAGGAGGAGGCCAGGCACCCACAAAATGCCCAGGCCCCATAGAGTTGGCACCAGTGCTAAGAAGGTATGCATAGGTGTCATGAATTCTGCTCAATATTGATCCAGAGCAGATTCCAACATAGAGTTAGCAGAGTAAAAAACTTAAATGTTGCAGGATTCCCAAAAAATAGACCAGAGGCAATTGTATTTCATCCAGCAGAGCTTTAGTGCTACTGAAGGCAAATGAGTATAATGGTTACAAATCCAGTACATCTGGATTGGCACTGTCCATAAAAATCCAGTTGCAGCAGACTTAACTTAAAATAACTTACAATAAGACTAGAACCTTAACACTAAGCATACTATATACAGAACACAAGAAAGAAAGAAAGAAAGAAAGAAAGAAAGAAAGAAAGAAAGAAAGAAAGAAAGAAGAGTAAACCAGGCTCCCTCTGGCTTATTATTATAGTCAGCATTGTGATTTTTATCATCACTGGGGAAAATAATTCAGAAAAGAAGAGAATGTTAGAAATTAGGATTTTTTAAGACAACTCCCTCCCCCCCCCCCCCCGCAAGAGAGAAATCCATAGGGAATGGTTGCAAACAATATTTGTGCTACTGGGCATTCCTAGTCTGGGAAGGCTGAAGTCACTAAAATTATTTTAAATTACATTAAATGAAAAATTATATGTATGCAAATATGCTGGCCTATTACAGATATGGAGTATTCAGTTTCTTACTTCCTATCCCATTGTAATTTAGCTTTCTTCTGTTCTGTTTCTCCCAAACAGCGGCATGAAATGTTCCCAAATATTCTCGTAGTTGGAGATCAAATTTTTTTATTTTGCTGGAATGCCTATTTTCACCACCAAATAATATGTGTGAATATTTACCTTCTTTTAAAAAAGTATTTTTCACCTTATTCTTCCGCCTGTCTGCTTTCATTCTGGATATATTCTATGGGTAAGCCCAGACAATCAATAATCTCATAATGAACAATATGATGCCAAGACGCTACTTAGCCACTCTTATTTGGCTAAGTGATGACATATCTGAGGGCAAGTAAAGTCTACTCACAGTCAGTGAGCACAAGTCAGGCTAATGTAAATGAATAAGTGAATGTTATTCAAGGAGCTTCCAAAAAAATAATAAAATGAAGTGCTTTCTGAAACTTTCAATAACTTTTTTACAAGGAAAAAAATGTTGATCTTCACCTAAGCCATAAAGATCAGCCCACAGGTTCAAGCCAGGTCCACACAGTTACAGCTGATTTTAATATAAGCTTTTTCACCCTTCTCTTTCAAATGCTATATTACAGAAATTTAATCCACACACTGTAGACTTTTTACTTGCTAAGCCTGAAACCATTCGGCAGGGTCCCAAACATTCTTGTAAATTCTAAATTTATCTGAATGAAAACACATTATAAAGCATGAACACCACAATAAAGAAACTGCAATAAAAATTGAAACTGTGATAGTGTGTTTCGCATCCTCAGCATTGAAAGAAAACAGCCCCTCACCTCTCAAAAAATGGAGCTCACTCATTTTTTGGATATAAGGAGACTGACAAGGAGCTTTGCGAAAGACATTTTAGAAGCCTGTTAACAAAAGAAGCAATAAGCAGTTAGTTGAAAAACGATCATGTGCCCTGGTTTAATTCAGTTCAGCAACCCCAGATCTGTAGCCATAAGCAGACAATATGTGCCAGGTTCTTAGCCCAGACTTCTTTTTTTATCTCTGAAAAGCAACATTTATCAAAATAAGCAAAATATGTGAGGTATGGAATGTGGTTCATTGGGGGCAGGTCTTTCTTGGTAGATTGGTAAATTAAAACACATGGCAAAGTGTTGCAGAGAAGAACACACTGCTGACTGTATTACTCCTTTTTTATTATTGGTTAATCCCTAATAAGAACCAGCTGGTAATAAAGCAAGGGAGTTCATGGGAACCCACCCTTTGTTGAAAGCAGAGTCGCTGTCAATACTAGAAACAGATGAGCACACATATATACACACCAGAAAGCCCAATGTAATTGCCTTCTGGAGGTCAGGTTACGTAAAGACCCCAGTGAACAGAGGTGAGACTTTGGCCACTGAGAGTGACAGGGTGAGAGGAAAGGATTTCTTTGCTGGGTGGGACAGCCACCAATGGGAGTCTCCAAGGTTTCATTTGTAGAAATGTGTGGGCCTTAACAGGATTAGGCTCCATGCTTGATTATTATTTATTAGATTTTTGCATCTCACCTATTTTCCATGATGAGAATCAATTGGGGTTCCCGAGAAATCTTTCCTCTGGGTGCTTACTTTATTAATAATAATAATAATAATAATAATAATAATAATAATAATAATAATAATTTATACCCCACCCATCTGGCTGGGATTCCCCAGCCACTCTGGATGGCTTCCAACAAAAGATTAAAAATGTTATGTACTGAAGTTCTCACCCTAGGCCACTAGGGGTGTTGTGTATATAGTTTCACTCTGCCCACCGTGACTGCAGTTCTCACTCAGGTCCACACGCAAATGAAGGATTGAGACTGCCGTTCACGGATTGGGTAGCTAGAGAGAGTTGTTACTGCTGCATGTTACTGAGTACTATATAAGCAGGCTGGTTCAGCCCTTCAATTCAGTTCTGTTCCAGCCTGAGAATAAAGAGAGCTGCTTGGAGGATCACTGTGTCGTCTGCTATGTCCACCCACTACTTAATAAAAAATACATTAAAACATCAGTCATTAAAAACTTCCCTAAAACAGGGCTGCCTTCAGATGTTTTCTAAATGTCAGGTAGTTGTTTATCTCTTTGACATCTGATGGGAGGGCGTTCCACAGGGTGGGCGCCACTACCAAGAAAGCCCTCTGCCTGGTTCCCTGTAACTTTGCTTCTCACAGTGAGGGAGCCACCAGAAGGCCCTCGGCGCTGGATGTCAGTGTCCAGGTTGAACGATGGGGGTGGAGATGCTCCTTCAGGTATACTGGGCCGAGGCCGTTTAGGGCTTTAAAGGTCAGCACCAACATCAAAGCCTGCTTAGCTTCAACTAGCCATAGCTTCATTAGCAACAGTTGGATTAGACTTGCCCAACCTGCAGTGGAAGCTAGTCCATTAGGGCAAATGGTACACTGTCCCACCCAAGTTAGTCTGTCCCCAGGCAGCCCCCAACTGCCTGCTTCCTTCCTTACATCCAGATCAGCAGGTAGCACCCCAGCCCATCATCTCCATCCTTAGTCTCAGTGCTGCCCCTGTAGAACTCAGCAAGGAGGAAGATGGGGACAAAACTAGAATGAATTGGCTCTGCTGACATTGGCTCTGGCTCCACCTATTGTTGGTCCTCCCTGTCTTCTTGCTCTACCAGTCTCAATGGGCATCAGCAACCACTACCAATCTGCTGGCCCCCCCCAGGATGTTGTTGAACTACAACTCCCATCATCTACTATGGCCTTTAGCCATAGTAGTTGGGACTGATAGAAGTTGTTGTCTAAAACATCTGGAGTACACCAGGTTGGGGAAGGATGCAAGAGGCAAAGGAGAGTCTTCAGTAATGCACAAGACTGTGATTTTTTGAGAAATGAGAAGAGGGCTCTTTATCAATATGTGAATTTGTATGCACACCTTTCCTTTATATTTGCTTTGTTTGGCTGGAGTGCAGCATCACAAAGTTCAGCAAAAGATAAATTCCAAAGGAAATTTCAATGTTTCAGTTCTTATATTGCTTCGGAAAATGTCCATTTGATAGAGCTAAGCCAAATTTATCGCCGGTCTTTACTGTGAATGCCTCTATTTTTTTAGCTGTGAGGTAGAGGAGAGTTTGAAGACACCCAAGGATTTGCTTACAGCCATTGTGCATGGCTAGGTTGAGCTTGGGACTTTTATCTCTTCAGCTCAGAGCTCATGCTATATCCTCCCACCGGTGTACAGGGTTGGGAAACTTGTGGCCCTCCAGAAGTGCATGGACTACAGCTCCCATGATCCCTGACCATTGACTATGCTGCAAGGTACTCAAGGACTCTGAAGTCCAATGGCATCTAGAGGACCCCCAAGTCCCACCATACTTTGTTCCTAGCCCAGCCAGCATTTCTTCTTCTTCCCCTACCCATGCAAGTTTTTCTTTCCTGGAAAAGAACAAAGACTGAGGATTCGGGGGTTGAGATCCTGTTTTCCTCTGTTGTTTCTAGCTTGTCTTAATGCCTTTCAAGAAACTGTGGTTACAAAAAAGAAAAAGAAATGAAGAAGTCAGCAGGGAAGGAATTATTAGCATCAAATTTAATAACATCCATCTCAGCCCCCTCGCCTCTCAGAGGCATTGTAAGAGGCACTCTCGGCCTTTCCAAAAATGGGATTCTAATCCAAAATGAATTTGTAGCTAATTCAACCTGTAGGCTAGTGACTCTGGGATTTCCTAGATAATACAATCCAGACAGTAATGTTGATGGATGCTAGAGGCTGGCCTGTGTAGTACTTGCAAGGCACTGTCAGCAGAGTGAGTGATGCATTTCTGCTCAGCCAGGACTTCAGCATGCTGATGAATTCTGCTCATCTTCAGAACTGTACAACAATTAGCTACTGCGTCTTCCTTACTCATTTTCTCTTCTTACATATGTTTCAGCTATTGTAGGTCTTATTTCATTTCATTTATTAGATTTCTTTCTCTCCCTTTAACATAGGATTCTGGAGTGGATTATGATAGTAAAAATGTGCAATCATGAAACAAACAAACAAAAACTGTTACGGCCATAAAATGAGAAAGGTGTCGAATAATTCCGCATGTCGAACAATTAAAAACACTCCCATATCTAGAAACAATATAAAGCTTTAGAGTAGTTCCAGTACAGAATGGGATAAGGATCTCCACTTAAACAGCTTGCTGTGAAGAGGAAGAACTTCAGTTGGTGCCAAAATACAACAGAGATGGTACCTGTCTATTATGCAATGGGAGGGAATTCCAAACATTAGGAAACTAAAGGCCCTACTTACTATATCACATGGAATATATTCCTATATCCTGCTGCCACTGAGTGCAAGACACAGTGATGGGGGAGAAATTCAATTCAATTCATATTTAATGGTGAGTGTACCTAATTGGCACTTTCTGGAATAATACACAAATCCCAATAAAGCTAGCCTTCAAATCTGCGCTTCTCCAAATGTTAGCAGTGCAGTTCTCCGGCCAACTAATGTGTGCAAATATCCATATATGATGGTAAAGTGTGCATAATGCAGCTGTCAGTGAAAATAACATACAAAAATGCATTCTGTTAGGGGAAATTGCTTTGCAAAAATGTGTAAATTAGGGGAAATTGCATACAAAAGCACGTGTATTCCCACTAAAATAATGCTGAATTTTCATGAGGACTTTAAAAAATGCTCACAAACTGAATCCTCACAAATCCTGACATGCTGCTCGTGAGGTGAATGTGTCTCTAGGGTAAGGCTGGGGAGCCAGCACACTTTGCTGTGCACTGGGGCCATCATGAAGTGTGGAGAACTAAACTGAGCACTGGAATAATGAGATACAAAGAAAAACTAAAATCGACAGATTTGCCCATTCCTGGCCAGATGTGATGCCATCCCCAGCCAAACATCTCCGTCAGGCACACAGCATGGTATTGCTCAGCTAAACAGCCACAAGTTCAGCTTCCACGGAGAAATCCCACAGAATTGTACCAAAGAGGTTTGGGAGGGGGGGCTGCTTGCCCTGTCAGTATGTATTTTCAGAGTTTAAAAGATATAAAAGATATAAATTCGTCTGAATTTGAGCCAGGATTCCATCACTCACCTCATAAATCTGAAGCAACTCCCTTAACCTTGGCTCACTAAGATGAGCAAGAGGAAGATTTGACCTATAATGGGACAAAAGTGTTGCTTTTCAACATCCATATATTCTGCCTTCCTGGAGGCCTGGTGTTTTTGCTGTGACACCCCTCAAGGCTTGCTCATAATTTATGTTCCAGTCTGAAAGTTCTTTTAATCCTCATCTCCAACTTGTCATAATTTATCAAGGATACCTTTAATCCCATCCCCAAATGATGGCACCCGATCTTACGCCGCCTTGATTTTAATGCCTACAATGCAATATAAACTCTATCCATTCAATTTAGCAACTTAAGGAGAACCTGCTTGATCAGGCCAATGGCCCATCAAGTCCTGCACTCTGTCCTCACAGTGCCCAAACAGGTACCTAGCAGAAGCCCAAAAGCAAGACCTGGGAGCAAGAGCACTCTGCCCAGCTGCGATTCCCAGCAGTGGGGGTAGAACACAACCATCACTGACAGCCTAGCAACCACCGTAGGAGCCAACTCCTAGAAGCTAATGTCCTTTTGGTCACCCCAATAAAATATTTGAAGGGGCTAGGTGCCCACAAAGTTGATGGTGAGTGTGTGCCACATCATGTGATCAGTTATGCAGGGTGTGGCTCCCCCCCCCCCATATTTAATCAAGTTGGCACCCCAGCAACCACACTGAGAACTGTAGCTCCATGAGGGGAATAGGGGTCTCCATACAATTCTCAGCACCTTTAAGACGCCACAGTTCCCAGGATTCTTTGGCAGAAGCCATGCTTGCTCAAAGTGGTATGATTGTGCCTTAAATGCAGGTGGGGACTTGGGCTTCTCAGCCCTTCAAACAGAGGATTTCTTCAAATAGAGGACCGTCCTCTGACAGCCTTTCAAATAGAGGGCTCCTCTCTGTAAAGCAGGACACATGTCAACCCTAGTGCTCAGCAGAGTGTGCTGGCTCCCCAGCCTTACCCCGGAGACACATTCACCTCACGGAGAGCAGCATGTCAGGATTTTAAATGGGACTTTTATCTGTAGGCCCACATGTGGGCTCAGCCAGTCCGTGAATCAGAGAGGTGTGACAAGGTCTGTGAACTCCCTCAGTTCACAGAGCGCACTCTGCCAGACGTCAGCCTGAACGACGATGCAGTTCTGGCCTTTCTGAGTCTTGAGCGATTCCAAAACCCAGACTTTCTAGGAAAAAATCACACGTTATCAGTCTGTCTCCAAAGCTTCTTTTCCTTGCCAGAGGTTAACAAGAAGATGGTTGCCGCAGAACTTTTGACGGCTCTTCATCTACAGTGATTAATTTGACAGATGTTATTCTGGCTCCTGTCCAGTTCGTAATGGGGACTCTGCAGCCTCCAAGTGCATTAGGAATGACCTACTTACATCTGCTGGCCAAGATACTGTAAATTTTATTTCAGTTGTGGTAGGGAGGGGCAGTGCACGTGTAGGGAAGGACTCAGTTGGTTTCATGGAGACAGAACTCTGGAAATGGCTATTAGCATACCTGATGAGACAGGGATAAAGAGAAAGTAGGGCGACAACAATCACACACAAACATGAGAAACTGTTTTGCTCAGGGCCAGACAAAGGAATTTTTCTACCTGAGCTAAAGGACAAGATTTTTCGCCTCCTCCCACCTACCCCCAGTCAGCGTTTCGGTTGATCTCTTGTCCTGACTCTCCTGTTTTAATTTCTGTGCTGCTTTAATGGGATTGCTTAATTGCATATTTTGATTATGAATGTTTACAACGTAAGGCTTGTGCAAATGTGTTTTTAAATTTGTAAACTGCTTGGAAGTCCATTCCAGCATTGAGCAGTATACAGTATATAAAAACCCAAGGAGTGTATCCAATGTAGAGCTCAGTAAAAAGTCACAGTTTTTGGCAGCATTTACCTGCATACATTCCCTGAAAATTGTTGAAATTGCCTCAACTTACATATGAAGTGGTGAAATTGGAGTGGTGGTACAGAAAACATGTCAATTCAGCATTACAGAAAACAGACCCAATAAAAGTAACAGCCATTAGTCACTATGTGGTGAAGAAGAAAAATATTTCAACCTGTTGCCTAAATGATCAAAGCATTCAGCACCAGCGAAACCTGTCTTGGGATGCTGTTTGTTTGTTTGTTTGTTTGTTTGCTTGCTTGCTTGCTTGCTTGCTTGCTGCATTTATATTTCACATTTTTCTCCAAGCAGCTCAAAGTGGCATGCATGGTTCTCTTCCTCCCTTCATTTAATCCCCACAACAACCCTTTGAGCTATGTTAGACTGAGAGGCAATGTCTGGCCCACGGTCACCCAGTGTGCTTCATGACCAAAAGAGAATTTGAACCCTAGTCTCCCAGGTCCTTGTCCCCCACTCTAACCACTACACCACACTGACTCTCAATGGACAGGGCACCAACACTACAAAGGCCCTCTTCCCAGTTGTCACCTGACGTCCCTCAGTGGTACAGCATCTGCTTTGCATGCAGAAGGTCCCAGGTTCAACCCCTTTTATCTCCAGGCAGGGCTGAGAGAGACTCCTGCCTGAAACCCCGGAGAACCACTGCCAGTCAGTGAAGACAATACTCAGCTAGATGGGGCCAGTGGTCTAACTCAGTATAAGGCAGTTTCCTGTGTTTCCAACCTCTGAAGCTGGAGGCAGCAGAGGATTCCCTGAACATATCTGAACATATGTGGCAGATTGCAAAGGTCCTTGGTGGTGATGGTAAGAGGAGACTTCATCTAGTTAAACCATTTTAAAAACCAGTTTACATTTGTATTACCATTGTAGCCCAAAGGGACCATGCAAACCTTTGAGTGATTTATCTGCTTTTAAAAGTGAGCATTCTTGGAATGGCAAACCTCTGCAGACCTATCCCTTCATTATCCCTGGGATGCTGAAGCCTCTCTAAGCTGTTTCTGAAACTAAAATAATATTTTCTTCAAATGGTGCCTTTGCCAAATTCAAGGCAAAAAAAGAAAGAAAGGGGGAGACATTTGCTTGGCTCTGTTTGGGGTCACGTATGAGGCTTGTGCGCGTAAACCGAATAAATATTTCAAAGGGAAAAGAGAAAAATCATTAACCTTTTGTCATTAATGTTCGAGGCTCTCCGGGCTGCTCCGCAGTTTGAATTAGTGCACCTGCCAAAATAAGCACCAAGCCTTGTTACCCTCTTAGGGACAACTCTGCTCCATAAATCACCGCCTTTCAGTGACAGCTAAATGTGTTTTATATCACATAGAGAGCCTGTGTTTATGAATGTGAGATAAAAAGGGTTTAGCCAGTGCAAACACAGGGACTACTGTGTAACGCCTGGCTCGCTTGCTCGCTTGACTTTCTCCCCTCCAGTGAGAAATCGGCTGTTTGTGCACGAGCCTGTAAGATGAGGGTGGAGGTAGAAATCTGGTTCACCTCACATTTTAACGTGAATCTACCTAATTGCTTTCTGAAACAATACCGAGATCTAGCAGTTCTTTGAAATTTGCACTTCTCCATATTCAGTGATGTAGCTGTTCAGCTGAAAAGCATGCACGAAAAATGCTTATGTCCAGGGAAATTGTGCATACAAAATGTATATGTCTGTGAAAATAGCATGCACAAATATTAGGGTGAATTGTCTGCAAATAAATAAATAAATGTGTATATCGGGTGATATATAATATTAGGCACTGGCTAACTTCCAAGTTTTACTATTGTATAGAAAGCTCTAAACAATGTAGGACCAGGTGACCTGAAAGACAGCCTTGTCCCTTAAAACACTGGCCAGATCATTGTCATTGTCCCCAGTTTGACAGTTTCACAGTTTATCTCAGTTCATTTCTATGTGAACTAAAAAACTGGTCACCAATGGCACCAGCAATTTGCAACGCTGCCACTACTGGAATAAGGCAGACACCTACAATCCTGATATTTCATCGCCTGACAAAAACATTTTTGTTTCGACAGGCGTTTTCAACAGAATTAATTCTTGGTCACCTGTTCTGTGTTGTAGATTTTATAATTTTATTATAATTGTATCATGTTTCAATGGTTATATTCTACAATACCATATCATTAACTAATTAAAAATTGCATACAGTATCAGGTAAAGGTAAAGGGACCCCTGATTGCTAGGTCCAGTTGCGGATGACTCTGGGGTTGCAGCGCTCATCTTGCTTTACTGGCCGAGGGAGCCGGTGTACAGTTTCTGGGTCGTGGCCAGCATGACTAAGCCGCTTCTGGCGAACCACAGCAGCGAACGGAAATGCCGTTTACCTTCCCACCGGAGCAGTACCTAATTATTTATCTTCTTGCACTTTGATGTGCTTTTGAACTGCTAGGTTGGCAGGAACAGGGACCAAGCAATGGGAGCTCACCCCGTTGTGGGGATTCAAACCGCCAGCCTTCTGATCAGCAAGCCCTAGGCTCTGTGGTTTAGACCACAGAGCCACCTGCGTCCCTCCAGAGTCAGGTATCTTAGGATAAATACAAGTGGGGTCTCCACCAGCTGGGTCTGGTCAATGCTTGGATGGGAAACCACTTGGGAACCACATAAACACCATTTTGAGTTGCATGCAGGGCTGGTCCAATCCATTTTTTTCTGCCCAAGGTGGTCACATACAGAAGCCACAGGCGGGACCAGCAGGTGAAATTTGGACACTAGTGATGGGATAACTTCCTCCACCAAACCTGAGGGTTAAGGCTATCTCCGTCCTCCCAACAGCCAAGAATGTCTGGGAGGGACAACTAAGGGCTGGTGCTGGTGCCCCCAGCATCTGCCTCTTAAGGCAATTGCTTCACTTTGAATAATGTTAGGTCTGGTCCTTGTTCTACAGTGGAAGAAAGGCAGGATATATATGTAAAACAGAAAGAAAGAGGGGGAGAGAAAGATCCTAGAGTCTTTCTGCACCACATCAAATATTGATACCTATAAATCCTAATAGCAAGCTAGAACTCAGGATATCTGCATAAAGCCATGGATTTGGGAGTGCAGTAGACATTTTTGCTGCTGGAGTCATTAAAGACAGGGTCCTGTGTAACTTCATTCTCCATTACAACACAATAACAGGAAACATTTCGGTCGCCTCTAAAGTACTTGGCATAGTATTTCACTTTAATGCTTACATTGTCCGAGCATCAATAAAACTGGAAACTGTGATATAATTAAATCCATTCTTCCTACAGAGAAGATGACTGGCTGAGATAACAGCAAGAGCCGCTCATTACATATTACTCAGGAGGGAGTGAGAGCATGGAACGGCAAAGACTCCCTTTTCCCGGGCCAAAGTTTTGGTTTATTTATTTGTCACAAAGAAAAAAAAGGGGGGAGAAAGAGAAAAGAAAATGGGCAAATACCTTCTGGCCAAGTTGCCTCCCCTGCCCAGTTTTGTATGCATAGTTCAGATCCCACCTTCAACTTGAAATCCAAAATGCTTGCCTGAAGCTGAATTCATTTAAACAATAGCAAACGCTTGAATTACCAGCTTAAGTATTATCCAGGATGGTGTAACATTCCATCTACCTACACCACACACTCCCCCTGTCCATGAAATACATGGAAATATATTCCTAGATTCTACTTGCTCTCTGGAGAAGAAGACCTTCACTCTATAGCGGTCATGGGAAGAGTTGGGGGGGGGGGGTTCTACTGTGGCAATGTTGCCCAATGCTTCTTCTTTTTTTAAGGTACCAGTACTCACCATGAAGTAGTTACAGTAAGTGCCACACTTTTAACATTTAGGGGGGAAATGTGACGGTACTGCCTACCCTTGAGTACCCCCAGGGGGAAAAGCACTGATGTTGCCTATTCCTCCTCACGTTAACTCAAAGGAAGGGGTGTGGCTTAGTGGCAGAGCATCTGCTTTGCATGCAGAAGGTCTCAGTTTCAATCGCCATCCTCTCCAGGAGAAACCCAAGCCTGAAACCCTAAAGAGACATTGCCAGTCAGAGCAGAGAATACTGAGCTAGGTGAACCAATGTCCTGACCAGAGACGCCATCTTCTTAACCACTTGCAGCTGGCACTTATGGTCCTGACCCAGTGTAAGGCAGCTACTTATGTTTGTAACTCTTCCCACAGCAAGACCAGAGCCCAATTTTAAACAAGATTTAAAACATGACAATACTAGGGATTGCTAGCAGGGGAGACCTGTTCATGCCCTATTCATGTGCTTCCCAAAGGTTGCCATTCTTGGGAAGAGAAGGAAGGTGGCAGTGCAAATGGACCTTCAGTCTGATTTACCAGGTTTCTTCTTATGTAAAAACCACAAAAGGTATATTCCGGAGCTTAAATGTGCCAGGTGAAATCACAAGATTCAGATGGGGCAAAGGGAATCCTGATTTATTTCAAAATGTTTCTGCATTTGGTGGATTCGACAAATGACTTTGAGATAAGCTGTTGCTTTGTTAGAGTGTCCTTGCAAAATCCAACTTCAAGCAGTGAGATGGAAGTCCAAGAATAACACGGAATCAGTTTCTTTGCCAGCTTCTGCTGAGAGCTTCTCGGTACCACCCATAGCCTGATGAAAACCCAATTAAAGATCAGCTGTAGGTGTCTTAAGCATGGTGTATCAGTGGGGAAACAATGGGTTGAGTTTTGCAAGTTGAGTAGAAACATTCTGTTCCTTCTGAGGAATGTCATATGTCATTAACTCCTAAAGGTAAGACAGCATTTATTAAAAAAAAAAAAAAAAAAACTCTCCCGGAATGTCTTCCTTGATGAATAATACGTGAGGAGCAGCTAACTCTTCAAGATCCGCATTGAATATTATGTTTAAAGTTATGTGAGTTAAAATCTTGTATTTGGATATGGGTTTGCAAAAGACTGCAGGCCAAGCAATTAAGCAGCATGAAGTAATATCATTAAGGAGGGAATGGTTAAACAGGGACCCATTGGCTTAGCAGAGTACAATGAGTGTTTTGATTTTGCCTTAACTCGAGAGTTCCAAGTACTAAAACAATATTTCAAGAGCAGATCAGTTGAGCACGGGGCACAGAAAGCGTTCCAAGTAGCTGCAGGAAAAATCATTCTTTTAATTCTGCAACATCCCTTTGACAAATTAACTGTGTGGTATAGTTATTTTGTTCTCCAGGGGGAAGTGGAGAAGAGAGAAACGATTTCATTCTATAACTCTATAATGGAGCGCAGGTCTAAGACTTTGTGATTTATAGCTGTAGCTGTGCAGACAATACAAGGATCCCAGTATCTTAGATTACATATTATTCGGCTGAGGACATCCTTCCAAGAGAAATCAAATGAAAATAATGAGGGGATATTGAGATGAGCCAAGCTATGCATGCTCCCTCTACTTGTGTGAAATTTCTAGACAATCCTGCCTTTGTATGAGGCATCTCTCTCTAACCCACACAACCCATGCACATGCATAGTGTACTGTGGTGGTGGGACACAGGGTTGTGCCGTTTTGTATATGCATAGAGCAGGCGTGGCGAACCTTTTTGAGACCAATGGCCACATTTCCATCTGGGCAACCTTCTGAGGGTCAAGTGCAAATGCAGGATGGGGCCAGAGCAACACAGGCAATTGTTACCTTTGTAAGGAGGGTGATTTCCACACACACACACTTTCTAGCCCCCATCCAGAAAGCCAAGAGCCATTACCACACTTCAAAGGACACATTCAGCCAGGCAAAAACATTCAGGTTCTGAAGCTGGACCAGTGAAGATTTAAACTGGAAGTGGGAACAAGAGTGGGTCTCTGCCCTGTTCTACATACCCCTCAACTGTCCTGATTTGATTGGGATATCCTGTTTTGGGGGGCCATGCTCTTACATGAAATCACTGCCCTGAAAGACATGCGTTTTCAGGTGCTGTGCTCTTGTGCGGGTCATGCAACTGGTGTGGCCACAAAAGATGTGCATCCTGGTTTTCCTCTGGAACATGTTGGAGGGTACGGTTCTATGCAAGTCCAGTGGGATGTCAGCACTGTATGCCAGGGATGGGGAACCTCAGGTCTAGGGACAAAATGCAGCCCTACAGGCCTCCCCGTCTGGCCCATGGGACCCCCTCCTCAGCCACACCCCTCACCAGGCCCACTTCATACCCTTCTTGAGTGGTTTTTGCCTGAAGAAGTGTGCATGTACATGAAAGCTCATACCAAGAACAAACTTAGTTGGTTTCTAAGGTGCTACTGGCAGGATTTTTTTATTTTTATTTTGTTTTGCCTGACCAGAATGTGTCCTTGAACTCTGAGCATGCCTCTTGCTTGTCTAGATGGAGGAGAGCAGTGTGGAGTGCACAAAATAGCCTGCTGTACGCAGCAAAAATCTTCATGTGGTTTTTGGCCACTTTTGCCACTGGGTCTGTCTACCACTTTCATGTGGCCCCTGGCAAGTTGTCTAGAAGGGAATGTGGCCCTCAGGTTTAATTGGGATATAAACACAGACAGTGAAACCTTGATGGTCTCCTGCAGGTATGATTAGGCTTCACAAACAGTCTAAATCTGTAAAGAAATTTGGCATCATTTAAAAAACAGTATCTGACAGATGTAGACTTTCTAAACAGCGGTGGAGGGGGGAAAGACACACATTCATCCAGTGGGAAAATCCATAAAGAGCCCAGATGTTCTCCTGACGTCACTATGACCCACATATAGCAAAAGGTCCCCAAATTGGGAATGGAGAAAAGAGCAAAGGTTAAAGAGTTCATATTTCTTCATAGAGTGACCTTATCAGGGTGGAAACTCGGTTTACAAAATCCACTGCTATTTTCTCATAAGGTAAGGCTTCTAAGGATACAGGAAGGCATTTCAGTTTGGGCTTTAGGAAGAAAGAAAAAGCTCAGATACCCCCAGACTGTTTCAACTTGGAGGTTTGTCATAAGATACAAGATACTGCACACTAGAGCAACCAGTCTGTCCTGAAAGGAAAATTCCCAGAGCAATTTGTGACCTTGGCTTCCTCTGGGCTGGCAGAATGCAGATGGAAATATGAAAATCACATGGCCACCCAGAATGCGAATTGCTGAGACATCAGGCAATCAAAAACTCAGCTGCTGTGTAATAATACCTACTTGACACAGTTACTGAGGAGCACCTGGCTTTGCCAGAAATACAGTTGTATATGGCTGGGTTTGAACAGATTCACAAGGAGATCCATGCAACACTAAGAAAAAAATGGTGATCAGGCAAATAGGCACTCCAAACCCTTTACACCCACCAGCTTTGAAGACATTGTATTATTGAGAGGGATGGGGGAGAAATTTGATTCAGTTAGCATTTAAAGGTAAACCTACCCAACACTCTCAGAAACCATACACAGCTAACCTTTGAACTTCTGTTTCCTCAGTGAAGTTCTCCAGCCATGTTATGTGTACAAAAATACATGTACTAGGGTAAAGTATGCATATATTTGTGAAAAGAACATATAAAAACACATGATGTTGGGGAAAACAGCTATGCAAAAAAAAACTGGGCAAAATTGGGTACAGACGTGTGTATATGCTGGGAGAAATTTGCACGAATATTTGCTGCTGAATATTCATGATGAGATTAAAAATGCAAGCTAAGGTGGAAACGTGAAGAAAACTTAAGACAGGGAAAATGAGAAACCAAAGTGACAGATTTGCTCATACCTAAACAAAAACATTACTAATAGCAATAGATATTGGCATCTTTATTTTTTATTTTTTATTTACTTTTTTGGTGTTTCTAATGTCTTACCATGTTGGCAATTTTTACAGAAAGAGGAGAAAGGAAAGACTGTCTGTAGGGTACCAGCAGAAGCTGGACATAGCCACTCCTAGCCACTGAGGCCACCTGCACCTCAGGTGGCAATGGTGGTTCAAATGTGCACCTGTAGCTCTGTGTACTGGGAAAATACCGTAAGCTTAATACATTTGCAGTGTAAAAGCAGCATAATTGGTAAGAGTTAAGCATTCCATCCACTCCATCTTCCTCCGCATAACTGCTGAAAACTGTTTCATAATGAACCTGTTTTCCCTTAATCAAAGCAGCCACCAGAAGGCTTTTTTAAATGCACCTTTGTGTCTAGTTATGTCTTGTGTAGTTACTACTTAGATCATTTTGACATCGGCTCAGATGCAAATGTTTAAGTGTGAGACGTAAAATAATACCTTTAATTGGAAGTCTGCCCAGATTCAGCTCCTGAATACTAATCCCTGTCCAGGTTAAGCATTCATGCATATTCATACCTAGCCAACAAAGTTTGGTGGGATGTTTGAATTTGATGAATGGAATATAAGCAGTGCAATGTAGGTGCAGCACATTAGAAATAGGGCTATCTGATGTTTAAACTGCTGCTCTTCAGCTGAATCTCCTGGCCTGGAACTGGCTGTTGAAGGAACCTGATGTTACTTGCTCCCACCTGCGCCTTCATAACAACATAAGGAGAGCCCTGCTGGATCAGGCCAATGGCCCATCTAGTCCAGCACTCTGCTCTCACAGTGGCACACCAGATGCCTACAAGAAGTGCAAAAGCAGGACCTGAGCGCAACAGAGACGTACTGCCAGTGAAAGTAGAACATATGCATTGCGGTTAGTAGCCATTGATAGCTGTGCTGGCCCCAAGGGTTTGTCCATGAAGCGAGGTCCAAGTCCAGTCCTGGGTCTAGGGGTCCAAAGGAGGTCAGTCCGGCGGGGAGCGAGGCAGGGAGCAGGTCAAGGTCCAAGGCAGGTTCAGGCACAAGGTTGCAGGTTGAGCACACGCTTGCAACTATGTTGCTCACGCAACTTGGGCTGGGTCTGGCTGGCTTTTATCTGGCCCTATGCTTAGGGCCGCCCCGATCCTCTGGAGACTCGCCTCTCCTCCGGGCCTGGAGGCGAGCACTCCTCCTGCAGACACTTAACTCCCTTCGCCTCTCTGCCCTGAGCCTCTGTAGCTCAGGAGAGGCTGGTGGGTTACTGGACCCAGGGGATGCCTCAGCTTCCTCTGAAGAGGCTGGGAGTGGAGCACCTGCAGGCAATGGGTCCTCCCTCCCATCAGGAGCCAGAGCAGACTCTGCTGATGCCTGCACCTGGGGATCCAGCACAGGTGGGGATCCTTCAGGCTCAAGCCCTGGCCCCGGCTCAGCTGGTTCTGGAGGCGGGGAATCCTGTGCAGGCTGGGATCCCTCAGGTTCAGCATCAGAGTCTGACTCCCAGGCCATCACAATAGCCTTCTCCTCCATGAATTTGTCTAATCTTTTAAAACCACCCAAGGTGGTGTCCATCACTACCTCTTATGGGAGCATATTCCATAGTTAACCTGGCACTGCATGACGAAGAACTTCCTTTTGTCTGTCCTGAATCTTCCATCATTCCACTTCACTGGATGTCCCTGAGCTCTAGAGTTATGGGACATCTACCACTACACACCCCTTCATGAATCACTGCCTTGTCATGGTGAAGGGGCTTGAATAACTCCAAGAAGCTATGAGCTATGGCGTGCAGGGTCACCCAGGACGGACAGGTCATAGCCAAGAGTTTAGACTAAATGTGATCCACCTGGAGAAGGAACTGGCAAACCACTCCAGTATTTTGCCAAGAAAACTCCATGGACATAAAAAAGGAGAAGCTTTGAGAAGAAAGTGAGAGTTTCCAAGGCATGCTCTGGTTCATGGGGTCACGGAGAGTCGAACACAAAAAAGATGACTAAACAACAACCACTACACAGCTGGGGAGTGGGGAATGGTGGGAGCTATTAATAATAATCATAATAATTTATTATTTGTCCCCCACCCATCAGACTGGGTTGCCCCAGCCACTCTAGGAAGCTTCCAGAATATAAAAAGTAAAACATTAAACCTTTAAAAGTACATTGGCTTTATGACCTGGTTGTGGACTTCCTAGATTCATCTAGTCATTGGTGGAAAGAGGTTGTTGGATTCGGTGGACCTACCCACACTTTCCATGGACCTTCAAGCAGCAAAATCCTGGTGTCTATTTCTGTTAGGAGAACTATATTTGGATCAGGGCAATATTAGTGTACACCCAGGTGTGCTTAGCACTTTGCCAGTAAAGGATTCAGCATTCAGTATAGGAATATATGAAGCTGCCTTATAGCAAGTCAAACAATTGATCCATCTAACTCGGTATCGCAGAGGCTCTCCGGGGTTTTAGACAAGGGACATTCCAATCCTACTGGGAGATACCAGAGATTGAATGTGGACTTCCTGCATGCAAAGCAGATGATCTACCACTTTGTTATGGCCCTCCCTACATCTGCATCAATTTCTTGGTGTGCTTAATCATGAAGGCCAAGATCGTGGTGACACATTCTAACAATTGTTGTACCACACAATTCTTTCTTTCTTTCTTTCTTTCTTTCTTTCTTTCTTTCTTCTTTCTTTCTTTCTTTCTTTCTTTCTTTCTTTTCTTTTCTTTTCTTTTCTTTTCTTTTCTTTTCTTTTCTTTCTCCTCAGTTTGTTTTCCTTGTTGGCCTCTGAAGGGTCCATCTAAATCAACCTGAGAGGATTTTTTTTTTCTAAGCCACCAGGAATGGTTTGAATTTGAGTCAGGTGCAAGTAGATCAGACCAGGCTTAAAAGAGATTTCATTCAGGATGGAAGTGGAAACTTTAGATAAGTTCACATCTGTGAATTGAGCCTTTTCCTGCACCAAAAGAAAAAAAGGGGGGGAACCCATGCAGAAAAAATCCATCCCATTTCCATTCCATTATTTAGTGAGGTGGTTAAGAAACCAAATGGAAGGGATTGAAAAGTGTAAGGAAGCATTTGGTTTGAGGCCCTTGCCTGGCCTAAATCAGAGTTCATATTCCTAACCTTTATTCCTCTTTATTGTATTGCCTTCCTTGCCTTGAAATTCTCTGAAGTGTTTAACTTTTTAAAGGTGGTCAGATAGCTACAGAAGTATGAAAACCATCCTAAGCACAGGGTGAGATAGCTGTCCTTATTTGAAGTGAATGGTTCATGAACGATTTATGTTTGGATTAAGAATTCAATAAATGATTAACATCAGACTGTTAGATAAAATGCCAGTTGCCCAATGAGCATATAGCTATGGGAGTGAATTGACATTGCTGTAAGGCAGGGTTGTGGAATCTGTGGCCCTTCAGAAGTTGCTACACTACAAGTCCCATCCAACTCCCATCACCCATCGCTTTTTGGGCATCCTGGCTGTGGCTGATAGGAGCTGGCGCTGAATAGAGTCTGGAGGACATGGTGAGTCTCAGCCATTGGGAGACCCTGATGGAACAGGATGATGTCACAGAGAGGGCTGATGATGTCACATAAGACAGATTGATGATCAAGACCAAAACCACAAGACAGGCTAGAGCTCAAGTAGTAGATCTCGTTGTTTAAGCAAAGCACCACTGAGATAAGAAGACCTTCCTCTCTGATAGGAGCCAATGGCCAGCCTGGACAGAGTCAGTCCAGAAGGTTCAGTCCGTGCTCTTCACATTTTCAGCAAGCCAGTATGGTGTAATGGTGAGAGTGCTAGACTAGGACCAGGGTTCAAATCTTCACTCAGCCATGAAGCTCAATGGGTGACCTTGGGCCAGTCACTGTCAGCCTACCCTGTTGTTTTGAAAATAAAATGAATAGTGGAGGAAGAAGTCTGTGTGTCACCTTGAGCTCCTTGGAGAGAAATGGGATATAAATGTAATGATAAATAAGTTGCATTTCTGAGAAGTTACACTGATCGTTCCCCACACATGGCAGCTGTCAGCAGTTCCTGGCACCAGTCATGTTAGGAGTACGATCCCTCTGTCAAGGTACATGGTGAGATTGGTGGACTGGAAGAACAAAAGCAAAGTAAATTTCCAAAGTGCACAGAAGGCAATTTTGCCCAATCTGTTTCAAGTACAGTGGTGCCCCACTAGACGAAAATAATTCGTTCTACGAGTGTCTTCGTAGAGCGAATTTTTCGTCTAGCGAAGCTGCAATGGAGGCAGCCCCATTGACATTTTCGTCTTGCGGGGCAGCCTTCTGCTAGTGAATGCCGTTCGTCTAGCGAGGCATTCGTCTAGTGAGGCATTCGTCTAGCGAGGCATTCGTCTAGCAGGACACCACTGTATTAAAATTCTTCCTCAGAGTGATTACAAAACTGTCCTCTAGTCTACACCATCTGAAAAGATTGGGGAACAAACTGTGTGTGTGTGTGTGTGTGCGCGCGCGCGTGCGCACGCACGTGTATTTTAGTATATCTAGAAATCCTTAAAATGGTACTTCTGTGTACAGTACATTACAATCTGAGGAAGAAAACATAGATGTACCAGTGCTAAGAATCAACAAGTGCTGTAAGAGAAAGAAGAAAGCTCAAACCATAATTGAGCAGTGAAGGAAAAATGGGAAATCTCCTTAATGATCAAAATGGCATAATAGGGGAAGAACATTAATAAATCAACAAAATGATCAATTTGTTGAGAGATGGGCTCTCTTTATCAATTATTGGAATGAGAAAATTAGAGATAACATCCCCCATAAACCCGTTTCAACTTATATTATTGTGCATTTGTACTTTCGTTAAAATATTAATTCACAGATTTCCCCACCCCTTGTTCTTCCATCTTATTCTTATGAAAATACAGTGGTACCTCAGGTTACAGACACTTCAGGTTACAGACTCCGCTAACCCAGAAATAGTACCTCGGGTTAAGAACTTTGCTTCAGGATGAGAACAGAAATCGTGCGGTGGCAGCGTGGCGGCAGCGGGAGGCTCCATTAGCTAAAGTGGTACCTCAGGTTAAGAACAGTTTCAGGTTAAGAACAGACCTCCAGAACGGATTAAGTTCTTAACCCGAGGTACCACTGTAATGTGTAAAAATGTATTATATTTGCCTGCTAGATGAATAGGCCTCTGCCAGAGGTGTGCTCCATGCATTGCTTTCAAATTCATCTTGTTTTTTGTCCTGTTTTTAACTGTATTTATATTGTATTTTGAACATGGTCTTGAGACATATGTGGAAGGTGATTAATAAACTTATTATTATTATTATTATTATTATTATTATTATGCTTGTAAAAGTGAGTGTATTTTGCAAAATTGCCTATACAGATGTGCATATTAAGGAAAACTCACACTGAAATACTGGTGAATTTTCATGAGGACTTTCTGTAATGAAAAGAAAGAAATTGCAAAGTGATGTGGAAATTTGTTTGTTTGTTTGTTTGTTTGTTTTATTAAAGCTTTGGGGCTTTCTACACTCAAGCAGTATATAAATTTTATGAAATAAATAAATTATTGGTTGCTTTTTTACCAAAATAACTCTATCAACTTACAATATTTTTAAAAAATGTGGAGAGCCAAACTTAATATTGGTAAAGTGAGATACTGAGAGAAACCAAAATGGATAAATTTGTGTGTCCCTGATTGACAGAGAGGGAGGAAATTCTATTCTGGCACAACATCTGCAGTAAGATCTAGAACGAGCTTTCTGTAATGAGGGCGTTAATTGCTGTCACCTGGGCAGAGTTCACAAATGTAAAAATAAGTCTGTGAACCAGCCTTGTTCTACCCAGAAGAGCTCTCTATAGCTGTGTCCAAATTTTGGGCTAAATCGACATGCTGATGACGGTCTGGGAGGGTAAAAGTCGATTAAAATGTCTAACGTTTCCACATCCAACTAGCTCTACAATTCTAATATGGCTCAGTATCAACCAGATCCAGGAAAGTTAATGCAGAAATTCATGGAGATCATTCCTCATAAACTTTGACAGAAATGTTTTGTTTCAGATACACACCCTCAAAATCAGAAGTCGCAACTGAACCCACCCTGTAATTTTCCACCCACACATTTTCACACATTTTCCCCTAGTTCTAAATGTGGCTGGTAAACAATGTATTATGCGGGAAGAAAGTGACCACTCCCCCTTACTTCTGACTATACAATGCAACCCAGCAAATAAGATCTTGAAGCCTGGTAACTCAGATCAGGCTTCAGTATTCTAAAAATGATTAGATGGTCCCTGCAATTCAAAGAGGTGATCGCCAAATTCCTGGACTCAGACAAAATGTTACATTTGAGAGAAACCCTTACTAACTCGCATTCTATTAAGGTGGTAATAACAGCTTACTCCCAAGTAATAGACTACTGTGGTACAATAGCTAATCCTGTACCTGTTACCCTCTCTAATCCCTCCCCTTGGTTTGACCAGGAATGCTATGTACAGAGAAAAGATTGCTCAGAATATCGTTCAGAGACCTTCGCAAAAAGGGTGATAAAAACAAACAACCCGCCCCCTATTTTACACATAGGAAGTTATATAATGAGCTTATTGCTAAGAAAAAGAAAATATACCATCAGAATAAATGGACTGGTTGGCAGCCCCTCCAAAACCATAATTTGTGGAGTGACATAGGTTCAGACATTAAAAACAAACAAACCATGGTTTGGCATAATAACATAACCATAGAACTTTGAAATAAACATTACAACTAACAGAAAAGTAGATCAGCACACTATGCAATATGAGGTAACTAATTAAAATAAAGCAGTTGATGTGGTGTCTAAATGCAGCCTCCCTCCGTCTTGTTCCATCTTTTTCCCCCTACCCCAAACCTCCCACCTCTGCTCTGCTCTGATCATCTGACAAAATTTAATTCTTGCGAGACTTTGACCCAATGCTGATGCTTTCGAAAATGGCTGAGTCCAACTTTTCAAATTTCCTTTGCCAAATAAATAAATTAGTTGGGGGCTTTGACTCTTCCGCCAGCTCTTAAGCCAATATATTTCTGAAGACAGTTTGGGACTTATCTGCCCGTGGAGATCCCAAAACACAGAACACTGACATGGCTTTCAGCAACATGAATGGCAGATGCTATAATGAAATGTACATGTACTCTAAGTGGGGTTTCTCCAGGTTCTTAACAGCTTCTGCCAAAACGCCTGTAAATGGGACTCCTTCTCTTTGCTGACCCTTTGGCCTGCTTCAAATGAGCTTTTTAAACCCTTTCGAAAACATGCGGTTTCACTTTCAACTTTCTTTCGAACGCATGATGTTTTATGTTGGCTCACCTCCGCGCATTCAGCTGAAAAGGCCACAGATTTCATAGATCACGAGCAGTGGTGCTTGCGACCAGACTTTGACGCAAAAGGGTCCTGTTAGTTCAGCTGCAGGTTGTTGTTTTTTCTTCTTCTTTAACTTTTTATAACTAGATACAAATGGAGGCTATGGGAGATGCTGCACAATTTATAGTTCATCGATAACTGCTGAGAGTGTCCTTGCCAGCCTCTGTAGTACTGTCAAACACCACAGCAGTGTAAATAAAAAAGCAAAACACAAAAAATGCTAGTTTTGAACAATTTGCTCAAGTAAATACACAGGAGATCCTCCTCTTTGATGAACTGGCACAGAAAATGACAAAACTGATAAGAGAGAGAATCTCTGTGATCCCTTCACACTAGCGTTTGTTCAGCTTTGTTTAGCAAATTGCATAGAAAATCTTGCACAATGGGCAAAACGTTTTCCACGCAAGTTGTGCTAAGTAAACTGAATGCCTTTCTGCCCCTAAAAATCATGCTCCCTACAGCCTGCAAAATAGCTGTTTGGTGGATTGAGGCCAGTGTGGTTGCTATCACAGGGGAGAGGTGAATTCAGGCCAGCTGAGCAACCCATGGTAGACTACTGGGAAAGGCTGTGAGGGCTGCATGTGGCTCACAATCCATCCATCTTCTAAGGCAACAGACCTTGTACTGCTAAAGAATAGGTGAGGGCACAATCTCTGCCTGCATCCCCACAGACCACCTCTCACGTATTTGTCTTCTGCATTTTTACTTCCTATGTAGCAAACCTTGAGAACTGCTTCATAAAAATCCAGAAATTATATCATTTGCTTGCCATTTCAGAGTAAAAACAAAAGTTCCGCAGTCAGGGACATGGCACGGTGTTCCTCTCTCAAATGCTGGACATTCTTTTAGATTTCTGTTTTTACTTTTTTGCTGCTTGTGTGTTAAGACAAATAGCATCATGGAGCTCTGTTTTATTTCTAGACATGCTCATTCATGCTGACTCCAGCCAAGCCTAGAGCAGATGTTGACATAATTTAACATACATACCAAAAAAACACAACACATTTGCTTTGACCAATGTTATTTTTGTTATTTGGGGGAGGGGGGCTATTGCTGGGCAGTATCCATTGCCAATTAGGGCCCTTGCTAATTTTGGCTGAGACCCAGCAAAGCATGCAAAGATCAGACAAACAGGGAAGGCTTGCAGGGATATTGAGTTGACTCACCCTTTCAGATAACATATTTGTTATCGGCAGCTTCTCTCTGTGTTGGCGTGAACCCAACTGAAATAATGCTGCCATACAACCTGTCGGTAAACACCATGTGTTTGTGCACGGGTAACTGTCAGGCTTTCCTCTCCACTGTTGGTGTTATCACAGAGGAAGTGCTAAGCGAACAAGTGATGTTTTCAAAAATGAAAGCGGGGGGGGGGGAACCTAGCCCCTTACTTGATTTAATTCTACCACTGTGGTTGCAGGTCACAATTTGGCATGTTGTCAGTCAGGGGCGTCGCTAGGGGGGTGCGGTGGGGGCGGTACGCCCCCGGGCGACAGGGGCGAGAAGCGGCGGGTGGGGGCGACAAGCGGCGGGTGGGGGTGACAAGCGGCGCCCCTCCCGCCACTCCCCAGGCAACGCCGGTCACCCCGGGAGCAGCAGCGCTGCACGGACGGAGTGCTCCCTCGGCCGTGCGCTGTTGCTCCCGGGGCGACCAGAGCGAGCGGCAACGCATGGGGGTGACAAGCGGCAGCCCCTCCCGCCATTCCCAAGCGCTGCCGCTCCCTCCGTCACCCCAGGAGCAACAGCGCACGGCCGAGGGAGCACCCCGTCCGTGCAGCGCTGCTGCTCCCGGGCTGACCGGCAGCGTGGGGAGTGGTAGGAGGGGCCGGCGCTTGTCAGCCCCACGCGCTGCCGCTGGCTCCGTCCCCCCGGGAGCAGCAGCGCACGGTGTGTGAGGTGCTGCTGTTCCTGGGACAACGGAGCGAACGGCGGCACGTGGGGCTGACAAGCGCCGGTTCCACAGCCTCCTTTTGAGCCGGAGAGCTTAAAAGCGAGCTCTTCGGCTTAAAAGAGGGCTGCAGAAGCGGCGCCGGCACCCCCGGAAACGCCCTGGGGGCGGAGCGTCATGACGTCACAATGTGATGTCACGACGCCCCGCCCCTGGGGCGTTTCCTTTGCCGCCCCGGGTACCGCGGAGCCTTACTCCGCCACTGTTGTCAGTACATCTTCAATCCAACACTGGGTATTTAAAGGCAAATAACTTCAAGCACTGGAGTTTATTTATAGGAGGGAGATAATTCACAAGCACATTTCTTCAATCCACATTACTTGAGAAATGCCTAAATGTGAACTTGCTTTGACGCTAGCCCTTTTCTCCAGAACTCCCATTCTTTGTTCACATTGATTTGTGGAGAATCCGGATCATACTGTTGCCAAATCATCAAGTTCTCATGTTTTCTGTTATTGCCCTCCCATGCTTTATCAGCACTGATTTGTGGTGGCTATTTTTTGCTTCTCTGTTATTTTTTTGCTTGGAACTGAAATGGAAGCATGAGCTTAACTAGTTGACAGATACTCGGAGTCGAGTGTGAATTTCATGCTCTTTATTCAGCTCATAGTAGTGAGGAATGCAGTTCCCCCAAAACGTTTGCTTTATATACACTATTTACACAATGGGCCCCACGTGATTGGCTAATTCCGGGATACTCCTGTATGCCAATCAGAGTGTGGATTCACTTCCACCTGGAGCTGGATTGGGTGGCTCCTGCAGACCAATCAGACTGCTGCAATCTCAATCCTATTGTTCTGGGACCAGTTAGACTGCTGCAATCTCAATCCTATTGTTCTGGGACCAGTCAGACTGCTGCAATCTCAATCCTATTGTTCTAGGACCAATCAGACTGCTGCAGTTTGGATCCTATTCAACTCAGTACATAACACTAGTGAAAATACCTATAGCAACAGAGGCTTTTGAGGACCGCTATGCCTTTAATTAAAAGTTTCCTGCTTATATGTTCAGCATCCTGCTCAGTGTGGCTAAGGGGATTAATGAGGAGCTGCTCCTGAATTGGCCAGTTCAGTTCTCCAACTATACCAGGACAGAGAGGGTACATGGTTAAGCTATGGAATTTGCTCATACAAAGAGAGTGATGAACACCAACTTTGGATGGCTTTAAAAGAGGATTAGACAATTTCATGAAGGATAAGGCTATCAATGGCTACCATTTACAATGGACTTGCTCTGCTTCCTCTGTCAGAGTATACCCCTAATAGCAATTGCTGGGAATCACCTGTTGGCCTCAGGTCTTACCTTGTGTTTCCCATCCTGAGGACAGGATGCTGGAAGTCAAGGGCACTTCCATGCCAAAGGAATGCACACGGCAGATGCGTAACTCCTTATTGTCAAAGCAGACTTACAGTCATTTCTGTGGCTCCAAATACCCTCATGTACCAGTCTACTATCTAAGCAGCTATTCCCAGGTCTGTGCTCTATGGAGCAGATGGAGCTACAGGGGACCACTCCCGCTCCATCAACTTATGTACCTTCCCCCAACAGGCTGCACGCACACAACCGGAGACTATGCCTGTGTGGAAACTTCCTCTGCTTAATGCTTTTCAACCTCCTCCTGGTTCTGAGATGGTGGGGAAGCACCTGGCCCTTCATGTGCCTGACCTGTCTCTTCCTGAGAGCCAGTGTGGTGTAGTGGTTAAGAGCGGTAGACTCGTAATCTGGGGAACCGGGTTTGCGTCTCCGCTCCTCCACATGCAGCTGCTGGGTCACCTTGGGCTAGTCATACTTCTTTGAAGTCTCTCAGCCCCACTCACCTCACAGAGTGTTTGTTGTGGGGGAGGAAGGGAAAGGAGAATGTTAGCTGCTTTGAGACTCCTTCGGGTAGTGATAAAGCAGGATATCAAATCCAAACTCTTCTTCCTCCTCCTCCTCCTCCTCTTCTTCCAACTCATCCTGTGCTCCACCCACCACATCTGAAGCTTCCCCTACCTCTGACTCTTGCCTCCCCACAAATGACTGGTCCCCTCTCCCAAGTCAGACTCCAGCACCGCTTCCCCTGGTGCACACTCGTCAGCAGGAGAGCTGACTTGGGCCCCAGGTTGTGGGTGCCTGGCCTCAGATCTCTGAGGTTTCACAAGGCCTCGGACATGACTTCCAGTGCTTCGCGAGGCACCAGAAGTCGCATTGGGTGCCCTGCCGTGTGGGTGCTGAGCACCCACAACCATTTTTTGTGGGTGCTCGGGCACCCAGAGCCCCCTAGAATTGGTGCCCCTGCTTGTCAGCATCCTGCCAGTCCCTTACCCTGCAGGTTCTCCTCATGTCCTTGAGACTAAAATATTGAGGAAAGAGAAAGCAGAGGAGGAAATAGAATAAATTATGCAGTTATCTAGCTACAGTGTATGCCTACAATTTCAGTGTTATAACTATTCATTTGGGAAACTATCAATATTAGATCATGTCTCACCCATCCCTAAACAAAAAGAACCTCCAATATCAGGACCTCCAAATGTTTATATATTCTGATGGTGCTAGTTGCCCATGTAGCCTATGACTTGTGTATAAAATTGTGCCTGACAGTTATCCTGTTTACTTTTTCCTCTACACATTTTGTAATATCAGTAGACTTTTCCAGGAGGGCAATTTGCCATACCAGGTGATTTTGTCAACCTTTTGCCTAAGAAGCACTGATAGAAAAGCCTCCCTGAGAGATCTCCATCCCTCTCCAAGCAGACATCCCTCTTCATTCCCACCCCTTACCCTGTTCTCTGTCTTCCCTCCTTGGAGTTTTCTTTCTTGAGGAAGTCCCAGATCACTCTCCTTCCCCCCCCCCCCCCCCGAAACTCAGACCTTCTCCAGTCAAGTCAGTTGGGAGAGAAGATGGATGTTGTGTTTCTAAAATGAACAGAAACAGAGTTCATGCTGATGCCACGGCACATACCAGACTCCTACACACTTTGGGAACTTGATCTTGTACCTAGCCTTTTAGGAAGACTGAACCCTTGGCAGGTGATTATTTTGTTTTCTCACATCATATCAGGCAACTTAAGTGTTTGGCAGCTTGTTGAGAACCAGCTGGTGAGGAGGAAAGGAAAGAAAAGGGGAGAGAAAGAGAATGAAGCCACACACACACACACACACACACACACACACACACACACACAGACCATGTCTGTCAAAATACTCTAGCCTACACTGTTGGCCCTGCAACTGTTGTATATACTCCTTGCTTGCTAAACAGCATATTTAAAAGCTGGTCTCTTCATTTGGGATCTGACCGTTTCACTGCAATGACTTCAGTATTACTATCACATCTTCCAGCCACCTTGGGCACAATGTCATTCCCATGGGCAGTGGCAGAGGGGGCAAGGTGGGCATGGTTGTCTTTTAATAATGTACACACAGGTCACATCAATAAGGTAAACAATGATGTTGAACATGGGCTGAAAGGTTGGAACTTGTGCAGGGAGGAAGCAAAATCCTGACGACAAAAGCTTTCCTGGCTATCAGACTATGTATGTTCTTTTCTTAAGTAATTATTTTTGGAAGGGGTGGGAGAATGTGGTCAGATTTCCTAAAAAGCAATTAATAACCCTCTGTATTAGAGAACACCAAGAGTTTCAGGAAGCTTAAAATCAGATTCTCCTCCCTGAGAAACAATCGCTTTATTAAATTGGATACTTTATATATGATTCTAACAGTCTGGAGGTTTCCCCTAGTATTTGCATAAGGATAAATGGTATTTCAGAAGCTATGACCTCACTCAGGAATTGATGTTATCAGAACTCTGTTGTTGCTATTTGGTGGAAAGCTGCCTGATTTGGGGGCAACCCATAGCCACACTGAGGCATTTGAAGAGTCTGGGTGTTTATATCATCGACAAGCATAAAATTGCTTATTGTGGAGGGAATTCAAGGCCACCCAAGGAGAGTTCTGTAGAGTTCACCAAACCAAGAAATGTAATAATGGAGAGTCTGCAAGCATTTGCTCTTAGCTGGATTTTGCCAGAATTCACAAAAAAGCTTTGCCACATGGTAAGCCTTTGATTTATGACAGTGGTGACCAGACATTTTGGTAAATTGTGCCAGAAGTCAAATTGAGAAGATGAGATAGCTCTGCTCCCAAACACACCACAGTTAAGGATGAGCAAATCTTCCAAACACAAGTCCACTTTTCCAGATTTCCTCATCCATTTGTGATTGTGTGTGTGCGCGCGCGTGCGTGCGTGCGTGCGTGTGCAAGCACCCTCGTGAAAATCATCTGCATTTTACCACAAATATATTCTAATATACAAATTTTATATGCAATTTTCCCTAATAATGCCCCCCTTTTGCAAAAACAACTTCCCCTGATATAATATTTATTATTTATTTATTGCGTTTATATCCCGCCGTTTTCTCCAGGGAACTTGAGGTGGTGCACATAGTTCTCCTTGTCCTCATTTAATCCCCACAATAACCTTGTGAGGTAGGTTAGACTAGGAGGGAGCAACTGGTCCCAGGTCACCCAGTGAGCTTCATGGCCAAGTGGGGATTTGAACCCAGGTGCTTGCCTGACACTCTAATCACTACACCACACTGGCTCTCTCATATGATACACTTGCTTTGGCTCAGCTTTGTCTACCTTCACCATAAACAACTCCGAATGAATTCTCAATAAACAGCTAAGTGCCCAAGATCACAGATCCTCCTGTTCTTATTGTGAACTCTTAATCTGAGACCTTGGAGAGCTCCTTCCAAGCAAGTAGAAAGAGCTTAGCTAGATGGAATGGAGCTTAGCTAGATGGAGCAGAAATCTGACTTTGAAATCTTTTTATCTGGAGATCCCAGGGACAAAGCATGCTCCAGCAGTGAACTACAACCTCTGCCCTACCCATCACTCCTACTAAGTTGAAAATGTTTCATGCAGAATCTCTCTTCAAATTACATTTGTCTCTGTCTTCTGTCCCTACACTGTGTTCTGTAGTTTCTGGGCGTAATGGCCTTAACAACAACACCACCAACAACAACAACAACAACAACAACAACAACAGAACACATTGCATTTTCCTATAGACCATTGGTGGCACATGTATCACAAGAGTGATGCCATTACTCAGTAGCAGAGCACATGCTATGTATGAAGAAGGTCTGTGTTTTGATCAATGGCATCTCATGTTGCAAGGATCAGATAACAAGTAATGAGACTTTGGAGCAGTGTTTTTCAACCACTGTTCCGCGGCACACTAGTGTGCCGCGAGATGTTGCCTGGTGTGCCGTGGGAAAATTACTTTATATATAGTCAATATAGGCACAGAGTTAAAAATTTTTAACATTTTCTAATGGTGGTGTGCCTCGTGATTTTTTTCATGAAACAAGTGTGCCTTTGCCCAAAAAAGGTTGAAAAACACTGCTTTGGAGGACCACCAAACCTGAGAGTAAAAGAGCTTTTGCAGAAGTTCATTCCTCAGCATCTTCAGGAAGGGCTGGGGAGCAGTCCTGTCTGACACTGTCAGTGTAGATAATACCAAGCAAGATGAGTCAATGGCCTGCCACAGTATGAGGCAGTCTTCCCAACCAGCCTGCCAACTTTTCTTTCAGCTTCAAAATCAGTTAAAAACTTTGACACAGAGCCAGATCCTTGCATTGCCAGAAGGTCTTCAACAACTCATAGCCTCACCTTAATCCCCACTAAATCACCACCCTTTGGCCACCCCCTGGATCTTAACCTGACCAAAAACTCCCTTCCAAACTTCTATTCACAGGGATTTGGTGCAACCCAGTTGCTGAGTCATGCCTCTGTCTGTGTTTTTTGAACAAGGACCTCCTGACCTAATTGGTTGCAGCAGCAGCTGGAAGAAGCTAGCCAGGGCTATAAATTCAGGACAACCTGGTAAAGGAGCCTGATATATGAACAGGCTCTTGGCTGACAGTGTGTCAAGGCAACAAGCAAGTTAGGCAGCTGTGCCAGTTCAGCAGCAGGGCAGGTACGCCTGGGCAAACTATTCTCCCAACTTATTTCCCACCCACTAATCCCAAGATCAAAAGGAGCTTAATCAATGGCAATAACAGGATGGCAGGTAGAAAGCCAGCAGGGGCACGGGGGCTATCTAGTGCACTGTACACAGCACTCCATGTACTTATCTGGAGAGAAGTTGGAGATGCAGCAAATAAGCCCCTGGCCCTAAGGAAGCAAGTTTATTGCCTTCAGACCTAGATAGCTGACCTGGAGAAGCTGAGAGAGGCTGGTGGCATCCCAATTCAGGGTGACACCTCCTCCACAGTCATAGAAAATGAGGGTCTTAGGGAAGGAAAGTGAGGAAGAGGGAAATGATCCTATTCCCTGGGACATATGCAGATATCCTCTGTATGCCGAGGATACTCCTGCAATTGGAGGGTGGTTCCTGATTGAGCCCTTAGTAACATACACAGCATTCACACCATACATTTAAAGCACTATCATACCACTTTGGCTTCCCCTAATAAATTCTGGGACCTGTAGTTTGTTATGGGTGCCAAGAGGTTGTTAGGAGACCCCTATTCCCCTCACAGAGCTTCAATATTCTAACAATCAAGCCTTCTTCACAGGGAAGTCTGGGAAATCACAGATTTGTGAAGGAAATGGGGAGTTTCCTAACAGCTGTCAGTATCTTTAGTTGTCTGGTTGTAATTCGCTTTGTGTGGCCCTGGACAAAATAAAGCAACTGACAAATTTAAATAACAACAATAATAATATTAGCAAACCACAGCTCCCAGAATTTCTTGGGGGAAGCCATTGCTGTTTCAAGTGGTATCATAGTGTTTAAAATGTATCGTGTGCATGTGGCCACAGATAACTGGATTTGTGATGCATACACAGACCACATGGTGACTTGCCTGCCTGATGTGAAAGCTGTGGCTGTCACATGTTTTCTAGATACAGTAGTACCTCGGGTTACAGACGCTTCAGGTTACATAGTCCACTAACCCAGAAATAGTACCTCGGGTTAAGAACTTTGCTTCAGGATGAGAACAGAAATTGCAGGCGGCAGCAGGAAGCCCATTAGCTAAAGTGGTGCTTCAGGTTAAGAACAGTTTCAGGTTAAGAATGGACCTCCAGAACGAATTAAGTTCTTAACCCGAGGTACCACTGTAGATGGGGCTGGGAAGTGGTGGTGTTGCATGTTGGCGCCATTGACAAAGGGAAATGTGTTTGTGCACCCCCAGAAATAAAATTTTCAGAGAAGTGTTTTTAGGCTGCCAGGCAGGAAGATAGTAGTAACTTTCTCTCCAAGTGCTACTCATTCTATGCACAGATGGGTTAGAGAAAGGGGTGAAATTGAGAGACAAATGGGAGTGACTTTTGCATTCCCTGCAAAAGTGCTATTCTAAGCCACCACCACAATCAAATCCACCTTGGGATACACCACAGAACTCTCTAGCAAGCTTCCGTCACTGGCTATTACCGATGTGAGGATCATATTCCACAAGATAAACTTCTTCCTTTTTAAGAAGTCACTTGGAGAATACACAGGAGCCCCCTGGTGTGTGTCCTTCTTGAGCTGAAATCTGACCTGTTAGTGGAAGGGTAAAGGATTAAAATTGTGCTTCAGTCACAACTGGCCTGCCGAAGACCTTGACCAATTTCAGGCCTAGGTTGCCGAAACAAAGCAGCCCGCTAAGTTGAATGGGCCGCCTGATGCTGGACTCCGGCAGTGTTGGGTTTCAGAAGCGTCACAGATATCAACTGCTGAAGCTTATGAGGATTAACGTCAAAAGGCACTGGGCTCTTGCCCTGTCGCTGGCTGGGGTTAACCGTGTTTGCTCATATGAAATGGATCACGTGGATTATTGACACAGAAAGAACTGATTAGCACACTGATTCAGTGGTGTTAAATAATGAAGCCTCACCTGGAAGATGGTGGCTGGGTTTTTTTCTTTACCCCTTTTGTCTTTTGGGTGGGATAGGATGACGCCAGCCGTATTGCCTGGATCAGCAGAAATTAGATGAGGCCTCAAGGCAGATTGATAATTTAAACAAGTCCCTCTGAATAGGTTTGGGAGCCAATGGAGCCTTATTGAAAAGGCAACCCACAAGTTTTTCTGATTCTTCCTTAGTCCACAGGCTTATGTCAAACCAGTGACTTGAGTCGGTTTCTGTTCTACAAAAGAACGATTTAAGCTTTTCTGGAATGCTCGCTACATCCTTCCTAATGCTTAGGGGACCCCAAAGAGAGCTTTGCATGCGGGTTGAGCTGTAGAAAGGGGAGGCTGTTCCTTGCCTAGCATATAGCCTGAAACTTCTGCTGTTCCAGGAATTTCCATCTTTAAATGCAGGGATGTGGAACTTAGGGCCATATTCCCTTATGATGAATTTTCTGGGGGCCACATGCCCCTGGTGGTTGGGGCAAGAGTCAAAAGTGGGTGGGGTCATTTTACCTAGTTGTTGCACACCCTCACACATCCCCCTTCATTCTCCATCTAAACAGGAAAGAGGCATTATTAAGAATATTTTCTGTCCATGCAAAAACACGCAAGGAGGGTGCAAAACAAAATCACTCAGGGGTGTGGCCTGGAGAGAGTTCCAAGGACTGGAAGGCATGACCCCAACCCCTATTCTCTTCCCAGAGCTACTATTTCTAGAGTTCCCTGTGAATAGGGACAGGACTAAGAGTCTCGTAACAACTCTCAGCACCCTTAACAAACTATAGCTCTCATAATTCTTGGGAGGTAAGCCATGGCATGGTATCATGGTACTTTAAATGTGTGGTGTGAACATGGGCTTAGTTGGGTCCATTAATTTCAATGGATGTGCCACTATTTTGTCCTTCAACAACTTTTCTAGACAGCTGTTTTAAAAGGGCTGCTGTGCATTTATTTTTTCACCTACTCCATAGATGTACAATCACTAAGCCAATCCTGGGGGAACAAGGGCCACTCTTTTTGAAGCTTTCCAGCAAAAGTCCATCGCCGCTGCATCGAGTTGCACTAGCTGCTGCCACATTAATAGAAAAGGGATTGCTACATCCAAGCCACCCTTTACCTCCGAATGGTTGATAATTCTCTGCAGAACTGTGAGATGGTGATTGGCTTAAATCCCACATTGTGCCCTTTGACCTCTGACATGGTGAACAGATGATAACAAGCAGGAATGAGGTCCCTCTGGGAGGGTGCTAAGGTCTGCTGTGGATTAAGCTTCCTCAAGCATGACTTCCCTTGCAAAGCGCCAAAGGACCACGAAGAAGCAGCTGGAGTCAAGCGTGCCACGGTTGGCTGATCAAGAGACCCCAGCAGGATTTCCAGATCCCTCCTTGTTGAGCTACTTATTGTATAACCACTGAAATTCAGCTTTGACATAAGATCATGTCTGAGTACTTAAAAAACACAAACACTCAGGGATTCGGGGGGGGGCGGCAAAGAAGAAGAAGAAACTGTTCTACTTTGTCCTGCTCCAGCTGTCCCCCCCCCCCCCCGAAAGTATCAGAACAGGCCTTCAGTAACTTAACTGTTAACATAACAAATACAGGAAATCTGATCAGATTCTCTTTTGAAAGAAAGGTATGGGTCATGACCCCCATTCTGCTCCTCACCCTGCCCGGTCAATATTTCTCAGGGTTTTTCGTTGACAACGAAAAACTATATTTAAACATAACCCTGCTCCTATTTAGGGAATTTAGGGAGCTGCCTTAGACCAGGTCAGGCTAGGCCAGTTCATCTGGAGCAGTCTTGTCTGCTCAGCTTGACAGTGGGTCTCTGAATGACTTGCTCTCAGCACCCTCAATGAACTACAGCTACCAGAATTATTAGAGAGGAGGCATAACTGTTACAGGTGGTACCATACTGCTTTAAAAGTAGAGTGTGAATGTGGCCTATCTTGGAGTTGGATACAGCCCATTGTGTGTTCAGAAGGCAAGTTAATGGGATACTGAATCACATCAAGCCTTTCTCCCCCTGCCCCGCCTCAGGTTGCAATTGTCTCTAAGAAGAGCTACATTTAATGAGGTTTATTCCTTAAAAAAAACAAAAACAAAACTATGTTACTGACAATTAGAAAACTCTCTCTCTCTCTCTCTCTCTCTCTCTCTCTCTCTCTCTCTGTTTGTGTGTGTGTGTGTGTGTGTGTGTGTGTGTGTTTGATTACCCTGATGGCACAAATGTCATGAAAAATCAACCATGTATTTCGACTTGTTGGGAGGTCTTACTCATTGCTAGGGTTGGGGGAGAAATTCAGTTCAGCTCTCATTTAATAGCAAACCTACCTAATTTATACATCCCAAAACACTATGAGAACTGAAACACAGCCATCCTTTGAAATCTGCACAAGAAATATACATAACAGCCTGGGGAAATACTGATGGGACATCAGTGCCCACATCCCAGTTCAGTAGGGCTTCCAAATCTGAGACATTACTTTATACATCTTCCCTAGCAAAAATAAAAATAAAAATCAAGACTACAACCATCACTGTAGCTAGCTGTATAGAAGTTTTCTGGGTTTCTGGAAGGAGTGGTGGTCCTCCCAACTAGAAAACTTATTATCTTACTGAAGTTTCCATTTGCCTTCTCTAAATTACAGCCCTGATTGCTGACTCCTGATCAAAATTCATCAGGCATTGAATCTGTCAGTTTATTTAATCACTTGCCATAATTTACCTTGACACTCTCAATTAACGGTGTGCATCACCCCATGCGAATGACGATGAATCCAAAGAATTTGTTACTTGATCGGCTGTTTTCTGTGCTCGGAGGGAGAAGGGTGGTGGTGGTGGAGGAGGAGGTGATGGTGGAGGAGGAGAGACTATCAATGCATCCCATAAAACATGGTAGGATTTTAAAGCAAATGACGTGAAAGGCTCCAAACGCAATCCGATCAAATGACATTGGATTTGCTAAGTGAGAATCAAAATGGAAAGACAGGATTAAGTGTCTGTGTTTCAAATATAGGGTTATGCCAGATATTCAGTTGCCCCAAATGTTGGGGAAGGGCTGTGGCTAAGTGATACACCATCTGCTTTGCATGCAGAATATTGCAGGTCGGATCCTGGGTGTCTCCATAGACTCCTACCTCAAACCCTGGAGAGCTGATGCCAGTCACTGTGTAAACAGTCCTGAGCTGGAAGGATAAAAGGTCTGATTCAGTGTGTGTGTGTGCGTGCGTGTGTTGTGTTAGGTTGCGTACAGGATCTGCCTGAATCTCAGATCCTGAACAGAATCAAACTAATTCAGGTTGACTCAGCATTAGGTCAGACTGAGTCGAGGCAGTTCCTAGTCACCCTGGGTTGAATTCAGAACAACCTGGTGCTGTTGTAAGGGGAGTGGTCTGGTAGTGAGGAGAATGGAGAGAAGGAGACGTATCTCCTTTTCCCTCCACCCAACTGCATGACTGTAAGGCCCCAGATTAGATCAGGCCCTGGCAGAGGCGTAAGAAGGTCAGGTGGTACCCTACCCGGTGTGGAAAATTTCTTGTCACCTCCCCCCCCCATTGATTCCCACCCCTGCAAAAATGGTTTTACGTTATTTCATATTTTCTTACAAATGAATAATAACAAGTAATGGTAATAAAAAACTTTTATTTATATCCCGCCCTCCCCATCCAAAGTCGGGCTCAGGGTGGCTAACATCAGATACATAACATTGGTATAAAATCAAACAATAATTAAATTACCTCCTAAAAACATCTCAAAATCAAATTAAAGTCTAATTAAATGGCTTTCCACAGGGTTAGGGTTGGGAACAGTAAGTGCTCCACTGAACTGAAATTTCAGCCTTCACGACATAGGAAAACAGCCAAGTAAACAGCTATTTTGATGGAGGAGGGTCAAGATATTAAGTGATATGCATGAAATTTCATATATAGCTATATAATCCCTAGTATAGTAAGATAAGACCTTTGGAGCAGGCATTAAAAAAAAAAAGTATGAACCACCCTAGTAGGGCAGTAATTGTTCCTTGATAATTTGTCACCCCCTCCATTATGGAACATGGGGCAGCCTGCATCCTACACCTCCCCCTTGCTATGCCCCTGGGCCCTGGATCTGGGTTGTGTCACCCCCGTAATCAGATTGGGACTGCTCTAAAGGCCAGATCAGGCCTTGAATCAGGGGAGGTGTGCACACCCCTAGCATATGTTCCTAGTAGCTGTTCCAAGGGTTGCTCACAAGTAATGTTCAAGTAGAATCTGTTTAACCGTGGTATAAAGTAGCTGAGCTGCATGCATGTGCAGTTATTTATATGTAACACTGAACGACTGTTCCGCCTGTGTGCATGTGTGTGCAATTGCTGAGCCGCACAAGTCAGCAAGCGATTTCACACAACCCCTAGTATGTTTCTAGAGACAGGTTGTACCTGGGTTCAGTGTGATGTGTGAATCAGCCTCTTGCATCTTCTGTTGGGCCAGAGGGTAGCATGAGTTGGATGAGCATGTAGTAGTTGGACAACACGTACACCATCACACAAGGCAAGTACCAGGCTAGTAAAAGTACCTCCAGCATCCTCTCTCTCTCTCTCCCTTTCTCTTTCTACCAACCCCGTGGGTGTCAACGGCAACACTAATTAGCTGTGTTCCCAGTTGATTAAAATCATAAATATCCCGCTTTGGCCTTGGCTGGAGGACAGGAAGGTCAGAGGGAGGCACGTGTAAAATTCCCTGACTGATTAAACTTTCTATAATGCATGGGGATGTTTTACTACTGCCGGGTGATTTGGCAGTGCATGACACTCCCTCCTGTCTTTCTCCTCCATTCTCTGGCTATTATTTTACAGGCTGGTGGACAAATTGAATGGAGACAAAAAAGGGCTGAGTGGAGAACAGGGTTTGCTGGCCTCAATGTGCAACCCTTTAATTTGATTAACTTCTGGGTGAAGGAACTGTGGATAACTTTGGTGATAACGACTGGTCTTTCTCCATGAGGCTCACCAGCAAAATACAGCCTGTTTGTTTTTTGCCTGATGTGAAGGATGGATTGCTCCTGATCTGCTCTGGTTGATTAATTTGCAGATGGCATGCTGCAGCAGCATCACTCACCTGACCTCAGGAAAGCTACGTTGCTGCTGCTTACCAGGGAGAAAGATGGAGAAGCAAGGCAGCAGGAATTTAGGTGCGGTGCAAACACAGTGGTATAAAAACACCAGGTTGGCTCTGCCAGTGCCTTTGCACTATGACAACCTCCCCACCATCTCAGCTCTCCCTACTGGTAACCAGCAGCAATTCAGCTATTGGGAGGTCCAGTGACTGCCACCATGACACCACACTGTCTGCTACCTCCCAAGGCCACCTGGTGTGTAGAAAAGAGAGACTGAACTGTAGTCTTTTGGTTGTGGCTCATACTCTACGCCGTTCTGCTTCACCGGCTGTGAATCACACCGATTGATTCAAGCTTGCAGCCCCCAAATGTCCCATCTCTTGTCAGGACACAGCATCTCATGTCAGGGATGACCTCCTGCCATTCCTTGCACTACAAAACAACAGCCAAACCTTGGCTGCTTCCTCAGCAGAGAGTGTGAGGTCGCATTCAATGCATGGTCTGTCACTCTCTGGATGCAGAGGGAGGACAGGCCTGTGCAATCTGGTACTCATTGTCTGGTAATAGCTTAATTATCTCAAGGGGGCGGGGGAAATGCAGAGTGGTTGTGAGCCTGATGAACCATGAAATTATCAGTGCTCCAAGGAGCCATTTATCACTGGGCCTTTTGCAGTGAGAGGGGACAGGCCCAACGTGGGAGAGGAGGAGTGAGGGAGTTGTGCTGATTCGGTACCCTGTGGAATGCATTCTAGAGAGTCTGCCCAGGGTGAACCTTCCAAACAACCAGTGAACCCTGGAGGGGAAGGGGCAGGAAAGCATTCTGAAGAGAGGTTTTTGCGCTGTCGAAACTGTCTGACATGCATGGCCCAGAAGCCCAGTGAATACATTAGGAAATTTGCCTAAGGAGACCAGTGGTGATCTCTTCACTTCCTCAACAGAGAGGGGTCGTTGTCAGGCTGAACCCATAATCACATTCTGCAAAGCTCAATCTGCATGGCTATTAAGAGGTTGGGGCTGGTTTGTCCTTCATTCCTAACGTACTTTTCGGTCCAGATTTCTGGCTCATCCTATGGCTTCTGCCTACCGGGTTGTCTTCAATGGCTCCCCACAGTCCTGTCAAGAGAATAGCTAAGGACAAAAGAAGAGCCTGATGGATCAGGCCAGTGGCCCATCTAATCCAGCATCCTGTTCTCACAGTGGACAACCAGATGCCAGTGAGAAAATCTCAAGCAGAACCTGAGTGCAACAGCACTTCCCCCTCCTGAGCTTCCTAGCAACTGGTATTCAGAAGTACAGTGGTACCTCGGGTTAAGTACTTAATTCGTTCTGGAGGTCCGTTCTTAACCTGAAGCATACTTAACCTGAAGCACCACTTTAGCTAATGGGACCTCCTGCTGTGGCTGCAACGCCAGAGCACGATTTCTGTTCTTAAGCGGAGTTCTTAACCTGAAGCGTACTTAACCCGAGGTACCACTGTATACAAGTTTCTGACTGTGGAGGCAGAACAAGTTTCTGACTGTGGAGGCAGCTTGCATGGTGTAGTGGTGAGAGTGTTGGACTAGGACCTGGGAGACCAGGGTTCAAGTCCCCACTTGGAACCATGAAGCTACCTGGGTGATCTTGGGCCAGTCACTTACACTCAGCCTAACCTACCTCACAGGGTTCCTGTGAGGATTAAATGCCTACCAGGGTTATTAGCCATTGACAGCCGTATGCTCCATGGATTTTCTTAATCCTTTTTTTAAAGCCCATCAACATTGGAGGAGATCCCTGTGTCTTGTGAGAACAAATTCCATAATCTAACTATGCCAGACTAGGATTCGAACCCAGGTCCAAGTCCAACTTTTTAATCAGCTTTAATGTATGAGTAATTTATTTGCGTGCTCCTTTTTTAAAAAAAAGAAAAAAAGTATGCATTTGCATTCCTTTCGATGTAAAGTGTGAATCACAAGTGCTGACAACTGTGTGTTTACCGAGGAAAGGATCCAGCACATCCAATCGTAATAAAGATCCGGGATGGGTCCTGGCTTCCCACTGGGTGTACTTTCGGTGACTTGCCCGCATTTGCATTGCAGAATGTGTGAAAAGAGCCCTACGGGTGGGGAGATCATGAAAGGCTCCTTGCCTTTTTAAAAAATATAATAAAATAAAACATTTGTTTACAGCGTTCATGGCACGAGAAGCGAGCTGGATCCTCCAGCCCATTCATTTTGATGCCAAGCCTGCCCCGAGTGATTGTTTTGGCCAGAGGTGACGAAGAAGCAGGCGACACCACCACAGAGTTCTCTCCAGGCAAGTCTTGCTTAAAAGCAATCCGTGGAAAGGAACAGCCAAGTCGGACAAGCAAGACATTGTTGGCAAGGAACTCAGAGAGGAAAACAAAACACTTTTCCATGGGCTATTTTAACATACCGAACGGGCTTGAAAACAAGGGATGGGTGGGATGGGCTTATGCTAACATGGCAAAAGCCGCAGAGACCCAGTGCAGCGGGACTTGCATGCTTTAAGGTCAAATGCGTGCCATTGTCCCATCCTGTATAACTCCCCCCAACCCCAAAGCACCATTTCTCATAACCCCATTCATGTCATAGGAATCTGCTTTATACTTTAAAAGGTAAAGGTAAAGGTACCCCCTGACCGTTAGGTCCAGTCGCAGATGACTCTGGGGTTGTGGTGCTCATCTTGCTCTATAGGCCGAGGGAGCCGGTGTTTGTCCGCAGAAAGCTTCCGGGTCATGTGGCCAGCATGCCTAAGCCGCTTCTGGCGAACCAGAGCAGTGCACGGAAACGCCGTTTAATTTACTTTATACTTTATAATTTAGTCAGGGTGTTTCCGGACCATCAGTTTTTCTGGGTGGGATTCAGTCATGTACCAGCAAATCCAAGCTGCATGGTTACATTTGATTGGGAGGTCATGCAAGCCCAATCTAAAGGGCAAAGCTCAGATGACCTTTCTTTAGCATATATGGCATGATGTTATTTCTTAGACCAATATTGAGGCCCAGTGCCATCGGTATATGCAACTCACAGGTGGAGAATACTTTTATTTTTATAAGTCTTTATTGTTTGCAAAGGGAATCATTGTATGAGTTAGTACTTCACTATTGATTTGTAGCTGCACTGTATCTTTTTCTACATTTGTCTTTCTAGGCCATGATGCTTTGTGGTTCGATTCTTTGTTTTCTTTCTTTTGTTACGTTTGCATTACCTGTATTTTTTTTTTGTTAACACATCAATAAAATTTAAAAAAATATACAAAAATCCAGTGAAAACAAAACTAGAGCAGCATGAATAAGTATTGAACAAATTGAAATATGCAAAAATTATACCCGCGCATAAGAGCATTGTCAGGAAATGCCATCCAAATACACTGTATTCATATTATTCCAGAGAGTAGCTAATGAAAACAGAGTTTTTGGCAATAATCTTCTATCCTGATGGTGAGGAAAAAGAAAATAAACCTTCTCTGCTGGGGGGGGGGGTTGGGTGTGTTTCTGAGAGGGGGGTCCTTTATAGATTGCTAATGATTTCTTCAAACTCCTTTTTACACAGCACAAGCTCATCCTGTTTCTTTCCTTTAAAAATAAAAATTTAAAAAGCCTGCCAAACCTCCATGCAGCAAGTTGGGGCGGGGGTTGGAATTTAATAAAGTTCCTTCAATCTCAGGAAATGAAGTTTTTGCCTCTTTGAGTTCCATTTGGGAAGAAATGTTCCATTGTGGCAAATGCAAAGCAAGGCTGCAGAAGGCAGCAGAACACTTTCCTCCCTGCCCGAGAGGACTCAGTTGCCGGCATCTGCCTCGTTGTGAAAGCTGATGATGGGACACGGAGATTTCACGGAGAGGCACAGTTTTGATTCATTTCTTATAAGGAAAGAGAAACTCTCATGTTAATCAATGGCCTGTACAGTACCTCATTGTGTGAAGGGTGGGGAATGTGGCCCTTGGTCCATCTCCAGCTGACCTTCAGCACTCTTCTCATACCACACCACCCACTGGCCTCTTGAAGTGTTTTTGCCTGGCTGGAATGTGTCCTTGAACTCTGTAAATTGCCTCTTGTTTGGATGGATGGAGAAGCAGGTTTGAGTGTCGGTAGGAACTGTCCGATTGTTTTTGACTGGCTGGAATGTGTCCTTGAACTCTGTAAATTGCCTCTTGTTTGGATGGATGGAGAAGCAGGTGTGAGTGTCGGTAGGAACTGTCCTACATCAGTTCCTCCACCCACTTTTGACTCTGGCCCCACCCACCACAGACATGTGCCATCACCTCCCCCACCCCCCTAGGCCCAGAAGGAACTCGTGGGGGGGCTCTTTCCAGTCACCTGCCACTACCTGGTCCTTTTCAATGGGGATGCCAAGGATTAAACCTGAGACCTTTTGATGCAAAGCAGATGCTCTACAGCTGAGCTACAGCCCTTTTGCCAGCCTGCTTTTCCGCTGAACAGTTTTCCTAGCACAGTCAGGAGAGGTGCCATTGAAGGGGTCAGAATTAAAAGCAACCACCATTTGCTATGGTCACTTCCACAACCAAGGCATACCCTGGGTCCTCTGTGCTCATATGGAGAAGGAGCCCAGGGCAAACATGCCCAGTGGTGTCACAGCATCATTTTTATATGACCTGTTGCTCCTGAATCACCACAGCTATTATACCTGATAGAGAAATTGAACTTCCATGTATAGGAACAGTATACCTCTGAATACCACACAGGTGAGAGCAAACAAGAAGGCAAAGATTCATGTCCTGCTTAAAAGCACCCAGAGGCAGTCATTACCATTCCTTTTTATTCTTTGTCGTTCTGTAGCTTTGGGTTTTGTGTTGTTTTTCAATCTCAGTCTGCATTTCCCTTTCCTCTGGGTTTGGGGAAGGGCCATGGCCCAGTTGTAGAGCATCTGCTTTGCATGCAAGAGGCTGCAGGCTCAGTCCCTGTCATTTCCAGACATGGTTGGGTGAGACTCCTATCTGAAACTCTGGAGAATAGCTGCCAGTCAGAGTACACAATACTGAGCTAGGACGCCTCCGCATGTACATTCAAAGCAGCTGTGTCATGCCACTTTATGAACAGTCATGACTTTCCACAAAGAATCCTGGGACTTGTAGTTTATTAAGGGTGCTGAGAGTTATTAGGAGACTCCTATTCCCCTCACAATTCTAAAAGTTCCCAGGGGAAAGTGATTGATTGTTAAACCTCTTTGAGAATTGTACCTCTGCCTCTCAAAACTTGGGTTTTCAATGCTGTTGAGGCAAAATCCAATCTTCCTCTTGCAGTATTAGCCATCAGTTCCCTCAAACATGACTGCACCACACATTTAAAGTCGTACTATAACATTTTAATAGTCATGTCTTCCACTAAATAATTTTGGGAACTGTAGTTTTTATGGTTCTGATAGTTGTTAGGAGACCCTCAGTCCCCTCACAGGGCTGCAATTTCCAAAGTGGTTTAACAATCGATCCTTCTTCCCAAGGAACTCAGAGAATGGCAGCTCTGTGAGAGGAATAGGGATTCTCGTAACAACTCTTAGCACTCTTAACAAACTGCAGCTCCCATAAGTCTTTTGGGGAAGCCATACTTAAAGTGGCATGTACAGTATAGTGAAAATGAGACCCTAGATCAGCCTTTCTCAGTCTTGGGTCCCCAGATGTTTTTGACCTACAACTCGCATCATCCCTAGGTAGCAGGACCAGTGGTCAGGGATGATGGGAGTTGTAGGCCAAAAACACATGGATAGCTCAGTTGGTTAGAGCATGGTGCTGATAATTCCAAGGTTGCAGGTTCGAACCCTGTATGGGACAGCTGCATATTCCTGTATTGCAGGGGGTTGGACTAGATGATCCTCAGGGTCCCTTCCAACTCTACAACTCTATGATTCTATGATCTGGGGACCCAAGGTTGAGAAAGGCTGCCCTAGATGGACCCAGTGCTCTGACTAAGTAGAAGACAGGCTATTATGCTCCATGATTGGACTGAATTATAGATTGCAGGAACCTGTCGCCTGTTTTGTAGGCAGTGACATAATCACAAGAGCAGCAGCTCGTTCAATACAGTGGTACCTCGGGTTACATATGCTTCAGGTTATAGACTCCGCTAACCCAGAAATAATGCTTCAGCTTAAGAACTTTGCTTCAGGATAAGAACAGAAATGGTGCTCCGGCGGCGCAGCGGTAGCAGGAGGTCCCATTAGCTAAAGTGGTGCTTCAGGTTAAGAACAGTTTCAGGTTAAGAACGGACCTCCGGAACGAATTAAGTACATAACCAGAGGTACCACTGTATGTGCATTCAAAGCAACTCATTCCAGGCACCTCAAGTCAAATCACATGGAACAGGAGAACTCTGTGTTCGGCTGCCAGCAGACGTTCTCTAGCAACAGACCATGTTTTGAATTCCCAGGTGGTCGAAACACAGGTTGCACTACTTTCCTTTGCCCCATGATTTCTAGGGACAGATCTGAGAGGTTTTCCTTTTGCCCTACTGCTTTCCCCAGGAAAAG